>NC_073259.2:2530277-3159722 GCF_029289425.2 Pan paniscus
ATATCTACATCGCTGTCTGTATAAACGTGGAAATACCGACACCGCTGTCGGTATAAACATGGAAATATCTACAACGCCATCTATATAAACATGGAAATATCTACACCGCTATGTCTATAGACTTGGAAATACCTACACCGCTATCTCTATAAACATGGAAATATCTACACCGCTATCTGTATAAACATGGAAATATCTACACAGCTATCTGTATAAACATGGAAATATCTACACCGCGATCTGTATAAACATGGAAATATCTACACCACGATCTGTATAAACATGGAAATATCTTCACCACGATCTCTATAAACATGGAAATATCTACACCGCTATCTGTATAAACATGGTAATATCTACACCACCATCTATATAAACATGGAAATATCTACACCACCATCTGTATAAACATGGAAATATCTACAATGCCATCTGTAGAAAGATGGAAATATCTACACCGCTATCTCTATGAACATGGAAATATCTACACCGCCATCTCTGTAAACATGGAAATATCTACACCACGATCAGTATAAAGATGGAAATATCTACACCGCGATCTGTATAAACATTGAAATATCTCCACTGCTATCTCTATAAACATCGAAATACCTACACCGCCATCTGTATAAACATGGAAATACTTACAAAGTTATCTGTGTAAACATGGAAATATCTACACCGCCATCTCTATAAACATGGAAATATCTACACAGCCATGTGTATATACATGGAAATATCTACACCGCTATCTATATAAACACGGAAATAACTACACCGCTACCTGTATAAACATGGAATTATCTACACCGCCATCTACATATCCATGTTAATATCTGTGCCGCCATCTGTATAAACATGGAAATATCTAAACGGTCATCTGTGTACAGATGGAAATATCAACACCGCGATCTGTACAAACATGGAAATATCTGCACCGCTGTCTGTATAAACATGGAAATATCTACACCGCGGTCAGTATAAACATAGAAATATCTACACCGCTATCTGTATAAACATGGAAATATCTACACCGTTATCTCTATAAACATGGAAATACCTACACCGCGATCTGTATAAACATGGAAATATCTACACCGCTATCTGAATAAACAAGGAAATATCTACAGCGTTATCTGTATAAACATGGAAATATATACTCCGCTATCTCTATAAAGATGGAAATATCTACACCGCCATCTGTATAAACATGGAAATACCTATATAGTCATCTGTGTAATCATGGAAATATCTACACCACCATCTGTATAAACATGGAAATATCTTCAATGCCATCTGAATACACATGGAAATACCTACAGGGCAATCTGTGTATACATGGAAACATCAACACCGCCATCTGTACAAACATGGAAATTTCTACACTGCTATCTCTATAAACATGGAAATATCTACACTGCGGTCTGTATAAACATGGAAATATCTACACCGGTATCTGTATAAACATGGAAATATCTACACCATGATCTGTATAAACGTGGAAATATCTACACCGCTATCTGTATAAACATGGTAATATCTACACCACCATCTATCTAAACATGGAAATATCTACACCACCATCTGTATAAACATGGAAATATCTACAATGCCATCTGTAGAAAGATGGAAATATCTACACCGCAATCTGTGTAAACACGGAAATATCTACACCGATATCTGTAAAAACATGGAAATATCTACACCGCTATCTCTATAAACATGGAAATATCTACACCGCGATCTGTATAAACATGGAAATATCTACACCGCGATCTGTATAAACATGGAAATATCTACACCGCTATCTGTATAAACATGGAAATATCTACACAGCTATCGCTATAAACATGGAAAATCTACACCGCCATCTGTATAAAGATGGAAATATCTACACAGCCATGTGTATATACATGGAAATATCTACACCGCTATCTATATAAACATGGAAATAACTACACCGCTATCTGTATAAACATGGAAATATCTACACCACCATCTGCATATCCATGGAAATATCTGCGCCGCCATCTGTATAAACATGGAAATATCTACACGGTCATCTGTGTATAGATGGAAATATCAACACCGCCATTTGTACAAACATGGAAATATCTGCACCGCTATCTGTATAACCATGGAAATATCTACACCGCGGTCTGTATGAATATGGAAATATCTACACCGCTATCTGTATAAACATAGAAATATCTTCACCGCTATCTCTATAAACATGGAAATATCTACACCGTGATCTGTATAAACATGGAAAAATTTACACTGCTATCTGTATAAACATGGAAATTTCTACACCGTAATCTGTATAAATATGGAAATATCTACACCGCTATCTGTATAAACATGGAAATATCTACAATGCCATCTGTAGAAAGATGGAAATATCTACATCGCAATCTGTGTAAACGTGAAAATATCTACACCGCGATCTGTATAAACATGGAAATATCTACAATGCCATCTGTAGAAAGATGGAAATATCTACATCGCAATCTGTGTAAACGTGGAAATATCTACACCGCGATCTGTATAAACATGGAAATACCTATACAGTCATCTGTGTAAACATGGAAATATGTACACCACCGTCTGTATAAACATGGAAATATCTTTAATGCCATCTGAATACACATGGAAATACCTACACGGCAATCTGTGTATAGATGGAAACATCAACACCGCCATCTGTACAAACATGGAAATATCTACACTGCTATCTCTATAAACATGGAAATATCTACACTGCGGTCTGTATAAACATGGAAATATCTACACCGGTATCTGTATAAACATGGAAATATCTACACCATGATCTGTATAAACATGGAAATATATACACCGCTATCTGTATAAACATGGAAATATCTGCACCGCTATCTCTATAAACATGGAAATATCTACAAAGACATCTCTATAAACATGGAAATACCTACACAGTCATGTGTAGGAATATTTAAATATCCACACTGCCATCTGTATAAACATAGAAGTATCTACAAAGCCCTCTGTATAAATATGGAAATATGTGCATAGGCATCTGTGTAAACCTGGAAATATCTGCACCGCTATCTGTATAAACATGGAAATACCTACACCGCTGTCTCTATAAACATGGAAATATGTACACCGCTATGTGTATAAACATGGAAATATCTCCACTGATTTCTGTATAAACATGGAAATATCTCCACCGTTACCTGTATAAACATAGAAATACCTACAGCGCCATCTCTATAAACATTGAAATATCTACACTGCCATCTGTAAAAACATGGAAATATCTACACCGCCAACTGTATAAGCATGGAAATATCTACACCACCATCTGTATAAACATGAAAATAACTACACTGCTATTTTTATAAACAAGGAAATATCTTCACCGTGATCTGTATAAACATGGAAATATTTACACCGCCATCTCTATAAACATGGAAATATCTACACCGCCATCTGTATAAACATGGAAATACCTATACAGTCATCTGTGTAAACATGGAGATATCTACACCACCATCTGTATAAACATGGAAATATCTTCAATGCCACCTGTATACACATGGAAATACCTACAGGGCAATCTGTGAATAGATGGAAACATCAACACCGCCATCTGTACAAACATGGAAATATCTAAACCGCCATCTGTATAAACATGAAAATACCTACACCGCGATCTGTATAAACATGGAAATATATACACCGCTATCTGTATAAACATGGAAATATCTACAGAGCTATCTCTATAAACATGGATATATCTACACCGCCATCTGTATAAACATGGAAATACCTATACAGTCATCTGTGTAAACATGGAAATATCTACACCACCATCTGTATAAACATGGAAATATCTTCAATGCCATCTGAATACACATGGAAATACCTACACGGCAATCTGTGTATAGATGGAAACATCAACACGGCCATCTGTACAAACATGGAATTATCTGCACTGCTATCTCTATAAACATGGAAATATCTACACTGCGGTCTGTATAAACATGGAAATATATACAACGCTATCTGTATAAACATGGAAATATCTGCACCGCTATCCCTATAAACATGGAAATATCTACAAAGACATCTGTATAAACATGGAAATATCTACACAGTCATGTGTAGGAACATTTAAATATCCACACTGCCTTCTGTATAAACATAGAAATATCTACACAGCCCTCTGTATAAATATGGAAATATCTGTATAGGCATCTGTGTAAACATGGAAATATCTGCACAGCTATCTGTATAAACATGGAAATGCCTACACCGCTGTCTCTATAATCATGGAAATATGTACACCGCTATGTGTATAAACATGGAAATATCTCCACTGCTCTCTGTATAAACATGGAAATATCTCCACCGTTATCTGTATAAACATGGAAATATCTACAGCGCCATCTCTGTAAACATTGAAATATCTACACTGCCATCCGTAAAAACATGGAAATATCTACACAGTCATCTGAATAAACATGGAAATATCTTCACAACCATCTGTATAAACATGGAAATACCTACAATACCATCTGCATACACATGGAAATATCTACACAGACCTCTGTATAAATATGGAAATATCTACACCGCCATCTGTATAAACATGGAAATATCTACACTGCCATCTGTAGAAAGATGGAACTATCTACACCGCTATCTCTATAAATATGGAAATGTCTACACCGCCATCTCTATAAACATGAAAATATCTACACTGCCATCTCCATAAAGATGGAGGAATCTACTCTGCCATGTGTATAAACACGGAAATATCTACACCACTATCTCTGTATACATGGAAATATCTACACCGCCATCTGCATCTCCATGGAAATATTTATGCCGCCATCTGTATAAACATGGAAATATCTACACGGCCATCTGTGTATAGATGGAAATATCAACACCGCCATCTGTAGAAACATGGAAATATCTACCACCGCTATCTCTATAAACATGGAAATATCTGCACTGCCAATTGTAAAAACATGGAAATACGTAGACAGTCATCTGTATAAACATGGAAATATCTACAATGCCATCTGTATACACATGGAAATATCTACACAGCCATCTGTATAAACATGTAAATATCTACACTGCTATCTCTACAAACATGGAAATATCTACAACGCCACCTCTATAAACATGAAAATATTTACACTGCCATCTCCATAAACATGGAACTAACTACTCTGCCATCTGTATAAACATGGAAACATCTACACCGCCATCTGTGTGAATAAGGAAATATCTACAATGCCATCTGTACAAAAATATAAATATCTGCAACGCGAGCTGTATAAACATGGAAATATCTACATCGCTGTCTGTATAAACGTGGAAATACCGACACCGCTGTCGGTATAAACATGGAAATATCTACAACGCCATCTATATAAACATGGAAATATCTACACCGCTATGTCTATAGACTTGGAAATACCTACACCGCTATCTCTATAAACATGGAAATATCTACACCGCTATCTGTATAAACATGGAAATATCTACACAGCTATCTGTATAAACATGGAAATATCTACACCGCGATCTGTATAAACATGGAAATATCTACACCACGATCTGTATAAACATGGAAATATCTTCACCACGATCTCTATAAACATGGAAATATCTACACCGCTATCTGTATAAACATGGTAATATCTACACCACCATCTATATAAACATGGAAATATCTACACCACCATCTGTATAAACATGGAAATATCTACAATGCCATCTGTAGAAAGATGGAAATATCTACACCGCTATCTCTATGAACATGGAAATATCTACACCGCCATCTCTGTAAACATGGAAATATCTACACCACGATCAGTATAAAGATGGAAATATCTACACTGCGATCTGTATAAACATTGAAATATCTCCACTGCTATCTCTATAAACATCGAAATATCTACACCGCCATCTGTATAAACATGGAAATACTTACAAAGTTATCTGTGTAAACATGGAAATATCTACACCGCCATCTCTATAAACATGGAAATATCTACACAGCCATGTGTATATACATGGAAATATCTACACCGCTATCTATATAAACACGGAAATAACTACACCGCTCCCTGTATAAACATGGAATTATCTACACCGCCATCTACATATCCATGTTAATATCTGTGCCGCCATCTGTATAAACATGGAAATATCTAAACGGTCATCTGTGTACAGATGGAAATATCAACACCGCGATCTGTACAAACATGGAAATATCTGCACCGCTGTCTGTATAAACATGGAAATATCTACACCGCGGTCAGTATAAACATAGAAATATCTACACCGCTATCTGTATAAACATGGAAATATCTACACCGTTATCTCTATAAACATGGAAATACCTACACCGCGATCTGTATAAACATGGAAATATCTACACCGCTATCTGAATAAACAAGGAAATATCTACAGCGTTATCTGTATAAACATGGAAATATATACTCCGCTATCTCTATAAAGATGGAAATATCTACACCGCCATCTGTATAAACATGGAAATACCTATATAGTCATCTGTGTAATCATGGAAATATCTACACCACCATCTGTATAAACATGGAAATATCTTCAATGCCATCTGAATACACATGGAAATACCTACAGGGCAATCTGTGTATACATGGAAACATCAACACCGCCATCTGTACAAACATGGAAATTTCTACACTGCTATCTCTATAAACATGGAAATATCTACACTGCGGTCTGTATAAACATGGAAATATCTACACCGGTATCTGTATAAACATGGAAATATCTACACCATGATCTGTATAAACGTGGAAATATCTACACCGCTATCTGTATAAACATGGTAATATCTACACCACCATCTATCTAAACATGGAAATATCTACACCACCATCTGTATAAACATGGAAATATCTACAATGCCATCTGTAGAAAGATGGAAATATCTACACCGCAATCTGTGTAAACACGGAAATATCTACACCGATATCTGTAAAAACATGGAAATATCTACACCGCTATCTCTATAAACATGGAAATATCTACACCGCGATCTGTATAAACATGGAAATATCTACACCGCGATCTGTATAAACATGGAAATATCTACACCGCTATCTGTATAAACATGGAAATATCTACACAGCTATCGCTATAAACATGGAAAATCTACACCGCCATCTGTATAAAGATGGAAATATCTACACAGCCATGTGTATATACATGGAAATATCTACACCGCTATCTATATAAACATGGAAATAACTACACCGCTATCTGTATAAACATGGAAATATCTACACCACCATCTGCATATCCATGGAAATATCTGCGCCGCCATCTGTATAAACATGGAAATATCTACACGGTCATCTGTGTATAGATGGAAATATCAACACCGCCATTTGTACAAACATGGAAATATCTGCACCGCTATCTGTATAACCATGGAAATATCTACACCGCGGTCTGTATGAATATGGAAATATCTACACCGCTATCTGTATAAACATAGAAATATCTTCACCGCTATCTCTATAAACATGGAAATATCTACACCGTGATCTGTATAAACATGGAAAAATTTACACTGCTATCTGTATAAACATGGAAATTTCTACACCGTAATCTGTATAAATATGGAAATATCTACACCGCTATCTGTATAAACATGGAAATATCTACAATGCCATCTGTAGAAAGATGGAAATATCTACATCGCAATCTGTGTAAACGTGAAAATATCTACACCGCGATCTGTATAAACATGGAAATATCTACAATGCCATCTGTAGAAAGATGGAAATATCTACATCGCAATCTGTGTAAACGTGGAAATATCTACACCGCGATCTGTATAAACATGGAAATACCTATACAGTCATCTGTGTAAACATGGAAATATGTACACCACCGTCTGTATAAACATGGAAATATCTTTAATGCCATCTGAATACACATGGAAATACCTACACGGCAATCTGTGTATAGATGGAAACATCAACACCGCCATCTGTACAAACATGGAAATATCTACACTGCTATCTCTATAAACATGGAAATATCTACACTGCGGTCTGTATAAACATGGAAATATCTACACCGGTATCTGTATAAACATGGAAATATCTACACCATGATCTGTATAAACATGGAAATATATACACCGCTATCTGTATAAACATGGAAATATCTGCACCGCTATCTCTATAAACATGGAAATATCTACAAAGACATCTCTATAAACATGGAAATACCTACACAGTCATGTGTAGGAATATTTAAATATCCACACTGCCATCTGTATAAACATAGAAGTATCTACAAAGCCCTCTGTATAAATATGGAAATATGTGCATAGGCATCTGTGTAAACCTGGAAATATCTGCACCGCTATCTGTATAAACATGGAAATACCTACACCGCTGTCTCTATAAACATGGAAATATGTACACCGCTATGTGTATAAACATGGAAATATCTCCACTGATTTCTGTATAAACATGGAAATATCTCCACCGTTACCTGTATAAACATAGAAATACCTACAGCGCCATCTCTATAAACATTGAAATATCTACACTGCCATCTGTAAAAACATGGAAATATCTACACCGCCAACTGTATAAGCATGGAAATATCTACACCACCATCTGTATAAACATGAAAATAACTACACTGCTATTTTTATAAACAAGGAAATATCTTCACCGTGATCTGTATAAACATGGAAATATTTACACCGCCATCTCTATAAACATGGAAATATCTACACCGCCATCTGTATAAACATGGAAATACCTATACAGTCATCTGTGTAAACATGGAGATATCTACACCACCATCTGTATAAACATGGAAATATCTTCAATGCCACCTGTATACACATGGAAATACCTACAGGGCAATCTGTGAATAGATGGAAACATCAACACCGCCATCTGTACAAACATGGAAATATCTAAACCGCCATCTGTATAAACATGAAAATACCTACACCGCGATCTGTATAAACATGGAAATATATACACCGCTATCTGTATAAACATGGAAATATCTACACAGCTATCTCTATAAACATGGATATATCTACACCGCCATCTGTATAAACATGGAAATACCTATACAGTCATCTGTGTAAACATGGAAATATCTACACCACCATCTGTATAAACATGGAAATATCTTCAATGCCATCTGAATACACATGGAAATACCTACACGGCAATCTGTGTATAGATGGAAACATCAACACGGCCATCTGTACAAACATGGAATTATCTGCACTGCTATCTCTATAAACATGGAAATATCTACACTGCGGTCTGTATAAACATGGAAATATATACAACGCTATCTGTATAAACATGGAAATATCTGCACCGCTATCCCTATAAACATGGAAATATCTACAAAGACATCTGTATAAACATGGAAATATCTACACAGTCATGTGTAGGAACATTTAAATATCCACACTGCCTTCTGTATAAACATAGAAATATCTACACAGCCCTCTGTATAAATATGGAAATATCTGTATAGGCATCTGTGTAAACATGGAAATATCTGCACAGCTATCTGTATAAACATGGAAATGCCTACACCGCTGTCTCTATAATCATGGAAATATGTACACCGCTATGTGTATAAACATGGAAATATCTCCACTGCTCTCTGTATAAACATGGAAATATCTCCACCGTTATCTGTATAAACATGGAAATATCTACAGCGCCATCTCTGTAAACATTGAAATATCTACACTGCCATCCGTAAAAACATGGAAATATCTACACAGTCATCTGAATAAACATGGAAATATCTTCACAACCATCTGTATAAACATGGAAATACCTACAATACCATCTGCATACACATGGAAATATCTACACAGACCTCTGTATAAATATGGAAATATCTACACCGCCATCTGTATAAACATGGAAATATCTACACTGCCATCTGTAGAAAGATGGAACTACCTACACCGCTATCTCTATAAATATGGAAATGTCTACACCGCCATCTCTATAAACATGAAAATATCTACACTGCCATCTCCATAAAGATGGAGGAATCTACTCTGCCATGTGTATAAACACGGAAATATCTACACCACTATCTCTGTATACATGGAAATATCTACACCGCCATCTGCATCTCCATGGAAATATTTATGCCGCCATCTGTATAAACATGGAAATATCTACACGGCCATCTGTGTATAGATGGAAATATCAACACCGCCATCTGTAGAAACATGGAAATATCTACCACCGCTATCTCTATAAACATGGAAATATCTGCACTGCCAATTGTAAAAACATGGAAATACGTAGACAGTCATCTGTATAAACATGGAAATATCTACAATGCCATCTGTATACACATGGAAATATCTACACAGCCATCTGTATAAACATGTAAATATCTACACTGCTATCTCTACAAACATGGAAATATCTACAACGCCACCTCTATAAACATGAAAATATTTACACTGCCATCTCCATAAACATGGAACTAACTACTCTGCCATCTGTATAAACATGGAAACATCTACACCGCCATCTGTGTGAATAAGGAAATATCTACAATGCCATCTGTACAAAAATATAAATATCTGCACCGCGAGCTGTATAAACATGGAAATATCTACATCGCTGTCTGTATAAACGTGGAAATACCGACACCGCTGTCGGTATAAACATGGAAATATCTACAACGCCATCTATATAAACATGGAAATATCTACACCGCTATGTCTATAGACTTGGAAATACCTACACCGCTATCTCTATAAACATGGAAATATCTACACCGCTATCTGTATAAACATGGAAATATCTACACAGCTATCTGTATAAACATGGAAATATCTACACCGCGATCTGTATAAACATGGAAATATCTACACCACGATCTGTATAAACATGGAAATATCTTCACCACGATCTCTATAAACATGGAAATATCTACACCGCTATCTGTATAAACATGGTAATATCTACACCACCATCTATATAAACATGGAAATATCTACACCACCATCTGTATAAACATGGAAATATCTACAATGCCATCTGTAGAAAGATGGAAATATCTACACCGCTATCTCTATGAACATGGAAATATCTACACCGCCATCTCTGTAAACATGGAAATATCTACACCACGATCAGTATAAAGATGGAAATATCTACACCGCGATCTGTATAAACATTGAAATATCTCCACTGCTATCTCTATAAACATCGAAATATCTACACCGCCATCTGTATAAACATGGAAATACTTACAAAGTTATCTGTGTAAACATGGAAATATCTACACCGCCATCTCTATAAACATGGAAATATCTACACAGCCATGTGTATATACATGGAAATATCTACACCGCTATCTATATAAACACGGAAATAACTACACCGCTACCTGTATAAACATGGAATTATCTACACCGCCATCTACATATCCATGTTAATATCTGTGCCGCCATCTGTATAAACATGGAAATATCTAAACGGTCATCTGTGTACAGATGGAAATATCAACACCGCGATCTGTACAAACATGGAAATATCTGCACCGCTGTCTGTATAAACATGGAAATATCTACACCGCGGTCAGTATAAACATAGAAATATCTACACCGCTATCTGTATAAACATGGAAATATCTACACCGTTATCTCTATAAACATGGAAATACCTACACCGCGATCTGTATAAACATGGAAATATCTACACCGCTATCTGAATAAACAAGGAAATATCTACAGCGTTATCTGTATAAACATGGAAATATATACTCCGCTATCTCTATAAAGATGGAAATATCTACACCGCCATCTGTATAAACATGGAAATACCTATATAGTCATCTGTGTAATCATGGAAATATCTACACCACCATCTGTATAAACATGGAAATATCTTCAATGCCATCTGAATACACATGGAAATACCTACAGGGCAATCTGTGTATACATGGAAACATCAACACCGCCATCTGTACAAACATGGAAATTTCTACACTGCTATCTCTATAAACATGGAAATATCTACACTGCGGTCTGTATAAACATGGAAATATCTACACCGGTATCTGTATAAACATGGAAATATCTACACCATGATCTGTATAAACGTGGAAATATCTACACCGCTATCTGTATAAACATGGTAATATCTACACCACCATCTATCTAAACATGGAAATATCTACACCACCATCTGTATAAACATGGAAATATCTACAATGCCATCTGTAGAAAGATGGAAATATCTACACCGCAATCTGTGTAAACACGGAAATATCTACACCGATATCTGTAAAAACATGGAAATATCTACACCGCTATCTCTATAAACATGGAAATATCTACACCGCGATCTGTATAAACATGGAAATATCTACACCGCGATCTGTATAAACATGGAAATATCTACACCGCTATCTGTATAAACATGGAAATATCTACACAGCTATCGCTATAAACATGGAAAATCTACACCGCCATCTGTATAAAGATGGAAATATCTACACAGCCATGTGTATATACATGGAAATATCTACACCGCTATCTATATAAACATGGAAATAACTACACCGCTATCTGTA
Organism: Pan paniscus; assembly: GCF_029289425.2. Lineage (NCBI taxonomy): Eukaryota > Metazoa > Chordata > Mammalia > Primates > Hominidae > Pan > Pan paniscus. The sequence continues at coordinate 2,542,938 of NC_073259.2, forward strand.
TAAACATGGAAATATCTACAACACCATCTACATATCCATGGAAATATCTGCGCCGCCATCTGTATAAACATGGAAATATCTACACGGTCATCTGTGTATAGATGGAAATATCAACACCGCCATTTGTACAAACATGGAAATATCTGCACCGCTATCTGTATAACCATGGAAATATCTACACCGCGGTCTGTATGAATATGGAAATATCTACACCGCTATCTGTATAAACATAGAAATATCTTCACCGCTATCTCTATAAACATGGAAATATCTACACCGTGATCTGTATAAACATGGAAAAATTTACACTGCTATCTGTATAAACATGGAAATTTCTACACCGTAATCTGTATAAATATGGAAATATCTACACCGCTATCTGTATAAACATGGAAATATCTACAATGCCATCTGTAGAAAGATGGAAATATCTACATCGCAATCTGTGTAAACGTGAAAATATCTACACCGCGATCTGTATAAACATGGAAATATCTACAATGCCATCTGTAGAAAGATGGAAATATCTACATCGCAATCTGTGTAAACGTGAAAATATCTACACCGCGATCTGTATAAACATGGAAATATCTTCACCACAATCTGTATAAACATGGAAATAACTACACCGCTACCTGTATAAACATGGTAATATCTACACCACCATCTATATAAACATGGAAATATCTACACCGCCATCTGTATAAACATGGAAATATCTACAATGCCATCTGTAGAAAGATGGAAATATCTACACCGCAATCTGAGTAAACATGGAACTATCTACACCGCTATCTGTAAACACATGGAAATATTTACACCGCTATCTGTATAAACATGGAAATAACTACACCGCGATCTGTATAAACATGGAAATATCTACACCGCGATCTGTATAAACATGGAAATATCTACACCGCTATCTGTATAAACATGGAAATATCTACACAGCTATCAATATAAACATGGAAAATCTACACCGCCATCTGTATAAACATGGAAATACCTACAAAGTCATCTGTATAAACATGGAAATATCTACACAGCCATCTGTATAAACATGGAAATATCTACACAGCCATCTGTGTATACAAAGAAATATCTACACAGCCGTCTGTATAGACATGGAAATAACTACACCGTTATTAGTATAAACAAGGAAATATCTACACCGTGATCTGTAAAAAAATGGAAATATCTACACCGCTATCTCTATAAACATGGAAATATCTACAACCATATCTGTAAAAGCATGGAAATATTCACACCGCTATCTCTAAAAACGTGGAAAAATCAACACCACTATCTCTATGAACATGGAAATATCTACACCGCCATCTCTATAAACATGGAAATATCTACACCACGATCAGTATAAACATGGAAACATCTACACCGCTATCTTTATAAACATGGAAATATCTCCACTGCTATCTCTATAAACATCGAAATATCTACACCGCCATCTGTATAAACATGGAAATACTTACAAAGTTATCTGTATAAACATGGAAATATCTACACTGCCATCTGTATAAACATGGAAATATCTACACAGCCATGTGTATGTAAATGGAAATATCTACACCGCTATCTATATAAACATGGAAATAACTACACCGCTATCTGTATAAACATGGAAATATCTACACCACCATCTACATATCCATGGAAATATCTGCGCCGCCATCTCTATAAACATGGAAATATCTACACGGTCATCTGTGTATAGATGGAAATATCAACACCGCCATCTGTACAAACATGGAAATATCTGCACCGCTATCTGTATAATCATGGAAATATCTACACCGCGGTCTGTATGAACATGGAAATATCTACACCGCTATCTGTATAAGCATGGAAATATCTACACCGCTATCTCTATAAACATGGAAATATCTACACCGTGACCTGTATAAACATAGAAAAATTTACACCGCTATCTGTATAAACATGAAAAAATCTACACCGCCATCTGAATAAACATGGAAATATCTACACCGTGATCTGTATAAACATGGAAATATCTACACCGCGATCTGTATAAACATGGAAATATCTTCACCATAATCTGTATAAACATGGAAATATCTACACCGCTACCTGCATAAACATGGTAATATCTACACCACCATCTATATAAACATGGAAATATCTACACCGCCATCTGCATAAACATGGAAATATCTACAATACCATCTGTAGAAAGATGGAAATATCCACACCGCAATCTGTGTAAACATGGAAATATCTACACCGCGATCTGTATAAACATGGAAATATCTTCACCAAAATCTGTATAAACATGGAAATATCTACACCGCTACCTGTATAAACATGGTAATATCTACACCACCATCTATATAAACTTGGAAATATCTACACCGCCATCTGTATAAACATGGAAATATCTACAATGCCTTCTGTAGAAAGATGGAAATATCTACACCGCAATCTTTGTAAACATGGAAATATCTACACCGCTATCTGTAAACACATGGAAATATCTATACCGCTATCTGTATAAACATGGAAATATCTACACCGCGATCTCTATAAATATGGAAATATCTACACCGTGATCTGTATAAACATGGAAATATCTACACCGCTATCTGTATAAACATGGAAATATCTACACAGCTATCTCTATAAACATGGAAATATCTACACCGCCATCTGTATAAACATGGAAATACCAATACAGTCATCTGTGTAAACATGGAAATATCTACACCACCATCTGTATAAACATGGAAATATCTTCAATGCCATCTGAATACACATGGAAATACCTACACGGCAATCTGTGTATAGATGGAAACATCAACACCTCCATCTGTACAAACATGGAAATATCTACACTGTTATCTCTATAAACATGGAAATATCTACACTGCGGTCTGTATAAACATGGAAATATCTACACCGGTATCTGTATAAACATGGAAATATCTACACCATGATCTCTATAAACATGGAAATATATACACCTCTATCTGTATAAACATGGAAATATCTGCACCGCTATCTCTATAAACATGGAAATATCTACAAAGACATTTGTATAAACATGGAAATACCTACACAGTCATGTGTAGGAACATTTAAATATCTACACTGCCATCTGTATAAACATAGAAATATCTAAAAAGCCCTCTGTATATATATGGAAATATCTGCATAGGCATCTGTGTAAACATGGAAATATCTGCACCGCTATCTGTATAAACATGGAAATACCTACACCGCTGTCTCTATAAACATGGAAATATGTACACCGCTATGTGTATAAACATGGAAATATCTCCACTGCTCTCTGTATAAACATGGAAATATCTCTACCGTTATCTGTATAAACATGGAAATATCTACAGCGCCATCTCTATAAACATTGAAATATCTACACTGCCATCTGTAAAAACATGGAAATATCTACACTGCCAACTGTATAAGCATGGAAATATCTACACCAACATCTGTATAAACATGGAAATACATACAATACCATCTGTATACAAATGGAAATATCTACACAGACATCTGTATAAATATGGAAATAACTTCACGGCCATCTGTATAAACATGGAAATATCTACACTGCCGTCTGTAGAAAGATGGAAATATCTACACCGCTATCTCTATAAATATGGAAATATCTACACCGCCATCTCTATAAACATGAAAATATCTACACTGCCATCTCCATAAAGATGGAGGTATCTACTCTGCCATGTGTATAAACACGGAAATATCTACACCACTATCTGTGTAAACATGGAAATATCTACACCGCTATCTGTTTAAACATGGAAATATCTACACCGCCATCTGCATCTACATGGAAATATCTATGCCGCCATCTGTATAAACATGGAAATATCTACACGGCCATCTGTGTATAGATGGAAATATCAACACTGCCATCTGTAGAAACATGGAAATATCTACACCGCGATCTGTATAAACATGGAAGTATCTACACCGCTATCTGTATAAACAAGGAAATATCTACACGGTCATATATGTATAGATGGAAATATCAACAACGCCATCTGTACAAACATGGAAATATCTGCACCGCTATTTGTATAAACATGAAAATATCTACAACGCGGTCTGTATAAACATGGAAATATCTACACCGCTATCTGTATAAACATGGAAATATCTACACCACTGTCTCTATAATCATGGAAATATGTACACCGCTATGTGTATAAACATGGAAATATCTGCACCGCAATCTCTATAAACATGGAAATATCTACATAGACATCTGTTTAAACATGGAAATACCTACACAGTCATGTGTAGGAATATTTAAATATCTCCACTGCCTTCTGTATAAACATAGAAATATCTACACAGCCCTCTGTATAAATATGGAAATATCTGCATAGCATCTGTGTAAACATGGAAATATCTGCACCGCTATCTGTATAAACATGGAAATACCTACACCGCTGTCTCTATAATCATGGAAATATGTACACCGCTATGTGTATAAACACGGAAATATCTCCACAGCTCTCTGTATAAACATGGAAATATCTCCACCGTTATCTGTATAAACATGGAAATATCTACAGCGCCATCTCTATAAACATTGAAATATCTACACTGCCATCTGTAAAAACATGGATATATCTACACAGTCATCTGAATAAACATGGAATTAACTTCACCACCATCTGTATAAACATGGAAATACCTACAATACCATCTGTATACACATGGAAATATCTACACAGACAACTGTATAAATATGGAAATATCTACACCGCCATCTGTATAAACATGGAAATATCTGCACTGCCATCTGTAGAAAGATGGAACTATCTACACCGCTATCTCTATAAATATGGAAATATCTACACCGCCATCTCTATAAACATGAAAATATCTACACTGCCATCTCCATAAAGATGGAGGTATCTACTCTGCCATGTGTATAAACACGGAAATATCTACACCACTATCTGTGTAAACATGGAAATATCTACACCGCTATCTGTTTAAACATGGAAATATCTACACCGCCATCTGCATCTCCATGGAAATATCTATGCCGCCATCTGTATAAACATGGAAATATCTACACTGCCATCTGTATAAACATGGAAATATCTACACAGCCATGTGTATATACATGGAAATATCTACACCGCTATCTATATAAACATGGAAATAACTACACCGCTATCTGTATAAACATGGAAATATCTACACCACCATCTACATATCCATGGAAATATATGCGCCGCCATCTTTATAAACATGGAAATATCTACACGGCCATCTGTGTATAGATGGAAATATCAACACCGCCATCTGTAGAAACATGGAAATATCTACACCGCTATCTCTATAAACATGGAAATATCTGCACTGCCATCTGTAGAAACATGGAAATACGTAGACAGTCATCTGTATAAACATGGAAATATCTACAATGCCATCTATATACACATGGAAATATCTACACAGCCATCTGTATAAACATGTAAATATCAACACTGCTATCTCTATAAACATGGAAATATCTACACCGCCACCTCTATAAACATGAAAATATCTACACTGCCATCTTCATAGACATGGAACTAACTACTCTGCCATCTGTATAAACATGGAAACATCTACACCGCCATCTGTGTGAATAAGGAAATGTCTACAATGCCATCTGTACAAAAATATAAATATCTGCACCGCGACCTGTATATACATGGAAATATCTACATCGCTATCTGTATAAACGTGGAAATACCGACACCGCTGTCGGTATAAACATGGAAATATCTACAACGCCATCTATATAAACATGGAAATATCTACACCGCTATGTCTATAGACATGGAAATACCTACACCGCTATCTCTATAAACATGGAAATATCTACACCGCTATCTGTATAAACATGGAAATATCTACACCGCTATCTGTATAAACATGGAAATATCTACACCACGATCTGTATGAACATGGAAATATCTACACCACGATCTGAATAAACATGGATATATCTTCACAACGATCTGTATAAACATGGAAATATCTGCACCGCTATCTGTATAAACATGGTAATATCTACACCACTATCTATATAAACATGGAAATATCTACACCACCATCTGTATAAACATGGAAATATCTACAATGCCATCTGTAGAAAGATGGAAATATTTACACCGCTATCTGTGTAAACATGGAAATATCTACACCGATATCTGTAAAAACATGGAAATATCTACACCGCTATCTCTATAAACATGGAAATATCTACACCGCGATCTGTATAAACATGGAAATATCTACACCGCGATCTGTATAAACATGGAAATATCTACACCGCTATCTGTATAAACATGGAAATATCTACACAGCTATCAATATAAACATGGAAAATCTACACCGCCATCTGTATAAACATGGAAATACCTACAAAGTCATCTGTATAAACATGGAAATATCTACACAGCCATCTGTATAAACATGGAAAAATCTACACAGCCATCTGTATATACATGGAAATATCTACACCGCTATCTGTATAAACATGGAAATAACTACACCGCTATTAGTATAAACAAGGAAATATCTACACCGTGATCTGTAAAAAAATGGAAATATCTACACCGCTATCTCTATAAACATGGAAATATCTACACCCCTATCTGTATAAGCATGGAAATATCCACACCGCTATCTCTATAAACGTGGAAAAATCAACACCGCTATCTCTATGAACATGGAAATATCTACACCGCCATCTCTATAAACATGGAAATATCTACACCACGATCAGTATAAACATGGAAACATCTACACCGCTATCTGTATAAACATGGAAATATCTCCACTGCTATCTCTATAAACATCGAAATATCTACACCGCCATCTGTATAAACATGGAAATACTTACAAAGTTATCTGTATAAACATGGAAATATCTACACTGCCATCTGTATAAACATGGAAATATCTACACAGCCATGTGTATATACATGGAAATATCTACACCGCTATCTATATAAACATGGAAATAACTACACCGCTATCTGTATAAACATGGAAATATCTACACCACCATCTACATATCCATGGAAATATCTGCGCCGCCATCTGTATAAACATGGAAATATCTACCAGGTCATCTGTGTATAGATGGAAATATCAACACCGCCATCTGTACAAACATGGAAATATCTGCACCGCTATCTGTATAACCATGGAAATATCTACACCGCGGTCTGTATAAACATGGAAATATCTACACCGCTATCTGTATAAACATGGAAATATCTACAATGCTATCTCTATAAACATGGAAATATCTACACCGTGATCTATATAAACATGGAAAAATTTACACCGCTATCTGTATAAACACGGAAATTTCTACACCGTTATCTGAATAAATATGGAAATATTTACACCGCTGTCTGTGTAAACATGGAAATATCTACACCGCTATCTGTATAAACATGGAAATATATACACCGCGATGTGTATAAACATGGAAATATCTACACCACGATCTGTACAAACTTGGAAATATCTTCACCACAATCTGTATAAACATGGAAATATCTACACCGCTACCTGCATAAACATGGTAATATCTACACCACCATCTATATAAACATGGAAATATCTACACCGCCATCTGCAAATACATGGAAAAATCTACAATGCCATCTGTAGAAAGATGGAAATATCTACACCGCAATCTGTGTAAACATGGAAATATCTACACCACGATCTCTATAAACATGGAAATATCTTCACCACAATCTGTATAAACCTGGAAATATCTACACCGCTACCTGTATAAACATGATAATATGTACACCACCATCTATATAAACATGGAAATATCTACACCGCCATCTGTATAAACATGGAAATATCTACAATGTGAGCTGTAGAAAGTTGGAAATATCTACACCGCAATCTTTGTAAACATGGAACAATCTACACCGCTTTCTGTAAATACATGGAAATATCTACACCGCTATCTGTATAAACCTGGAAATATCTACACCGCGATCTGTATAAACATGGAAATATCTACACCGTGATCTGTATAAACATGGATATATCTACACCGCGATCTGTATAAACATGGAAATATCTACACCGCGATCTGTATAAACAAGGAAATATCTACACCGTGATCTGTTAAAAATGGAAATATCTACACCGCTATCTCCATAAACATGGAAATAGCTACACCCCTATCTGTATAAGCATGGAAATATCCACACCGCTATCTCTATAAACGTGGAAAAATCAACACCGCTATCTCTATGAACATGGAAATATCTACACCGCCATCTCTATAAACATGGAAATATCTACACCACGATCAGTATAAACATGGAAACATCTACACGGCTATCTGTATAAACATGGAAATATCTCCACTGCTATCTCTATAAACATCGAAATATCTACACCGCCATCTGTATAAACATGGAAATACTTACAAAGTTATCTGTATAAACATGGAAATAACTACACCGCCATCTGTATAAACATGGAAATATCTACACAGCCATGTGTATATACATGGAAATATCTACACCGCTATCTATATAAACATGGAAATAACTACACCGCTAACTGTATAAACATGGAAATATCTACACCACCATCTACATATCCATGGAAGTATCTGCGCCGCCATCTGTATAAATATGGAAATATCTACACGGTCATCTGTGTATAGATGGAAATATCAACACCGCCATCTGTACAAACATGGAAATATCTGCACTGCTATCTGTATAACCATGGAAATATCTACACCGCGGCCTGTATGAACATGGAAATATCTACACTGCTATCTGTATAAACATGGAAATATCTACACCGCAATCTCTATAAAGATGGAAATATCTACACCGTGATCTGAATAAACATGGAAATATCTTCCCCACAATCTGTATAAACATGGAAATATGCACTCCGCTACCTGCATAAACATGGTAATATCTACACCACCATCTATATAAACATGGAAATATCTACACCGCCATCTGCATAAACATGGAAATATCTACAATGCCATCTGTAGAAAGATGGAAATATCTACACCGCAATCTGTGTAAACATGGAAATATCTACACCGCGATCTGTATAAACATGGAAATATCTTCACCACAATCTGTATAAACATGGAAATACCTACACTGCTACCTTTATAAACATGGTAATATCTTCGCCACCATCTATATAAACATGGAAAAATTTACACCGCTATCTGTATAAACATGGAAATTTCTACACCGTTATCTGTATAAATATGGAAATATCTACACCGCTATCTGTATAAACATGGAAATATCTACACCGCTATCTGTAAACACATGGAAATATCTACACCGCTATCTGTATAAACATGGAAATATCTACACCGCGATCTGTATAAACGTGGAAATATCTACACCGTGATCTGTATAAACATGGAAATATCTACACCGCTATCTGTATAAACATGGAAATATCTTCACCGCCATCTGTATAAACATGGAAATACCTATACAGTCATCTGTGTAAACATGGAAATATCTACACCACCATCTGTATAAACATGGAAATATCTTCAATGCCATCTGAATACACATAGAAATACCTACACGGCAATCTGTGTACAGATGGAAACATCAACACCTCCATCTGTACAAACATGGAAATATCTACACTGCTATCTCTATAAACATGGAAATATCTACACTGCGGTCTGTATAAACATGGAAATACCTACACTGGTATCTGTATAAACTTAGAAATATCAACACAATGATCTGTATAAACATGGAAATATCTACACCGCTATCTGTATAAACATGGAAATATCTGCACCGCTATCTCTATAAACATGGAAATATCTACAAAGACATCTGTATAAACATGGAAATACCTACACAGTCATGTGTAGGAACATTTAAATATCTACACTGCCATCTGTATAAACAAAGAAATATCTACAAAGCACTCTGTATATATATGGAAGTAACTGCATAGGCATCTGTGTAAACATGGAAATATCTGCACCGCTATCTGTATAAACATGGAAATACCTACACCGCTGTCTCTATAAACATGGAAATATGTACACCGCTATGTGTATAAACATGGAAATATCTCCACTGCTCTCTGTATAAACATGGAAATATCTCCACCGTTATCTGTATAAACATGGAAATATCTACAGCGCCATCTGTAAAAACATTGAAATATCTACACTGCCATCTGTAAAAACATGGAAATATCTACACCGCCAACTGTATAAGCATGGACATATCTACACCACCATCTGTATAAACATGGAAATACCTACAATACCATCTGTATACACATGGAAATATCTACACAGACATCTGTATAAATATGGAAATAACTACACGGCCATCTGTATAAACATGCAAATATCTACACTGCCATCTGTAGAAAGATGGAAATATCTACACCGCTATCTCTATAAATATGGAAATATCTACACCGCCATCTCTATAAACATGAAAATATCTACACTGCCATCTCCGTAAAGATGGAGGTATCTACTCTGCCATGTGTATAAACACGGAAATATCTACACCACTATCTGTGAAAACATGGGAATACCTATACCGCTGTCAGTTTAAACATGGAAATATCTACACGGCCATCTGTGTATAGATTGAAATATCAACACCGCCATCTGTAGAAACATGGAAATATCTACACCGCTATCTCTATAAACATGGAAATATCTGCACTGCCATCTGTAAAAACATGGAAATACGTATACAGTCATCTGTATAAACATGGAAATATCTACAATGCCATCTGTATAAACATGGAAATATCTACACAGCCATCTGTATAAACATGTAAATATCTACACTGCTATCTCTATAAACATGGAAATATCTACACTGCCATCTCTATAAACATGAAATTATCTACACTGCCATCTCCATAAACATGGAACTAACTACTCTGCCATCTGTATAAACATGGAAACAGCTAAACCGCCATCTGTGTGAATAAGGAAATATCTACAATGCCATCTGCATAAAGATATAAATATCTGCACCGCGAGCTGTATAAACATGGAAATATCTACATCGCTATCTGTATAAACGTGGAAATACCGACACCGCTGTCGGTATAAACATGGAAATATCTACAACGCCATCTATATAAACATGGAAATATCTACACCGCTATGTCTATAAACATGGAAATACCTACACCGCTATCCCTATAAACATGGTAATATCTACACCACCATCTATATAAACATGGAAATATCTACACCACCATCTGTATATACATGGAAATATCTACAATGCCATCTGTAGAAAGATGGAAATATCTACACCGCAATCTGTGTAAACATGGAAATATCTACACCGATATCTGTAAAAACATGGAAATATCTACACCGCTATGTCTATAAACATGGAAATACCTACACCGCTATCCCAATAAACATGGAAATATCTACACCGCTATCTGTATAAACATGGAAATATCTACACTGCTATCTGTATAAACATGGAAATATCTACACCGCGATCTGTATAAACATGGAAATATCTACAACACGATCTGTATAAACATGGAAATATCTTCACCACGATCTGTATAAACATGGAAATATCTACACCGCTATCTGTAAAAACATGGTAATATCTACACCACCATCTATATAAACATGGAAATATCTACACCACCATCTGTATAAACATGGAAATATCTACAATGCCATCTGTAGAAAGATGGAAATATCTACACCGCAATCTGTGTAAACATGGAAATATCTACACCACTATCTGTATAAACATGGAAATATCTACACAGCTATCACTATAAACATGGAAAATCTACACCGCCATCTGTATAAACATGGAAATACCTACAAAGTCATCTGTATAAACATGGAAATATCTACACAGCCATCTGTATAAACATGGAAATATCTACACAACCATCTGTATATACATGGAAATATCTACACCGCTATCTGTATAAACATGGAAATAACTACACCGCTATTAGTATAAACAAGGAAATATCTACACCGTGATCTGTATAAACATGGAAATATCTACACCGCTATCTCTATAAACATGGAAATATCTACACCCCTATCTGTATAAGCATGGAAATATCCACACCGCTATCTCTATAAACATGGAAAAATCAACACCGCTATCTCTAGGAACATGGAAATATCTACACCGAAATCTCTATAAACATGGAAATATCTACACCACGATCAGAATAAACACGGAAATATCTGCACCGCTATCTGTATAAACATGGAAATATCTCCACTGCTATCTCTATAAACATCGAAATATCTACTCCGCCATCTGTATAAACATGGAAATACTTACAAAGTTATCTGTATAAACATGGAAATAACTACACTGCCATCTGTGTAACCATGGAAATATCTAAACAGCCATGTGTATATACATGGAAATAACTACACCGCTATCTATATAAACATGGAAATAACTACACCGCTATCTGTATAAACATGGAAATATCTACACCGCCATCTACATATCCATGGAAATATCTGCGCTGCCATCTGTAAAAACATGGAAATATCTACACGGTCATCTGTGTATAGATGGAAATATCAACACCGTTCTCTCTACAAACATGGAAATATCTGCACCGCTATTTGTATAAACATGAAAATATCTACACCGCTGTCTGTATAAACATGGATATATCTACACCGCTATCTGTATAAACATGGAAATATCTACACCGCTATCTCTATAAACATGGAAATACCTACACCGTGATCTGTATAAACATGGAAATATTTACACCGCTATCTGTATAAGCATGGAAATTTCTAAACCGTTATCTGTATAAATATGGAAATAACTACACCGCTATCTCTATAAACATGGAAATATCTACACCACCATCTGTATAAACATGGAAATACCTATACAGTCATCTGTGTAAACATGGAAATATCTACACCACCATCTGTATAAACATGGAAATATCTTCAATGCCATCTGTATACACATGGAAATACCTACAGGGCAATCTGTGTATAGATGGAAACATCAACACCGCCATCTGTACAAACATGGAAATATCTACACTGCTATCTCAATAAACATGGAAATATCTACACTGCGGTCTGTATATACATGGAAATACCTACACTGGTATCTGTATAAACATAGAAATATCAACACAATGATCTGTATAAACATGGAAATATCTACACCGCTATCTTTATAAACATGGAAATATCTGCACCGCTATCTCTATAAACATGGAAATATCTACAAAGACATCTGTATAAACATGGAAATACCTACACAGTCATGTGTAGGAACATTTAAATATCTACACTGCCATCTGTATAAACAAAGAAATATCTACAAAGCCCTCTGTATATATATGGAAGTATCAGCATAGGCATCTGTGTAAACATGGAAATATCTGCACCGCTATCTGTATAAACATGGAAATACCTACACCGCTGTCTCTATAAACATGGAAATATGTACACCGCTATGTGTATAAACATGGAAATATCTCCACTGCTCTCTGTATAAACATGGAAATATCTCCACCGTTATCTGTATAAACATGGAAATATCTACAGCGCCATCTCTAAAAACATTGAAATATCTACACTGCCATCTGTAAAAACATGGAAATAACTACACCGCCAACTGTATAAGCATGGAAATATCTACACCACCATCTGTATAAACATGGAAATACCTACAATACCATCTGTATACACATGGAAATATCTACACAGACATCTGTATAAATATGGAAATAACTACACGGCCATCTGTATAAACATGCAAATATCTACACTGCCATCTGTAGAAAGATGGAAATATCTACACCGCTATCTCTATAAATATGGAAATATCTACACCGCCATCTCTATAAACATGAAAATATCTACACTGCCATCTCCATAAAGACGGAGGTATCTACTCTGCCATGTGTATAAACACGGAAATATCTACACCACTATCTGTGAAAACATGGGAGTATCTACACCGCTATCTGTTTAAACATGGAAATATCTACACGGCCATCTGTGTATAGATGGAAATACCAAAACCGCCATCTGTAGAAACATGGAAATATCTACACCGCTATCTCTATAAACATGGAAATATCTGCACTGCCGTCTGTAAAAACATGGAAATACGTATACAGTCATCTGTATAAACATGGAAATATCTACAATGCCATCTGTATACACATGGAAATATCTACACAGCCATCTGTATAAACATGTAAATATCAACACTGCTATCTCTATAAACATGGAAATATCTACACCGCCATCTCTATAAACATGCAATTATCTACACTGCCATCTCCATAAACATGGAACTAACTACTCTGCCGTCTGTATAAACATGGAAACTTCTAAACCGCCATCTGTGTGAATAAGGAAATATCTACAATGACATCTGTACAAAAATATAAATATCTGCACCGCGAGCTGTATAAACATGGAAATATCTACATCGCTATCTGTATAAACGTGGAAATACCGACACCGCTGTCGGTATAAACATGGAAATATCTACAACGCCATCTATATAAACATGGAAATATCTACACCGCTATGTCTATAAACATGGAAATACCTACACCGCTATCCCAATAAACATGGAAATATCTACACCGCTATCTGTATAAACATGGAAATATCTACACTGCTATCTGTATAAACATGGAAATATCTACACCGCGATCTGTATAAACATGGAAATATCTACAACACGATCTGTATAAACATGGAAATATCTTCACCACTATCTGTATAAACATGGAAATATCTACACCGCTATCTGTAAAAACATGGTAATATCTACACCACCATCTATATAAACATGGAAATATCTACACCACCATCTGTATAAACATGGAAATATCTACAATGCCATCTGTAGAAAGATGGAAATATCTACACCGCAATCTGTGTAAACATGGAAATATCTACACCGATATCTGTAAAAACATGGAAATATCTACACCGCTATCTCTATAAACATGGAAATATCTACACCGCGATCTGTATAAACATGGAAATATCTTCAATGCCATCTGTATACACATGGAAATACCTACAGGGCAATCTGTGTATAGATGGAAACATCAACACCGCCATCTGTACAAACATGGAAATATCTACACTGCTATCTCAATAAACATGGAAATATCTACACCGCGATCTGTATAAACATGGAAATATCTACACCGCTATCTGTATAAACATGGAAATATCTACAAAGCTATCACTATAAACATGGAAAATCTACACCGCCATCTGTATAAACATGGAAATACCTACAAAGTCATCTGTATAAACATGGAAATATCTACACAGCCATCTGTATAATCATGGAAATATCTACACAACCATCTGTATATACATGGAAATATCTACACCGCTATCTGTATAAACATGGAAATAACTACACCGCTATTAGTATAAACAAGGAAATATCTACACCGTGATCTGTATAAACATGGAAATATCTACACCGCTATCTCTATAAACATGGAAATATCTACACCCCTATCTGTATAAGCATGGAAATATCCACACCGCTATCTCTATAAACATGGAAAAATCAACACCGCTATCTCTAGGAACATGGAAATATCTACACCGAAATCTCTATAAACATGGAAATATCTACACCACGATCAGAATAAACACGGAAATATCTGCACCGCTATCTGTACAAACATGGAAATATCTCCACTGCTATCTCTATAAATATCGAAATATCTACTCCGCCATCTGTATAAACATGGAAATACTTACAAAGTTATCTGTTTAAACATGGAAATAACTACACCGCCATCTGTGTAACCATGGAAATATCTAAACAGCCATGTGTATATCCATGGAAATAACTACACCGCTATCTATATAAACATGGAAATAACTACACCGCTATCTGTATAAACATGGAAATATCTACACCGCCATCTACATATCCATGGAAATATCTGCGCTGCCATCTGTATAAACATGGAAATATCTACACGGTCATCTGTGTATAGATGGAAATATCAACACCGTCATCTCTACAAACATGGAAATATCTGCACCGCTATTTGTATAAACATGAAAATATCTACACCGCTGTCTGTATAAACATGGAAATATCTACACCGCTATCTGTATAAACATGGAAATATCTACACCGCTATTTCTATAAACATGGAAATATCTACACCGTGATCTGTATAAACATGGATATATTTACACCGCTATCTGTATAAGCATGGAAATTTCTAAACCGTTATCTGTATAAATATGGAAATAACTACACCGCTATCTCTATAAACATGGAAATATCTACACCACCATCTGTATAAACATGGAAATACCTATACAGTCATCTGTGTAAACATGGAAATATCTACACCACCATCTGTATAAACATGGAAATATCTTCAATGCCATCTGTATACACATGGAAATACCTACAGGGCAATCTGTGTATAGATGGAAACATCAACACCGCCATCTGTACAAACATGGAAATATCTACACTGCTATCTCAATAAACATGGAAATATCTACACTGCGGTCTGTATAAACACGGAAATATCTACAACGCGATCTGTATAAACATGGAAATATCTTCACCACAATCTGTATAAACATGGAAATATCTACACCGCTACCTGTATAAACATGATAATATCTACACCAACATCTATATAAACATGGAAAATCTACACCGCCAATTGTATAAACATGGAAATATCTACAATGCCATCAGTAGAAAGATGGAAATATCTACACCGCAATCTGTGTAAACATGGAACTATCTACACCGCTATCTGTAAACTCATGGAAATATCTTCACCGCTATCTGTATAAACACGGAAATTTCTACACCGCGATCTGTATAAACATGGAAATATCTACACCGCCGTCTACATATCCATGGAAATATCTGCGCCACCATCTGTATAAACATGGAAATATCTACACGGTCATCTGTGTAGAGATGGAAATATCAAAAACGCCATCTGTACAAACATGGAAATATCTGCACGGCTATTTGTATAAACGTGAAAATATCTACACCGCGGTCTGTATAAACATGGAAATATCTACAAAGACATCTGTATAAACATGGCAATACCTACACAGTCATGTGTAGGAACATTTAAATATCTCCACTGCCTTCTGTATAAACATAGAAATATCTACACAGCCCTCTGCATAAATATGGAAATATCTGCATAGGCATCTGTGTAAACATGGAAATATCTGCACCGCTATCTGTATAAACATGGAAATACCTACACCGCTGTCTCTATAATCATGGAAATATGTACACCGCTATGTGTATAAACATGGAAATATCTCCACTGCTCTCTGTATAAACATGGAAATATCTCCACCGTTATCTGTATAAACATGGAAATATCAACAGCGCCATCTCTATAAACATTGAATTATCTACACTGCCATCTGTAAAAACATGGAAATATCTACACAGTCATCTGAATAAACATGGAAATATCTTCACCACCATCTGTATAAACATGGAAATACCTACAATACCATCTGTATACACATGGAAATATCTACACAGACATCTGTATAAATATGGAAATATCTACACCGCCATCTGTATAAACATGGAAATATCTACACTGCCATCTGTAGAAAGATGGAACTATCTTCACCGCTATCTCTATAAATATGGAAATATCTACACCGCCATCTCTATAAACATGAAAATATCTACACTGCCATCTCCATAAAGATGGAGGTATCTACTCTGCCATGTGTATAAACACGGAAATATCTACAACACTATCTCTGTAAACATGGAAATATCTACACCGCTATCTGTTTA
This sequence comes from Pan paniscus, assembly GCF_029289425.2. Taxonomy (NCBI): domain Eukaryota; kingdom Metazoa; phylum Chordata; class Mammalia; order Primates; family Hominidae; genus Pan; species Pan paniscus. The sequence goes on from NC_073259.2 coordinate 2,560,853, forward strand.
AACATGGAAATATCTACACCGCCATCTGCACCTCCATGGAAATATCTACGCCGCCATCTGTATAAACATGGAAATATCTACACGGCCATCTGTGTATAGATGGAAATATCAACACCGCCATCTGTAGAAACATGGAAATATCTTCACCGCTATCTCTATAAACATGGAAATATCTGCACTGCCATCTGTAAAAACATGGAAATACGTAGACAGTCATCTGTATAAACATGGAAATATCTACAATGCCATCTGTATACACATGGAAGTATCTACACAGCCATCTGTATAAACATGTAAATATCTACACTGCTATCTCTATAAACATGGAATTATCTACACCGCCACCTCTATAAACATGAAAATATCTACACTGCAATCTCCATAAACATGGAACTAACTACTCTGCCATCTGTATAAACATGGAAACATCTACACCGCCATCTGTGTGAATAAGGAATTATCTACAATGCCATCTGTACAAAAATATAAATATCTGCACCCCGAGCTGTATAATCATGGAAATATCTACATCGCTATCTGTATAAACGTGGAAATACCGACACCGCTGTCGGTGAAAACATGGAAATATCTACAACGCCATCTATATAAACATGGAAATATCTACACCGCTATGTCTATAGACATGGAAATACCTACACCGCTATCTCTATAAACATGGAAATATCTACACCGCTATCTGTATAAACATGGAAATATCTACACCGCTATCTCTATAAACATGGAAATATCTACACCACGATCTGTATAAACATGGAAATATCTACACCACGATCTGTATAAACATGGAAATATCTTCACCACGATCTGTATAAACATGGAAATATCTACACCGCTATCTGTATAAACATGGTAATATCTACAAAACCATCTATATAAACATGGAAATATCTACACCACCATCTGTATAAACATGGAAATATCTACCATGCCATCTGTAGAAAGATGGAAATATCTACACCGCAATCTGTGTAAACATGGAAATATCTACACCGATATCTGTAAAAACATGGAAATATCTACACTGCTATCTCTATAAACATGGAAATATCTACACCGCGATCTGTATAAACATGGAAATATCTACACCGCGATCTGTATAAACATGGAAATATCTACACCGCTATCTGTATAAACATGGAAATATCTACACAGCTATCAATATAAACATGGAAAATCTACACCGCCATCTGTATAAACATGGAAATACCTACAAAGTCATCTGTATAAACATGGAAATATCTACACAGCCATCTGTATAAACATGGAAAAATCTACACAGCCATCTGTATATATATGGAAATATCTACACCGCTATCTGTATAAACATGGAAATAACTACACCGATATTAGTGTAAACAAGGAAGTATCTACACCGTGATCTGTAAAAAAATGGAAATATCTACACCGCTATCTCTATAAACATGGAAATATCTACACCCCTATCTGTATAAGCATGGAAATATCCACACCGCTATCTGTATAAACCTGGAAAAATCAACACCGCTATCTCTATGAACATGGAAATATCTACACCGCCATCTCTATAAACATGGAAATATCTACACCACGATCAGTATAAACATGGAAACATCTACACCGCTATCTGTATAAACATGGAAATATCTCCACTGCTATCTCTATAAACAACGAAATATCTACACCACCATCTGTATAAACATGGAAATATCTTCAATGCCATCTGTATACACATGGAAATACCTACAGGGCAATCTGTGTATAGATGGAAACATCAACACCGCCATCTGTACAAACATGGAAATATCTACACTGCTATCTCAATAAACATGGAAATATCTACACTGCGGTCTGTATAAACACGGAAATATCTACAACGCGATCTGTATAAACATGGAAATATCTTCACCACAATCTGTATAAACATGGAAATATCTACACCGCTACCTGTATAAACATGATAATATCTACACCACCATCTATATAAACATGGAAAATCTACACCGCCAATTGTATAAACATGGAAATATCTACAATGCCATCTGTAGAAAGATGGAAATATCTACACCGCAATCTGTGTAAACATGGAACTATCTACACCGCTATCTGTAAACTCATGGAAATATCTACACCGCTATCTGTATAAACACGGAAATTTCTACACCGCGATCTGTATAAACATGGAAATATCTACACCGCCGTCTACATATCCATGGAAATATCTGCGCCACCATCTGTATAAACATGGAAATATCTACACGGTCATCTGTGTAGAGATGGAAATATCAAAAACGCCATCTGTACAAACATGGAAATATCTGCACCGCTATTTGTATAAACGTGAAAATATCTACACCGCGGTCTGTATAAACATGGAAATATCTACAAAGACATCTGTATAAACATGGAAATACCTACACAGTCAGGTGTAGGAACATTTAAATATCTCCACTGCCTTCTGTATAAACATAGAAATATCTACACAGCCCTCTGCATAAATATGGAAATATCTGCATAGGCATCTGTGTAAACATGGAAATATCTGCACCGCTATCTGTATAAACATGGAAATACCTACACCGCTGTCTCTATAATCATGGAAATTTGTACACCGCTATGTGTATAAACATGGAAATATCTCCACTGCTCTCTGTATAAACATGGAAATATCTCCACCGTTATCTGTATAAACATGGAAATATCAACAGTGCCATCTCTATAAACATTGAATTATCTACACTGCCATCTGTAAAAACATGGAAATATCTACACAGTCATCTGAATAAACATGGAAATATCTTCACCACCATCTGTATAAACATGGAAATACCTACAATACCATCTGTATACACATGGAAATATCTACACAGACATCTGTATAAATATGGAAATATCTACACCGCCATCTCTATAAACATGGAAATATCTACACTGCCATCTGTAGAAAGATGGAACTATCTTCACCGCTATCTCTATAAATATGGAAATATCTACACCGCCATCTCTATAAACATGAAAATATCTACACTGCCATCTCCATAAAGATGGAGGTATCTACTCTGCCATGTGTATAAACACGGAAATATCTACAACACTATCTCTGTAAACATGGAAATATCTACACCGCTATCTGTTTAAACATGGAAATATCTACACCGCCATCTGCACCTCCATGGAAATATCTACGCCGCCGTCTGTATAAACATGGAAATATCTACACGGCCATCTGTGTATAGATGGAAATATCAACACCGCCATCTGTAGAAACATGGAAATATCTTCACCGCTATCTCTATAAACATGGAAATATCTGCACTGCCATCTGTAAAAACATGGAAATACGTAGACAGTCATCTGTATAAACATGGAAATATCTACAATGCCATCTGTATACACATGGAAGTATCTACACAGCCATCTGTATAAACATGTAAATATCTACACTGCTATCTCTATAAACATGGAAATATCTACACCGCCACCTCTATAAACATGAAAATATCTACACTGCAATCTCCATAAACATGGAACTAACTACTCTGCCATCTGTATAAACATGGAAATATCTACCATGCCATCTGTAGAAAGATGGAAATATCTACACCGCAATCTGTGTAAACATGGAAATATCTACACCGATATCTGTAAAAACATGGAAATATCTACACTGCTATCTCTATAAACATGGAAATATCTACACCGCGATCTGTATAAACATGGAAATATCTACACCGCGATCTGTATAAACATGGAAATATCTACACCGCTATCTGTATAAACATGGAAATATCTACACAGCTATCAATATAAACATGGAAAATCTACACCGCCATCTGTATAAACATGGAAATACCTACAAAGTCATCTGTATAAACATGGAAATATCTACACCGCTATCTGTATAAACATGGAAATAACTACACCGCTATTAGTGTAAACAAGGAAGTATCTACACCGTGATCTGTAAAAAAATGGAAATATCTACACCGCTATCTCTATAAACATGGAAATATCTACACCCCTATCTGTATAAGCATGGAAATATCCACACCGCTATGTGTATAAACGTGGAAAAATCAACACCGCTATCTCTATGAACATGGAAATATCTACACCGCCATCTCTATAAACATGGAAATATCTACACCATGATCAGTATAAACATGGAAACATCTACACCGCTATCTGTATAAACATGGAAATATCTCCACTGCTATCTCTATAAACATCGAAATATCTACACCGCCATCTGTATAAACATGGAAATACTTACAAAGTTGTCTGTATAAACATGGAAATATCTACACCGCCATCTGTATAAACATGGAAATATCTACACAGCCATGTGTATATACATGGAAATATCTACACCGCTATCTATATAAACATGGAAATAACTATAACGCTATCTGTATAAACATGGAAATATCTACACCACCATCTACATATCCATGGAAATATCTGCGCCGCCATATGTATAAACATGGAAATATCTACACTGTCATCTGTGTAGAGATGGAAATATCAACACCGCCATCTGTACAAACATGGAATTATCTGCACCGCTATCTGTATAACCATGGAAATATCTACACCGCGGTCTGTATAAACATGGAAATATCTACACTGCTATCTGTATAAACATGGAAATATCTACACCGCAAACTCTATAAACATAGAAATATCTACACCGTGATCTGTATAAACATGGAAAAATTTACACCGCTATCTGTATAAACATGGAAATTTCTACACCGTTATCTGTATAAATATGGAAATATCTACACCGCTATCTGTATAAACATGGAAACATCTACACCGCTATCTGTATAAACATGGAAATATCTACACCGAGATCTGTATAAACATGGAAATATCTACACCGCGATCTGTATAAACATGGAAATAGCTTCACCACAATCTGTATAAACATGGTAATATCTACACCACCGTCTATATAAACATGGAAATATCTACACCGCCATCTGTATAAACATGGAAATATCTACAATGCCATCTGTAGAATGACGGAAATATCTACACCGCAATCTGTGTAAACATGAAAATATCTACACCGAGATCTGTATAAACATGGAAATATCTACACCGCGATCTGTATAAACATGGAAATATCTACACCGCTATCTGTATAAACATGGAAATATCTACACAGCTATCACTATAAACATGGAAAATCTACACCGCCATCTGTATAAAGATGGAAATACCTACAAAGTCATCTGTATAAACATGGAAATATCTACACAGCCATCTGTATAAACATGGAAATATCTACACAACCATCTGTATATACATGGAAATATCTACACCGCTATCTGTATAAACATGGAAATAACTACACCGCTATTAGTATAAACAAGGAAATATCTACACCGTGATCTGTATAAACATGGAAATATCTACACTGCTATCTCTATAAACATGGAAATATCTACACCCCTATCTGTATAAGCATGGAAATATCCTCACCGCTATCTCTATAAACATGGAAAAATCAACACCGCTATCTCTATGAACATGGAAATATCTACACCGAAATATCTATAAACATGGAAATATCTACACCACGATCAGAATAAACACGGAAATATCTGCACCGCTATCTGTATAAACATGGAAATATCTCCACTGCTATCTCTATAAACTTCGAAATATCTACTCCGCCATCTGTATAAACATGGAAATACTTACAAAGTTATCTGTATAAACATGGAAATAACTACACCGCCATCTGTGTAACCATGGAAATATCTAAACAGCCATGTGTATATACATGGAAATAACTACACCGCTATCTATATAAACATGGAAATAACTACACCGCTATCTGTATAAACATGGAAATATCTACACCGCCATCTACATATCCATGGAAATATCTGCGCTGCCATCTGTATAAACATGGAAATATCTACACGGTCATCTGTGTATAGATGGAAATATCAACACCGTCATCTCTACAAACATGGAAATATCTGCACCGCTATTTGTATAAACATGAAAATATCTACACCGCTGTCTGTATAAACATGGAAATATCTACACCGCTATCTTTATAAACATGGAAATATCTACACTGCTATCTGTATAAACATGGAAATATCTACACCGCGATCTGTATAAACATGGAAATATCTACAACAAGATCTGTATAAACATGGAAATATCTTCACCACGATCTGTATAAACATGGAAATATCTACACCGCTATCTGTAAAAACATGGTAATATCTACACCACCATCTATATAAACATGGAAATATCTACACCACCATCTGTATAAACATGGAAATATCTACAATGCCATCTGTAGAAAGATGGAAATATCTACACCGCAATCTGTGTAAACATGGATATATCTACACCGATATCTGTAAAAACATGGAAATATCTACACCGCTATCTCTATAAACATGGAAATATCTACACCGCGATCTGTATAAACATGGAAATATCTACACCGCGATCTGTATAAACATGGAAATATCTACACCGCTATCTGTATAAACATGGAAATATCTACACAGCTATCACTATAAACATGGAAAATCTACACCGCCATCTGTATAAACATGGAAATACCTACAAAGTCATCTGTATAAACGTGGAAATATCTACACAGCCATCTGTATAAACATGGAAATATCTACACAACCATCTGTATATACATGGAAATATCTACACCGCTATCTGTATAAAAATGGAAATAACTACACCGCTATTAGTATAAACAAGGAAATATCTACACCGTGATCTGTATAAACATGGAAATATCTACACCGCTATCTCTATAAACATGGAAATATCTACACCCCTATCTGTATAAGCATGGAAATATCCACACCGCTATCTCTATAAACATGGAAAAATCAACACCGCTATCTCTATGAACATGGAAATATCTACACCGAAATCTCTATAAACATGGAAATATCTACACCACGATCAGAATAAACACGGAAATATCTGCACCGCTATCTGTATAAACATGGATATATCTCCACTGCTATCTCTATAAACATCGAAATATCTACTCCGCCATCTGTATAAACATGGAAATACTTACAAAGTTATCTGTATAAACATGGAAATAACTACACCGCCATCTGTGTAACCATGGAAATATCTAAACAGCCATGTGTATATACATGGAAATAACTACACCGCTATCTATATAAACATGGAAATAACTACACCGCTATCTGTATAAACATGGAAATATCTACACCGCCATCTACATATCCATGGAAATATCTGCGCTGCCATCTGTATAAACTTGGAAATATCTACACGGTCATCTGTGTATAGATGGAAATATCAACACCGTCATCTCTACAAACATGGAAATATCTGCACCGCTATTTGTATAAACATGAAAATATCTACACCGCTGTCTGTATAAACATGGAAATATCTACACCGCTATCTGTATAAACATGGAAATATCTACACTGCTATCTGTATAAACATGGAAATATCTACACCGCAATCTGTATAAACATGGAAATATCTACAACAAGATCTGTATAAACATGGAAATATCTTCACCACGATCTGTATAAACATGGAAATATCTACACCGCTATCTGTATAAACATGGAAATATCTCCACTGCTATCTCTATAAACAACGAAATATCTACACCACCATCTGTATAAACATGGAAATATCTTCAATGCCATCTGTATACACATGGAAATACCTACAGGGCAATCTGTGTATAGATGGAAACATCAACACCGCCATCTGTACAAACATGGAAATATCTACACTGCTATCTCAATAAACATGGAAATATCTACACTGCGGTCTGTATAAACACGGAAATATCTACAACGCGATCTGTATAAACATGGAAATATCTTCACCACAATCTGTATAAACATGGAAATATCTACACCGCTACCTGTATAAACATGATAATATCTACACCACCATCTATATAAACATGGAAAATCTACACCGCCAATTGTATAAACATGGAAATATCTACAATGCCATCTGTAGAAAGATGGAAATATCTACACCGCAATCTGTGTAAACATGGAACTATCTACACCGCTATCTGTAAACTCATGGAAATATCTACACCGCTATCTGTATAAACACGGAAATTTCTACACCGCGATCTGTATAAACATGGAAATATCTACACCGCCGTCTACATATCCATGGAAATATCTGCGCCACCATCTGTATAAACATGGAAATATCTACACGGTCATCTGTGTAGAGATGGAAATATCAAAAACGCCATCTGTACAAACATGGAAATATCTGCACCGCTATTTGTATAAACGTGAAAATATCTACACCGCGGTCTGTATAAACATGGAAATATCTACAAAGACATCTGTATAAACATGGAAATACCTACACAGTCAGGTGTAGGAACATTTAAATATCTCCACTGCCTTCTGTATAAACATAGAAATATCTACACAGCCCTCTGCATAAATATGGAAATATCTGCATAGGCATCTGTGTAAACATGGAAATATCTGCACCGCTATCTGTATAAACATGGAAATACCTACACCGCTGTCTCTATAATCATGGAAATTTGTACACCGCTATGTGTATAAACATGGAAATATCTCCACTGCTCTCTGTATAAACATGGAAATATCTCCACCGTTATCTGTATAAACATGGAAATATCAACAGTGCCATCTCTATAAACATTGAATTATCTACACTGCCATCTGTAAAAACATGGAAATATCTACACAGTCATCTGAATAAACATGGAAATATCTTCACCACCATCTGTATAAACATGGAAATACCTACAATACCATCTGTATACACATGGAAATATCTACACAGACATCTGTATAAATATGGAAATATCTACACCGCCATCTGTATAAACATGGAAATATCTACACTGCCATCTGTAGAAAGATGGAACTATCTTCACCGCTATCTCTATAAATATGGAAATATCTACACCGCCATCTCTATAAACATGAAAATATCTACACTGCCATCTCCATAAAGATGGAGGTATCTACTCTGCCATGTGTATAAACACGGAAATATCTACAACACTATCTCTGTAAACATGGAAATATCTACACCGCTATCTGTTTAAACATGGAAATATCTACACCGCCATCTGCACCTCCATGGAAATATCTACGCCGCCGTCTGTATAAACATGGAAATATCTACACGGCCATCTGTGTATAGATGGAAATATCAACACCGCCATCTGTAGAAACATGGAAATATCTTCACCGCTATCTCTATAAACATGGAAATATCTGCACTGCCATCTGTAAAAACATGGAAATACGTAGACAGTCATCTGTATAAACATGGAAATATCTACAATGCCATCTGTATACACATGGAAGTATCTACACAGCCATCTGTATAAACATGTAAATATCTACACTGCTATCTCTATAAACATGGAAATATCTACACCGCCACCTCTATAAACATGAAAATATCTACACTGCAATCTCCATAAACATGGAACTAACTACTCTGCCATCTGTATAAACATGGAAATATCTACCATGCCATCTGTAGAAAGATGGAAATATCTACACCGCAATCTGTGTAAACATGGAAATATCTACACCGATATCTGTAAAAACATGGAAATATCTACACTGCTATCTCTATAAACATGGAAATATCTACACCGCGATCTGTATAAACATGGAAATATCTACACCGCGATCTGTATAAACATGGAAATATCTACACCGCTATCTGTATAAACATGGAAATATCTACACAGCTATCAATATAAACATGGAAAATCTACACCGCCATCTGTATAAACATGGAAATACCTACAAAGTCATCTGTATAAACATGGAAATATCTACACCGCTATCTGTATAAACATGGAAATAACTACACCGCTATTAGTGTAAACAAGGAAGTATCTACACCGTGATCTGTAAAAAAATGGAAATATCTACACCGCTATCTCTATAAACATGGAAATATCTACACCCCTATCTGTATAAGCATGGAAATATCCACACCGCTATGTGTATAAACGTGGAAAAATCAACACCGCTATCTCTATGAACATGGAAATATCTACACCGCCATCTCTATAAACATGGAAATATCTACACCATGATCAGTATAAACATGGAAACATCTACACCGCTATCTGTATAAACATGGAAATATCTCCACTGCTATCTCTATAAACATCGAAATATCTACACCGCCATCTGTATAAACATGGAAATACTTACAAAGTTGTCTGTATAAACATGGAAATATCTACACCGCCATCTGTATAAACATGGAAATATCTACACAGCCATGTGTATATACATGGAAATATCTACACCGCTATCTATATAAACATGGAAATAACTATAACGCTATCTGTATAAACATGGAAATATCTACACCACCATCTACATATCCATGGAAATATCTGCGCCGCCATATGTATAAACATGGAAATATCTACACTGTCATCTGTGTAGAGATGGAAATATCAACACCGCCATCTGTACAAACATGGAATTATCTGCACCGCTATCTGTATAACCATGGAAATATCTACACCGCGGTCTGTATAAACATGGAAATATCTACACTGCTATCTGTATAAACATGGAAATATCTACACCGCAAACTCTATAAACATAGAAATATCTACACCGTGATCTGTATAAACATGGAAAAATTTACACCGCTATCTGTATAAACATGGAAATTTCTACACCGTTATCTGTATAAATATGGAAATATCTACACCGCTATCTGTATAAACATGGAAACATCTACACCGCTATCTGTATAAACATGGAAATATCTACACCGAGATCTGTATAAACATGGAAATATCTACACCGCGATCTGTATAAACATGGAAATAGCTTCACCACAATCTGTATAAACATGGTAATATCTACACCACCGTCTATATAAACATGGAAATATCTACACCGCCATCTGTATAAACATGGAAATATCTACAATGCCATCTGTAGAATGACGGAAATATCTACACCGCAATCTGTGTAAACATGAAAATATCTACACCGAGATCTGTATAAACATGGAAATATCTACACCGCGATCTGTATAAACATGGAAATATCTACACCGCTATCTGTATAAACATGGAAATATCTACACAGCTATCACTATAAACATGGAAAATCTACACCGCCATCTGTATAAAGATGGAAATACCTACAAAGTCATCTGTATAAACATGGAAATATCTACACAGCCATCTGTATAAACATGGAAATATCTACACAACCATCTGTATATACATGGAAATATCTACACCGCTATCTGTATAAACATGGAAATAACTACACCGCTATTAGTATAAACAAGGAAATATCTACACCGTGATCTGTATAAACATGGAAATATCTACACTGCTATCTCTATAAACATGGAAATATCTACACCCCTATCTGTATAAGCATGGAAATATCCTCACCGCTATCTCTATAAACATGGAAAAATCAACACCGCTATCTCTATGAACATGGAAATATCTACACCGAAATATCTATAAACATGGAAATATCTACACCACGATCAGAATAAACACGGAAATATCTGCACCGCTATCTGTATAAACATGGAAATATCTCCACTGCTATCTCTATAAACATCGAAATATCTACTCCGCCATCTGTATAAACATGGAAATACTTACAAAGTTATCTGTATAAACATGGAAATAACTACACCGCCATCTGTGTAACCATGGAAATATCTAAACAGCCATGTGTATATACATGGAAATAACTACACCGCTATCTATATAAACATGGAAATAACTACACCGCTATCTGTATAAACATGGAAATATCTACACCGCCATCTACATATCCATGGAAATATCTGCGCTGCCATCTGTATAAACATGGAAATATCTACACGGTCATCTGTGTATAGATGGAAATATCAACACCGTCATCTCTACAAACATGGAAATATCTGCACCGCTATTTGTATAAACATGAAAATATCTACACCGCTGTCTGTATAAACATGGAAATATCTACACCGCTATCTTTATAAACATGGAAATATCTACACTGCTATCTGTATAAACATGGAAATATCTACACCGCGATCTGTATAAACATGGAAATATCTACAACAAGATCTGTATAAACATGGAAATATCTTCACCACGATCTGTATAAACATGGAAATATCTACACCGCTATCTGTAAAAACATGGTAATATCTACACCACCATCTATATAAACATGGAAATATCTACACCACCATCTGTATAAACATGGAAATATCTACAATGCCATCTGTAGAAAGATGGAAATATCTACACCGCAATCTGTGTAAACATGGATATATCTACACCGATATCTGTAAAAACATGGAAATATCTACACCGCTATCTCTATAAACATGGAAATATCTACACCGCGATCTGTATAAACATGGAAATATCTACACCGCGATCTGTATAAACATGGAAATATCTACACCGCTATCTGTATAAACATGGAAATATCTACACAGCTATCACTATAAACATGGAAAATCTACACCGCCATCTGTATAAACATGGAAATACCTACAAAGTCATCTGTATAAACGTGGAAATATCTACACAGCCATCTGTATAAACATGGAAATATCTACACAACCATCTGTATATACATGGAAATATCTACACCGCTATCTGTATAAAAATGGAAATAACTACACCGCTATTAGTATAAACAAGGAAATATCTACACCGTGATCTGTATAAACATGGAAATATCTACACCGCTATCTCTATAAACATGGAAATATCTACACCCCTATCTGTATAAGCATGGAAATATCCACACCGCTATCTCTATAAACATGGAAAAATCAACACCGCTATCTCTATGAACATGGAAATATCTACACCGAAATCTCTATAAACATGGAAATATCTACACCACGATCAGAATAAACACGGAAATATCTGCACCGCTATCTGTATAAACATGGAAATATCTCCACTGCTATCTCTATAAACATCGAAATATCTACTCCGCCATCTGTATAAACATGGAAATACTTACAAAGTTATCTGTATAAACATGGAAATAACTACACCGCCATCTGTGTAACCATGGAAATATCTAAACAGCCATGTGTATATACATGGAAATAACTACACCGCTATCTATATAAACATGGAAATAACTACACCGCTATCTGTATAAACATGGAAATATCTACACCGCCATCTACATATCCATGGAAATATCTGCGCTGCCATCTGTATAAACTTGGAAATATCTACACGGTCATCTGTGTATAGATGGAAATATCAACACCGTCATCTCTACAAACATGGAAATATCTGCACCGCTATTTGTATAAACATGAAAATATCTACACCGCTGTCTGTATAAACATGGAAATATCTACACCGCTATCTGTATAAACATGGAAATATCTACACTGCTATCTGTATAAACATGGAAATATCTACACCGCAATCTGTATAAACATGGAAATATCTACAACAAGATCTGTATAAACATGGAAATATCTTCACCACGATCTGTATAAACATGGAAATATCTACACCGCTATCTGTAAAAACATGGTAATATCTACACCACCATCTATATAAACATGGAAATATCTACACCACCATCTGTATAAACATGGAAATATCTACAATGCCATCTGTAGAAAGATGGAAATATCTACACCGCAATCTGTGTAAACATGGAAATATCTACACCGATATCTGTAAAAACATGGAAATATCTACACCGCTATCTCTATAAACATGGAAATATCTACACCGCGATCTGTATAAACATGGAAATATCTACACCGCCATCTACATATCCATGGAAATATCTGCGCTGCCATCTGTATAAACATGGAAGTATCTACACGGTCATCTGTGTATAGATGGAAATATCAACACCGTCATCTCTACAAACATGGAAATATCTGCACCGCTATTTGTATAAACATGAAAATATCTACACCGCTGTCTGTATAAACATGGAAATATCTACACCGCTATCTGTATAAACATGGAAATATCTACACCGCTATCTCTATAAACATGGAAATATCTACACCGTGATCTGTATAAACATGGAAATATTTACATCGCTATCTGTATAAGCATGGAAGTTTCTAAACCGTTATCTGTATAAATATGGAAATAACTACACCACTATCTCTATAAACATGGAAATATCTACACCACCATCTGTATAAACATGGAAATACCTATACAGTCATCTGTGTAAACATGGAAATATCTACACCACCATCTGTATAAACATGGAAATATCTTCAATGCCATCTGTATACACATGGAAATACCTACAGGGTTATCTGTGTATAGATGGAAACATCAACACCGCCATCTGTACAAACATGGAAATATCTACACTGCTATCTCAATAAACATGGAAATATCTACACTGCGGTCTGTATAAACACGGAAATATCTACAACGCGATCTGTATAAACATGGAAATATCTTCACCACAATCTGTATAAAAATGGAAATATCTACACCGCTACCTGTATAAACATGATAATATCTACACCACCATCTATATAAACATGGAAAATCTACACCGCCAATTGTATAAACATGGAAATATCTACAATGCCATCTGTAGAAAGATGGAAATATCTACACCGCAATCTGTGTAAACATGGAACTATCTACACCGCTATCTGTAAACTCATGGAAATATCTACACCGCTATCTGTATAAACACGGAAATATCTACACCGCGATCTTTATAAACATGGAAATATCTACACCGCCGTCTACATATCCATGGAAATATCTGCGCCACCATCTGTATAAACATGGAAATATCTACACGGTCATCTGTGTAGAGATGGAAATATCAAAAACGCCATCTGTACAAACATGGAAATATCTGCACCGCTATTTGTATAAACGTGAAAATATCTACACCGCGGTCTGTATAAACATGGAAATATCTACAAAGACATCTGTATAAACATGGCAATACCTACACAGTCATGTGTAGGAACATTTAAATATCTCCACTGCCTTCTGTATAAACATAGAAATATCTACACAGCCCTCTGTATAAATATGGAAATATCTGCATAGGCATCTGTGTAAACATGGAAATATCTGCACCGCTATCTGTATAAACATGGAAATACCTACACCGCTGTCTCTATAATCATGGAAATATGTACACCGCTATGTGTATAAACATGGAAATATCTCCACTGCTCTCTGTATAAACATGGAAATATCTCCACCGTTATCTGTATAAACATGGAAATATCAACAGCGCCATCTCTATAAACATTGAATTATCTACACTGCCATCTGTAAAAACATGGAAATATCTACACAGTCATCTGAATAAACATGGAAATATCTTCACCACCATCTGTATAAACATGGAAATACCTACAATACCATCTGTATACACATGGAAATATCTACACAGACATCTGTATAAATATGGAAATATCTACACCGCCATCTGTATAAACATGGAAATATCTACACTGCCATCTGTAGAAAGATGGAACTATCTTCAACGCTATCTCTATAAATATGGAAATATCTACACCGCCATCTCTATAAACATGAAAATATCTACAATGCCATCTCCATAAAGATGGAGGTATCTACTCTGCCATGTGTATAAACACGGAAATATCTACAACACTATCTCTGTAAACATGGAAATATCTACACCGCTATCTGTTTAAACATGGAAATATCTACACCGCCATCTGCACCTCCATGGAAATATCTACGCCGCCATCTCTATAAACATGGAAATATCTACACGGCCATCTGTGTATAGATGGAAATATCAACACCGCCATCTGTAGAAACATGGAAATATCTTCACCGCTATCTCTATAAACATGGAAATATCTGCACTGCCATCTGTAAAAACATGGAAATACGTAGACAGTCATCTGTATAAACATGGAAATATCTACAATGCCATCTGTATACACATGGAAGTATCTACACAGCCATCTGTATAAACATGTAAATATCTACACTGCTATCTCTATAAACATGGAAATATCTACACCGCCACCTCTATAAACATGAAAATATCTACACTGCAATCTCCATAAACATGGAACTAACTACTCTGCCATCTGTATAAACATGGAAACATCTACACCGCCATCTGTGTGAATAAGGAAATATCTACAATGCCATCTGTACAAAAATATAAATATCTGCACCGCGAGCTGTATAAACATGGAAATATCTACATCGCTATCTGTATAAACGTGGAAATACCGACACCGCTGTCGGTGAAAACATGGAAATATCTACAACGCCATCTATATAAACATGGAAATATCTACACCGCTATGTCTATAGACATGGAAATACCTACACCGCTATCTCTATAAACATGGAAATATCTACCGCTATCTGTATAAACATGGAAATATCTACACCGCTATCTCTATAAACATGGAAATATCTACACCACGATCTGTATAAACATGGAAATATCTACACCACGATCTGTATAAACATGGAAATATCTTCACCACGATCTGTATAAACATGGAAATATCTACACCGCTATCTGTATAAACATGGTAAAATCTACAAAACCATCTATATAAACATGGAAATATCTACACCACCATCTGTATAAACATGGAAATATCTACCATGCCATCTGTAGAAAGATGGAAATATCTACACCGCAATCTGTGTAAACATGGAAATATCTACACCGAAATCTGTAAAAACATGGAAATATCTACACTGCTATCTCTATAAACATGGAAATATCTACACCGCGATCTGTATAAACATGGAAATATCTACACCGCGATCTGTATAAACATGGAAATATCTACACCGCTATCTGTATAAACATGGAAATATCTACACAGCTATCAATATAAACATGTAAAATCTACACCGCCATTTGTATAAACATGGAAATACCTACAAAGTCATCTGTATAAACATGGAAATATCTACACAGCCATCTGTATAAACATGGAAAAATCTACACAGCCATCTGTATATACATGGAAATATCTACACCGCTATCTGTATAAACATGGAAATAACTACACCGCTATTAGTGTAAACAAGGAAGTATCTACACCGTGATCTGTAAAAAAATGGAAATATCTACACCGCTATCTCTATAAACATGGAAATATCTACACCCCTATCTGTATAAGCATGGAAATATCCACACCGCTATCTGTATAAATGTGGAAAAATCAACACCGCTATCTCTATGAACATGGAAATATCTACACCGCCATCTCTATAAACATGGAAATATCTACACCACGATCAGTATAAACATGGAAACATCTACACCGCTATCTGTATAAACATGGAAATATCTCCACTGCTATCTCTATAAACATGGAAATATCTACACCGCCATCTGTATAAACATGGAAATACTTACAAAGTTGTCTGTATAAACATGGAAATATCTACACCGCCATCTGTATAAACATGGAAATATCTACACAGCCATGTGTATATACATGGAAATATCTACACCGCTATCTATATAAACATGGAAATAACTATAACGCTATCTGTATAAACATGGAAATATCTACACCACCATCTACATATCCATGGAAATATCTGCGCCGCCATCTGTATAAACATGGAAATATCTACACTGTCATCTGTGTATAGATGGAAATATCAACACCGCCATCTGTACAAACATGGAATTCTCTGCACCGGTATCTGTATAACCATGGAAATATCTACACCGCAGTCTGTATAAACATGGAAATATCTACACTGCTATCTGTATAAACATGGAAATATCTACACCGCAAACTCTATAAACATAGAAATATCTACACCGTGATCTGTATAAACATGGAAAAATTTACACCGCTATCTGTATAAACATGGAAATTTCTACACCGTTATCTGTATAAATATGGAAATATCTACACCGCTATCTGTATAAACATGGAAACATCTACAACGCTATCTGTATAAACATGGAAATATCTACACCGAGATCTGTATAAACATGGAAATATCTACACCGCGATCTGTATAAACATGGAAATATCTTCACCACAATCTGTATAAACATGGTAATATCTACACCACCGTCTATATAAACATGGAAATATCTACACCGCCATCTGTATAAACATGGAAATATCTACAATGCCATCTGTAGAAAGATGGAAATATCTACACCGCAATCTGTGTAAACATGAAAATATTTACACCGCGATCTGTATAAACATGGAAATATCTACACCGCGATCTGTATAAACATGGAAATATCTACACCGCTATCTGTATAAACATGGAAATATCTACACAGCTATCACTATAAACATGGAAAATCTACACCGCCATCTGTATAAACATGGAAATACCTACAAAGTCATCTGTATAAACATGGAAATATCTACACAGCCATCTGTATAAACATGGAAATATCTACACAACCATCTGTATATACATGGAAATATCTACACCGCTATCTGTATAAACATGGAAATAACTACACCGCTATTAGTATAAACAAGGAAATATCTACACCGTGATCTGTATAAACATGGAAATATCTACACCGCTATCTCTATAAACATGGAAATATCTCCACTGCTATCTCTATAAACAACGAAATATCTACACTGCGGTCTGTATAAACATGGAAAAATCTACACCGGTATCTGTATAAACATGGAAATATCTACAGTACGATCTGTATAAACATGGAAATATATACACCGCTATCTGTATAAACATGGAAATATCTGCACCGCTATCTCTATAAACATGGAAATATCTACAAAGCCATCTGTTTAAACATGGAAATACCTACACAGTCATGTGTAGGAACATGGAAATATCTACACTGACATCTGTATAAACATAGAAATATCTACACAGCCCTCTGTATAAATATGGAAATATCTGCATAGGCATCTGTATAAACATGGAAATATCTGCACCGCTATCTGTATAAACATGGAAATACCTACACCGCTGTCTCTATTAATATGGAAATATGTACACGGCTATGTGTATAAACATGGAAATATCTCCACTGCTGTCTGTATAAACATAGAAATATCTCCACCGTTACCTGTCTAAACATGGATATATCTACACCGCCAAAAGTATAAACATGGAAATACCTTCACCGAAATCTGTATAAAAATGGAAATATCTACACCGCTATCTCTATAAACATGCAAATATCTACACCACCATCTGTATAAACATGGAAATATCTACACCACGATCTGTATAAACATGGAAATATCTACACCGCCATCTGTATAAACATGGAAATATCTACAAAGCCATGTGTACATACATGGAAATATCTAAACCGCTCTCTATATAAACATGGAAACAACTACACCGTTATCTGTATATACATGGAAATATCTAAACCGCCATCTACATATCCATAGAAATATCTGCGCCGCCATCTGTATAAACATGGAAATATCTACACGGTCATCTGTGTATAGATGGAAATATAAACAACGCAATCTGTACAAACATGGAAATATCTGCACCGCTATCTGTATAAACATGGAAATATCTACACCGCAGTCTGTATTAACATGGAAATATCTACACCGCTATCTGTATAAACATGGAAATATATACACTGCTATCTCTATAAACATGGAAATACCTACACCGTGATCTGTATAAACATGGAAATATTTACACAGATATCTGTATAAACATGGAAATTTCTACACCGTTATCTGTATAAATATGGAAATTTCTGCAAAGCTATCTCTATAAACATGGAAATATCTACACTGCCATCTGTATAAACATGGAAATACCTATACAGTCATCTGTGTAAACATGGAAATATCTAAACCACCATCTGTATAAACATGGAAATATCTACAATTCCATCCGTATACACATGGAAATACCTACACGGCAATCTGTGTATAGATGGAAACATCAACACCGCCATCTGTACAAACATGTAAATATCTACACTGCTATCTCTATAAACATGGAAATATCTACACTGCGGTCTGTATAAACATGGAAAAATCTACACCGGTATCTGTATAAACATGGAAATATCTACAGTACGATCTGTATAAACATGGAAATATATACACCGCTATCTGTATAAACATGGAAATATCTGCACCGCTATCTCTATAAACATGGAAATATCTACAAAGCCATCTGTTTAAACATGGAAATACCTACACAGTCATGTGTAGGAACATGGAAATATCTACACTGACATCTGTATAAACATAGAAATATCTACACAGCCCTCTGTATAAATATGGAAATATCTGCATAGGCATCTGTATAAACATGGAAATAGCTGCACCGCTATCTGTATAAACATGGAAATACCTACACCGCTGTCTCTATTAATATGGAAATATGTACACGGCTATGTGTATAAACATGGAAATATCTCCACTGCTGTCTGTATAAACATAGAAATATCTCCACCGTTACCTGTCTAAACATGGAAATATCTACACCGCCAAAAGTATAAACATGGAAATATCTTCACCGAAATCTGTATAAAAATGGAAATACCTACACAGCTATCTCTATAAACATGCAAATATCTACACCACCATCTGTATAAACATGGAAATATATACATTGTGATCTGTATAAACATGGAAATAACTACACCATCTTCTGTATAAATATGGATATATCTACACTTCTATCAGTATAAACATGTAAATACCTACACCGCTATCTATATAAACATGGAAATATCTACACCAACATGTGTATAAATATGGAAATATCTACACGGCTATCTCTATAAGCATGGAAATATCTAAACCGCCATCTGTGTAAACATGGAAATATCTACACCGCTGTCTCTATAAACATGGAAATACCTCCACCGACATCAGTAAAAACATGGAAATATCTACACCGTTATCTGTATAAACATCGAAATATCTACACCACGATCTGTATAAACATGGAAATATCTACACCGCTATCTGTATAAACATGGAAATATCTACCCCGATATCTGTATAAATATGGAAATATCTACACCGCTATCTGTATAAACATGGAAATACCTTCACCGCTGTCTGTATAAACATGGAAATATCTACACAACGATCTATATAAACATGGAAAGATCTACACCACTATCTGTATAAACATGGAAATATCTTCACCATTATCTGTATAAACATGGAAATACCTACACCGCTATCTGCATAAAACTGGAAATATCTACACCACCATCTGTATAACTATGGAAATATTTACACCGCTATCTCTATAAACATGGAAATACCTTCACCACCATTTGCATAAACATGAAATTATCTTCACTGCTATCACTGTAAACATGGAAATATCTAAACCGCCATCTGCTTCAACCTGGAAATATCTACAACGCCATCAGTAAAAACATGGAAATATCCACACCACCATCTGTAAAAACATGGAAATATCTACACAGTCATCTGTATAAACATGGAAATATCTACACCACCATCTGTATAAACATGGAAATATCTACAATGCCATCTGTATTCACATGGATATATCTACACAGCCGTCTGTAAACATGGAAATACCTACACCCCTATCTCTTTAAACATGGAAATATCTACACCGCCATCTCTATAAACATGGAAATATCTACACTGCCATCTCCATAAACGTGGAACTAACTACAATGCCATCTCTATAAACATGGAAATATCTATACCGCCATATGTATAAACTTGGAAATATCTACGCCGCCATCTGAAGAAAAATGGAAATATCTACACTGCTATCTGTATAAACATGGATATACCTACACTGCTATCTGTATAAACATGGAAATATCTACACAGCTATCTGTATGGACATGGAAATACCTACACCGCTATCTGTATAAACATGGAAAGATCTACACCACGATCTTTATAAACATGGAAATAACAACCCCGCTATCTGTATAAACATGCAAATATCTACAACGCTATCTGTGTAAACATGGAAATGTCTACACCGCTATCTGTGTAAACATGGAAATGTCTACACCGCTATCTGTGTAAAGATGGAAATATTTACACCGCTTTCATTGTAAAAATGGAAATATCTATACCGCTATCTGTGTAAACATGGAAATATCTACTCTGCTATCTGTATAAACATGGAAATATCTACACCGCTATCTGTATAAACATGGAAATATCTCCACAGCTAACTGTATAAACATGGGAATATCTACACCGCGATCTATATAAACATGAAAATATCTACACCGATATCTGTATAAAAATGCAATTATCTACACCGCTATCTGTATAAACATGGAAATACCTACATCGCTATCTTTATAAACATGGAAATATCTACATTGCTATCACTATGAAGATGGAAATACCTACACCGCCATCTGTATAAACATGCAAATATCTCCACCGCTATCTGTATAAACTTGGAAATATCTACAACAATATCTGTGTAAACGTGGAAATATCTACACAACTATCTGTGTAAACATGGAAATGTCTTCACCGCTATATGTGTAAAGATTCAAATTTCTACACCGTAAGCTCTGCAAAGATGGAAATATCTACACCGCTATCTGTGTAAACATGGAAATAAGTAAAACGCTATCTGTATAAACATGGAAATATCTACAACGCCATCTGTATAAACATGGAAATATCTTCACCGTCATCTGTATAAAGATGGGAATATCTGCACCGCTAGCTGTACAAACATGGAAATATCTACACCGCTATCTGTGTAAACATGGAAATATCTATACAGCTAACTGTGTAAACATGGAAATATCTACACTGATATCTGTAAAAACATGGAAATATCCACACCATGATCTGCGTAAACATAGAAATATCCACATCGCTATCTGTATAAACATTGAAATATCTACACCGCTATCTGTATAAACATGGAAATATCTAAACTGCTATCTCTATAAACTTGGAAATATCTACAACGCTTTCTGTGTAATCATGGAAATATCTACACAGCTATCTGTGTAAACATGGAAATATCTACACCGCTATCTGTGTAAAGATGGAAATATCTACACCGCAATCTGTGCAAAGATGGAAATCTCTACATCGCTATCTCTATAAACATGGAAATATCTGCATTGCTATCTGTATAAACAGGAAAATATCTACACCACTATCTCTATAAACATGGAAATACCTACACCACAATATGTATAAACATGGAAATATCTAGGCAGTCATCTGTATAAACATGGAAATATCTACACCGCCATCTCTATAAACTTGGAAATATCTACACGGCCATCTGTATGAACATGGAAAAATCTACACCGCGATCTGTATAAACATGGAAATATCTCCACCGCTATCTGTTTAAATATGGAAATATCTACACAGTCATCTGTATATACATGGAAATATCTACAACACCATCTCTACAAACATGGAAATATCTACACTGCCATCTGTATACACATGGAAATATCTACACAGCCATCAGTATATACATGGAAACATCTGCACCGCTATCTCTGTACACATGGAAATACCTACACTGCAATCTCTATAAACATGGAAATATCTACACCACAATCTTTATAAACCTGGAAATATCCACACCGCCGTCTCTATAAACATGAAAATATCTACAACGCTATCTCCATAAATATGGAAATATCTACACCGCCATCTCTGTAAACATGGAAATATCTACACTGCTATCTGTATAAACATGGAAATATCCACACTGCCATCCGTATAAAGATGGAAATATCTACACCGCGAGCTGTATAAACATGGAAATATCCACACCGCTATCTGCACAAACATGGAAATACCTACACCGCCATCTCTATAAACATGGAATTATCTACACCGCTATCTCTATAAACATAGAAATATCTACATCGCCATGTCTCTAAACATGGAAATATCTACACTTCCATCTGGATATTCATGGAAATATCTATATCGCCCTCTGTGTAAACTTAGAAATATCTACACCGCCATCTGTATAAACATAGAAATATTTTCACTGCCTTCTGTAGAAAGATGGAAATATCTACACCGCGATCTGCATAAACATGGAAATATCTACACCTCTACCTGTATAAACATGGAAATATCTTCACTGTTCTCTGTATAAATATGGAAATATCTACACCGCTCTCTGTATAAACATGGAAATGTCTTCACCACTATCAGTACAAACATGGAAATATCCACATGGCTATTTCTATAAACATAGAAATATCTACACCGCCATCTGTGTAAGCATGGAAATAACTACACAGTTATCTGTATAAACATGGAACTATCTACACCGCCATCTGAATAAACAAGGAAATATCGACATCAGTATTTGTATGAATATGGAAATATCTGCACCGCTATCTCTATAAACATGGAAACCTCCACATTGTTATCAGTATAAAGATGGAAATATCTACACTGCTGTCTGTATAAACATGGAAATATCTACACCGCTATCTGTATAAACATGGAAATATCTACACCGCTATCTGTATAAACATGGAAATATCTACACCGCTATCTGTATAAATATGGAAATATCTACAACGCTATCTGAGTAAACATGGAAATATCAAAACAGCTATCTGTGTAAAAATGGAAATATCTATACCGCTATCAGTATAAACATGGAAATAGCTACTCCGATATCTGTATAAAGACTGAATTATGTACACCGCCATCTGTATAAACATGGAAATAACTACACCGCCATCTGAATAAACATGGAAATACCTACACCGCTATCAGTATAAGCATGGAAATATCTACACTGCTATCTCTATAAAGATAGAAATAACTACACCACTGTCTGTATAAACATGGAAATATCTACACTGCTGTCTCTATAAACATGGAAATATCTATACCGCAATCATTATAAACATGGATATATCTACACAGCTGTCTCTAAAAACACGGATATATCTTCACCGCTGTCTCTATAAACATGCAAATATCTACACCGCTGTCTCCATAAACTTGGAAATATCTACACGGCTATCTCTATAAAGGTGGAAGTATCTACACCGGTGTCTCTGTAAACATGGAAATATCTACACCGCTATCTCTATAAACTTGGAAATATCTACACCGCTATCTCTATAAACGTGGAAATATTTACACCGCTATCAGTATAATCTTGTAAATGTCTACACCGCTACCTGTATAAACATGCAAATACTACACCGCTATCTCTATAAAATGGAAATATTTACACCGCTATGTGTATACACGTGGAAATATCTACACCGCTACCTGTATAAACGTGGAAATATCTACACCGCTATCTCTGTAAACGTGGAAATATCTACACCACATTCTGTATAAACGTGGAAATATCTACTCCGATATCTCTGTAAATGACTAAACATTTAAACGGCTATCTGTATAAACAAGGAAATATTTACACTGCTATCTCTATAAACATGGAAGTATTTACTACGCTATGTGTATAAACATGGAAATATGTACACCGCTATCTCTATAAACTTGGAAATAGCTACACTGCATCTGTATAAAGATGGAAATATCAAGACCACGAGCTGTATAAACATGGAAATATCTACACTGCTATCTGTAAAAACATGGAAAAACCAACACCGCCATCTGTATAATCATGGAAATATCCACACTGCTATCTCTATTAACATCGAAATATCTACACCGACATCTGTAATAACAAGGAAATATGTACACAGTCATCTGTACAAACATGGAAATATCCACACCTCCACCAGAATAAACATGGAAATATTTCACCTGCCATCTGTATACACATGGAAAAATCTACACAGCCATCAGTATAAACATGGAAATATCTGCAACGCTATCTCTGTAAACGTGGAAATATCTAAACCGCTATCTGTATAAACCTGGAAATATCTTCAACGCTATCGGTATAAACATGGAAATATCTACACCGCTATCTGTCTTAACATGAATATATCTACACCGCCATCTGTATAAACATGGTAAAATCTCCACCGCAATCTCTATAAACCTGGAAATATCTACAACGCTATCTGTGTAAAGATGGAAATATCTACACAGCTATCTGTGAAAACATAGAAATATCTACACCGGTATCTGTATAAACATGGAAATAGCTTCACTGCTGTCTCTATAAACATGGAAAGATCTGCACCGCTATCATTATTAATATGGAAATATCTATGACGCTGTCTCTAAAAACATGGAAATAACTACACCGCTGTCTCTATGAACATGTAAATATTTACACCGCTTTCCCCATAAACTTGGAAATATCTACACGGCTATCTCTATAAAGGTGGAAGTATCTACAGGGCTGTCTCTATAAACATGGAAATATCTACACCGCTATCTCTGTAAACGTGCAAATATATACAACGGTGTCTCTGTAAACATGGAAATATCTACACCGCTATCTCTATAAACATGGAAATATCTACACCGCTATATCTATAAACGTGGAAATATCTACAGAGATATCAGTATAATCGTAGAAATATCTACACCGCTATCTGTATAAACTTGCAAATATCTTCACCGCTATCTCTGTAAACGTGGAAATATCTACACCGCTATGTGTATAAACGTGGAAATATCTACACCACTATCTCTATAAACGTGGAAATATCTGCACCGCTATCTCTGTAAACGTGGAAATATCTAAACCACTTTCTGTATAAACGTGGAAATATCTACACCGCTATCTCTGTAAAGGTGTAAACATTTAAACCGCTCCCTGAATAAACATGGAAATATTTACACAGATGTCTCTATAGACATGGAAATATTTACCACGCTATTTGTATAAACATGGAAATATGTACACCGCTATCTCTATTAACATGGAAATACCTACACTGCCATATGTATAAAGATGGAAATATCAACAGTGCGAGCTGTATAAACACGGAAATATCTACACCGCTGTCTGTATAAACATGGAAATACCAACACCGCTACCTGTATAAACACGGAAATATCTTCAACGCTATCTGTATAATCATGGAAATATCCACACCGCTATCTGTATAAACATGGAAATATCTACACCGCTATCTGTATAAACATGGAAATATGTACACCGCTCTCTGTGTAAATATGGAAATACCTACACCGCTATCTGTGTAAAGATGGAAATAACCACACCGCAATCTGTGCAAATATGGAAATATCTACACCGCTATCACTGTAAGCATGGGTATATCTACACCGCTATCTGTTCAAACATGGAAATATCTACACCGCTATCTGTATAAGCATGGAAATATCTGGAACACGATCTGTATAAACATGGTAATATCTACACATGTATCTTTATAAACATGGAAATATCTGCGCTGCTATCTGTATAAACATGGAAATACCTACTCCGCTATCTGTAAAAATATGGAAATATCTACAACGCTATCTGTATAAACATGGAAATGTCTACACCGCTATCTGTATAAACATGGAAATACCTACACAGTCATCTGTGTAAACGTGGAAATATCTACACCACTATCTGTGTAAACATGGAAATATCTACACTGCCATCTATATATACATGGAAATATCTACAGAGCTATCTCTATAAATATGGAAATATCTACACTGCTCTCTCTATAAAATGGAAATAGCCACACCGCTATCTGTATAAACATGGTAATATCTACACCATCATCTGTAAAACATGGAAATATCTACACTGTCATCAGTATAAATATTGAAATCTCTACACCTCCCTCTGTATAAACATGGAAATATCTACACTGCCATCTGTATACACATGGAAATATCTACACAGCCATCTGTATAAACATGGAAATATCTACAGCGCTATCTGCATAAACATGGAAATATCTACACCGCTATCTGTATAAACATGGACATATCTACAACACTTTCTGTGTAAACATGGAAATATCAACACAGCTATCTGTGTAAACATGGAATTATGCACAGTGCTATCTGTGTAAAGATGGAAAAATCTACACCGCAATCTGTGCAAATATGGAAATTTCTACACCGCTATCTCTGTAAACATGGAAATATCTACACCGCTGTCTGTATAAACATGGAAATAACTACACCGCTATCTGTATAAACATGGAAATATCTACACCGCCATCTCTATAAATATTGAAATATCTACACTGCTATCTGTATAAACATGGAAATATATACACCGCTATCTGATTAAATATGGAAATAGCTTCACCACTATCTCTATAAACATGGAAATGCCTACACAGCTATCTCTACAACCATGGAAATATCTACATGGCTATCTCTATAAACATGGAAATATCTATACCGACATCTGCATAAACATGGAAATACCTACACAGTCATCTGTATAAACATGGAAATATTTACACCGCTATCTGTATAAACATGGAAATATCTACACAGCCGTCTGTGAAAACATGGAATTATCTACACAGTCATCTGTATAAACGTGGAAATACCTACACATCCATCTGTATAAAAATTTAAATATCTACACAGCCATCTGTATAAACATGTAAATATCTACATCACTATCTCTATAAACATGGAAATAACTACACGGCAATCTCTATAAAAATGGAAATATCTACTCCGCTATCTGTAGAAACATGGAAATATCTACACCGCGATCTGTATAAACTTGGAAATATCTACACCGCCATCTGTATAAACATGGAAATATCTCCACCGCAATCTGTATAAACATGGAAATATCTACAGCGCTATCTGCATAAACATGGAAATATCTACACAGTCATCTGCATATACATGGAAATATCTTCACCGCAATCTCTATAAACACGGAAATAGCCACACCGATATCTGTATAAACATGGAAATATCTACAACGCCATCTTTAAAAACATGGAAATATCTACACAGTCGTCTGAATAAACATGGGAATATCTACACCTCCCTCTGTATAAACATGGAATTACCTACACTGCCGTCTGTATAAGCACGGAAATAACTACACCACTATCTGTATAAACATGGTAATACCTCCACCGCTATCTCTATAAACATGGAAACTTCTACAACGCT
The DNA here is from genome assembly GCF_029289425.2 of Pan paniscus. Classification (NCBI taxonomy): domain Eukaryota; kingdom Metazoa; phylum Chordata; class Mammalia; order Primates; family Hominidae; genus Pan; species Pan paniscus. The sequence continues at coordinate 2,589,911 of NC_073259.2, forward strand.
ATCTGTTTAAAGATGGAAATATCTACACCGCAGTCTGTGCAAAGATGGAAATATCTACAACACTATCTCTATTAACATGGAAATATCTGCACCGCTATCTGTATAATCATGGAAATATCTACACCGCTATCTCTATAAACACGGAAATACCTACACCGCCATCTCTATAAACATGGAAATATCTACACAGTCATCTGTATATACATGGAAATATATAAACCACCATCTCTATAAACATGGAAATATTTACACTGCCATCTGAATACACATGGAAATATCTACACAGCCTTCAGTACAAACGTGGAGACATCTGCACCGCTATCTCTATACACATGGAAATACCTACACCAGAATCTCTATAAACATGGAAGTGCCTACACCGCCATGTCTACAAAAATGGAAATAACTACACCGACATCTGTATAAACATGAAAATATTTACACCCCCACCTTCATAAACATGGAACTATCTACACTGCCATCTGTGTAAACATGGAAATATTGTCACCGCTATCAGTTTAAACATGGAAATACCTTCACAGTCATCTGCATATACATGGAAATACCGACACTGTTATCTCTATAAACATGGAAATAGCCACACCGCTATCTGTATAAACATGGAAATATCTTCACCGCCATCTGTAAAAACATGGAAATATCTACACAGTTATCTGCATAAACATGGGAATATCTACGCCTCCATCTGTATAAACATTGAAATATCTGCACCGGTCTCTGTGTAAACATGGAAATATCTCCACCGCTATCTGTATATACATGGAAATATCTACACCGCTGTCTGTATAAATATGGAAATATCTACACAGTCAACTGTATATACATGGAAATATCTACAACACCATCTCTACAAACATGGAAATAACTAAACTGCCATCTGTATACTCATGGAAATATCTACACAGCCATCAGTATAAAAATGGAAACACCTGCACCGCTCTCTCTGTACACATGGAAATACCTACACCGCAATCTCTATAAACATGGAAATATCTACACCAAAATCTTTCTAAACAGGTAAATATATACACCGCCGTCTCTATAAACATGAAAATATCTACAACGCCATCTCCATAAACATGGAAATATCTACACCGCCATCTGTGTAAACATGGAAATATCTACACTGCTATCTGTATAAACTTGGAAATATCTACACTGCCAACTCTATAAAGATGGAAATATCTACACCGCGAGCTGTATAAACATGGAAATATCTACATCGCTATCAGTATAAACAGGGAAATACCAACACCACTATCTGTAAAAACATGGAAATATCTACACCGCTATCTCTATAAACATGGAAATATCTACACCACTACCTCTATAAACATGGAAATACCTACACCGCCATCTGTATAAACATGGAAATACCCACACAGTTTTCTGTATAAACATGGAAATATCTACACCGCTATCTCTATAAACATGGAAATATCTACACTGCTATCTGTATAAACATGGAAATATCTGCACCGCAATCTGTGCAAAGATGCAAATATATACAGCGCTATCTGTATACACATGAAAATATCTACACAGTCATCTGAATATACATGGTAATATCTTCACAACCATCTCTATAACCAGGAAAATATCTAAACTGCCATTCGTATACACATGGAAATATCTACACAGCCATCAGTATAAACATGGAAACATCTGCACCGCTATCTCTATACACATGGAAATACCTACACTGCAATCTACATAAACATGGAAATATATACACTGCAATCTCTATAAACATGGAAATATCTACAACTCCATCTCTAAAAACATGAAAATATCTACAACGCCATCTCCATAAACATGGAACTATCTACACCGCCATCTGGGTAAACATGGAAATGTCTACACCACTATCTCTATAAACATGGAAATACCTACACTGCCACCTGTATAAAGATGGAAATATTTACACGGTGAGCTGTATAACCATGGAAATACCTACACCGCTATCTGTATACAGATGGAAATAACAACACCAATATCTGTAGAAACATGGTAATATCTATACGGCTATCTGTATAAACTTGGAAATATCTACACCGTTATTGGTATAAACATGAAAATATCTACAACTCCATCTGTATAAACATGGAAATATCTCCACCGCTATCTGCATAAACATGGAACTATCTCCACCACTATCTGTATAAATATGGAAATATCTACACCACTATCTGTATAAGCATGGAAATATCTACACCACAATCTGTATAAACATGGAAATATATACACCACTATCTGTATAAACATGGAAACATCTGCATTGCTATCTGTATAAACACGGAAATATCTCCACCGCTATCTGTATAATCTTGGAAATATCTGCACAGCTATCTGTATAAATATGGAAATATCTACACCGCTATCAGTATAAACATGGAAATACCTACACTGCTATCAGTATAAACATGGAATTATCTACACCGCTATCTGTGTAAAGATGGAAATATCTACACCGCAATCTGTGCAAAGATGGAAATTTTTACACTACTATCTTTATAAACATGGAAATATCCACAGTGCCATCTGTATAAACATGTAAATATCTACACAGCCGTGTGTATAAACGGGGAAATATCTACACAGCCATCTCTATAAACATGGAAGTATCCTCACCGCTATCTGTATAAACATGGAAAAAGCCACACCGCTATCTGTATAAACATGGAAATATCTACACTGCCATCTGTATACACATGGAAATATCTACACTGCCATCAGTATAAACATGGAAATATCTACACCGCTGTCTCTATAAACATGGAAATACCTACACCACTATCTGTATAAACTTGGAAATATCTACACTGCTATCTGTATAAATTTGGAAATATCTACACGGCCATCTGTATGAACATGGAAATATCTCCACAGCGATCTGTATAAACATGGAAATATCTACACAGTCATCTGTAAATACATGGAAATATCTACAACACCATCTCTACAAACATAGAAATATCTACACTGCCGTCTGTATACACATGGAAATATCTACACAGCCATCAGTATATACATGGAAACATCTGCACCGCTATCTCTGTACACATGGAAATACCTACACTGCAATCTCTATAAACATGGAAATATCTACACCACAATCTTTATTAACATGGAAATATCTACACCGCCATCTCTATAAATATGAAAATAACTACAACGCCATCTCCATAAACATGGAAATATCTACACCGCCATCTCTGTAAACATGGATATGTCTATACTGCTATCTTTATAAACATGGAAATATCCACCCAGACATCTGTATAAAGATGGAAATATCTACACCGCGAGCTGTATAAAAATGGAAATATCAACACCGCTATCTGCACAAACATGGAAATACCTACACCGCCATCTCTATAAACATGGAATTATCTACTCCGCTATCTCTATAAACATAGAAATATCTACACCGCCATGTCTATAAACATGGAAATATCTACACTTCCATCTGGATAAACATGGAAATATCTATACCGCCCTCTGTGTAAACTTGGAAATATCTACACCGCCATCTATATAAACATAGAAATAATTTACACTGCCATCTGTAGAAAGATGGAAATTTCTACACCGCGATCTGCATAAACATGGAAATATCTACACTTCTACTTGTATAAACATGGAAATATCTACACTGCTCTCTGTATAAATATGGAAATATCTACACCGCTATCTGTATAAACATGGAAATGTCTACACCGCTATGTGTATAAACATGGAAATATCCACATGGCTATTTCTATATACATGGAAATATCTACACCGCCATCTGTATAAGCATGGAAACACCTACACAGTTATCTGTATAAACATGGAAATAACTACACCGCTATCTCTATAAACTTGGAAATATCTACACTGCTATCTGTATAAACATGGAAATACCTTCACCGCAATCTGTGCAAAGATGGAAATATATAGAGCGCTATCTCTATAAAGATGGAAATATCTACACCGCTATCTATATAAACATGGAAATATCTACACCGCCATCTGTATAAACATGGAAATATCTACACAGTCATCTGTATATACATGGAAAAACCTTCACAGCCATCTCTATTAACATGAAAATATCTACACTGCCATTCTTATACACATGAAAATATCTACACAGCCATCAGTATAAACATAGAAACATCTGCACCGGTATCTCTATACACATGGAAATACCTACACTGCAATCTCTATAAACATGGAAATATATACACCGCCATCTCTATAAACATGAAAATATCTACACCGACATCTCCATAAACATGGAATTATCTACACTGCCATCAGGGTAAACATGGAAATATCTACTCCTCTATCTCTATAAACATGGAAATATCTACACTGCCATCTGTATAAAGATGGAAATATCTACACTGTGAGCTGTATAAACATGGAAATATCTACACCGCTGTCTGTATACACAGGGAAATAGCAACACCAATATCTGTATAAACATGGAAATATCTACACGGCTATCTGTATAAACTTGGAAATATCTCCACCGCTATCTTCATAAACCTGGAAATATCTCCACCGCTATTTGTATAAATATGGAAATATCTACACCACTATCTGTATAAGCATTGAAATATCTACACCACTCTCTGTATAAACATGGAAATATATACACCGCTATCAGTATGAACATGAAAATATATACATCGCTATATGTATAAACCTGGAAATATCTCCACGGCTATCTGTATAAACATGGAAATACCTACACCACTATCTCTTTAAACATGGAAATATTTACACCGTTATCTGCATAAATATGGAAATATTTACAACGCTATCTGTGTAAACTTGGAAATATCTACACAGCTACCTGTGAAAACATGGAATTATCTACTCCGTTATCTGTATAAACATTGAAATATCTACACCATCGTCTGTATATACATGGAAATATCCACACTGCCCTCTGTATAAACATGGAAATATCTACACCGTTATCAGTATAAACATGGAAATATCTACACCGCTATCTCTATAAACATGGAAATAATTACACCACCATATCTATAAACATGGAATTATCTACACCGCTATCTCTGTAAATATACAAATATCTGCACCGGCATCTCTATAATCATGGAATTATCTACACCGCCATCAGAATAAACATGGAAATATTTACACCGCCATCTGTATAAATATGGAAATATCTACACCGCCATCTCTATAAACATGGAAATATCTTCACTGCCTTCTGTAGAAAGATGGAAATATCTACACCGCGATCTGTATAAAGATGGAAATTTCTACACCGCTTCCTGTATAAACATGGAATTACCTACACCGCTATCTGTATAAACATGGATTTATCCACACCACGATTCGTATAAACATGAAAATATCTACATCGCTATCTGTATAAACATGCAAATATCTACACCGCTATCTTTATAAACTTGGAAATATCTACACCGCTATCTGTATAAATATGGAAATATCTACACCGTTATCTCTGTAAACATGGAAATGTCTACACCGCTAACTGTATAAACATGGAAATATCTAAACCGCTGTCTCTATAAACATGGAAATATTACACAGCCATCTCTATACACATGGAAATATCTACACCGCTATCTCTATAAACATAGAAATAACCACACCCCTACCTGTATAAACATGAGAATTTCTACACCGCTATCTGTATAAATATGGAAATAACTACACCGCTATATCTATAAACATGGAAATGTCTACAAAACTATCTGTATAAACATGGAAATATCTAAACCGCTATCTCTGTAAACATGGAAATATCTACAACGCTATCTGTGTAAACAAGGAAATATCTACAGGGCTATCTGTGTAAACATGGAAATGTCTACACCGCTATGTGAATTAACATGGAAATATCTACACCACTATCTGTGTAAACATGGAAATAACTACACTGCTATCTCCATAAACCTTGAAATATCTACACCGCTATCTGTGCAAACATGGAAATATCTACACCGTTATCTGTGTAAAGATAGCAACATCTACACCACTATCAGTGTAAATATGGAAACACCTACACCGCTGTGTGTGTAAACATGGAAATATCTACACCGCTATCTACAGAAATATGGAAATATCTACACGGCTATCTGTGTAAAAATGGAAATATCTACACCACTATCTGCGCATACATGGAAAAAACTCCACCGCCATCTATAAAAACATGGAAATATCTACACTGCCATGTCTATAAACATGGAAATATCAACAACGCTATCTGTATAAACATGGAAGTATCAAAACCACCATCTGTATAAACTTGCAAATATCTACACCGACATGTGTAAACATGGAAATATCTACACCGCTATCTGTATAAACATGCAAATTTCTACACCATGATCTGTATAAACATGGAAAGATCTACACCGCTATCTGTATAAACATGGAAATACCTACACCGATATCTGTTAAACATGGAAATATCTACACAATCATTTGTATAAACATGGAAATATCTACACCACTACCTGCATAAACATGGAAATATCTGCACTGCCATCTGTATACACATGGAAATATCTACACAGCCATCTCTATAAACATGGAAATACCTACACTGCTATCTGTATTAACATGAAAATATCTACAACGGTATCTGTGTAAACACGGAAATATCTACAACGCTGTCTATCTAATCATGGAAATATCTACTCCGCTATCTTATAAAGATGGAAATATATACACCGCTATCAGTGTAAAGATGGAAATATCTACACCGCTATCTGTGTAAACATGGAAATGTATACACCACTATCTATATAAACATGGAAATATCTACAGCACTATCTGTGCAAACATGGAAATATCTCCAACACTATCTGTGCAAACATGGAAATATCTACGCCACCATCTGTATAAACATGGAAATATCCACACTGCCATCTCTATAAACATGGATATATCTACACAGCCATCTGTAAAACCGTGGAAATATCTACACCGCCATCTGTATAAACATGGAAATTTCTACACCGTTATCTGTATAAATATGGAAATTTCTGCAAAGCTATCTCTATAAACATGGAAATATCTACACTGCCATCTGTATAAACATGGAAATACCTATACAGTCATCTGTGTAAACATGGAAATATCTAAACCACCATCTGTATAAACATGGAAATATCTACAATTCCATCCGTATACACATGGAAATACCTACACGGCAATCTGTGTATAGATGGAAACATCAACACCGCCATCTGTACAAACATGTAAATATCTACACTGCTATCTCTATAAACATGGAAATATCTACACTGCGGTCTGTATAAACATGGAAAAATCTACACCGGTATCTGTATAAACATGGAAATATCTACAGTACGATCTGTATAAACATGGAAATATATACACCGCTATCTGTATAAACATGGAAATATCTGCACCGCTATCTCTATAAACATGGAAATATCTACAAAGCCATCTGTTTAAACATGGAAATACCTACACAGTCATGTGTAGGAACATGGAAATATCTACACTGACATCTGTATAAACATAGAAATATCTACACAGCCCTCTGTATAAATATGGAAATATCTGCATAGGCATCTGTATAAACATGGAAATAGCTGCACCGCTATCTGTATAAACATGGAAATACCTACACCGCTGTCTCTATTAATATGGAAATATGTACACGGCTATGTGTATAAACATGGAAATATCTCCACTGCTGTCTGTATAAACATAGAAATATCTCCACCGTTACCTGTCTAAACATGGAAATATCTACACCGCCAAAAGTATAAACATGGAAATATCTTCACCGAAATCTGTATAAAAATGGAAATACCTACACAGCTATCTCTATAAACATGCAAATATCTACACCACCATCTGTATAAACATGGAAATATATACATTGTGATCTGTATAAACATGGAAATAACTACACCATCTTCTGTATAAATATGGATATATCTACACTTCTATCAGTATAAACATGTAAATACCTACACCGCTATCTATATAAACATGGAAATATCTACACCAACATGTGTATAAATATGGAAATATCTACACGGCTATCTCTATAAGCATGGAAATATCTAAACCGCCATCTGTGTAAACATGGAAATATCTACACCGCTGTCTCTATAAACATGGAAATACCTCCACCGACATCAGTAAAAACATGGAAATATCTACACCGTTATCTGTATAAACATCGAAATATCTACACCACGATCTGTATAAACATGGAAATATCTACACCGCTATCTGCATAAACATGGAAATATCTACCCCGATATCTGTATAAATATGGAAATATCTACACCGCTATCTGTATAAACATGGAAATACCTTCACCGCTGTCTGTATAAACATGGAAATATCTACACAACGATCTATATAAACATGGAAAGATCTACACCACTATCTGTATAAACATGGAAATATCTTCACCATTATCTGTATAAACATGGAAATACCTACACCGCTATCTGCATAAAACTGGAAATATCTACACCACCATCTGTATAACTATGGAAATATTTACACCACTATCTCTATAAACATGGAAATACCTTCACCACCATTTGCATAAACATGAAATTATCTTCACTGCTATCACTGTAAACATGGAAATATCTAAACCGCCATCTGCTTCAACCTGGAAATATCTACAACGCCATCAGTAAAAACATGGAAATATCCACACCACCATCTGTAAAAACATGGAAATATCTACACAGTCATCTGTATAAACATGGAAATATCTACACCACCATCTGTATAACCATGGAAATATCTACAATGCCATCTGTATTCACATGGATATATCTACACAGCCGTCTGTAAACATGGAAATACCTACACCCCTATCTCTTTAAACATGGAAATATCTACACCGCCATCTCTATAAACATGGAAATATCTACACTGCCATCTCCATAAACGTGGAACTAACTACAATGCCATCTCTATAAACATGGAAATATCTATACCGCCATATGTATAAACTTGGAAATATCTACGCCGCCATCTGAAGAAAAATGGAAATATCTACACTGCTATCTGTATAAACATGGATATACCTACACTGCTATCTGTATAAACATGGAAATATCTACACAGCTATCTGTATGGACATGGAAATACCTACACCGCTATCTGTATAAACATGGAAAGATCTACACCACGATCTTTATAAACATGGAAATAACAACCCCGCTATCTGTATAAACATGCAAATATCTACAACGCTATCTGTGTAAACATGGAAATGTCTACACCGCTATCTGTGTAAACATGGAAATGTCTACACCGCTATCTGTGTAAAGATGGAAATATTTACACCGCTTTCATTGTAAAAATGGAAATATCTATACCGCTATCTGTGTAAACATGGAAATATCTACTCTGCTATCTGTATAAACATGGAAATATCTACACCGCTATCTGTATAAACATGGAAATATCTCCACAGCTAACTGTATAAACATGGGAATATCTACACCGCGATCTATATAAACATGAAAATATCTACACCGATATCTGTATAAAAATGCAATTATCTACACCGCTATCTGTATAAACATGGAAATACCTACATCGCTATCTTTATAAACATGGAAATATCTACATTGCTATCACTATGAAGATGGAAATACCTACACCGCCATCTGTATAAACATGCAAATATCTCCACCGCTATCTGTATAAACTTGGAAATATCTACAACAATATCTGTGTAAACGTGGAAATATCTACACAACTATCTGTGTAAACATGGAAATGTCTTCACCGCTATATGTGTAAAGATTCAAATTTCTACACCGTAAGCTCTGCAAAGATGGAAATATCTACACCGCTATCTGTGTAAACATGGAAATAAGTAAAACGCTATCTGTATAAACATGGAAATATCTACAACGCCATCTGTATAAACATGGAAATATCTACACCACCATCTGTATAACCATGGAAATATCTACAATGCCATCTGTATTCACATGGATATATCTACACAGCCGTCTGTAAACATGGAAATACCTACACCCCTATCTCTTTAAACATGGAAATATCTACACCGCCATCTCTATAAACATGGAAATATCTACACTGCCATCTCCATAAACGTGGAACTAACTACAATGCCATCTCTATAAACATGGAAATATCTATACCGCCATATGTATAAACTTGGAAATATCTACGCCGCCATCTGAAGAAAAATGGAAATATCTACACTGCTATCTGTATAAACATGGATATACCTACACTGCTATCTGTATAAACATGGAAATATCTACACAGCTATCTGTATGGACATGGAAATACCTACACCGCTATCTGTATAAACATGGAAAGATCTACACCACGATCTTTATAAACATGGAAATAACAACCCCGCTATCTGTATAAACATGCAAATATCTACAACGCTATCTGTGTAAACATGGAAATGTCTACACCGCTATCTGTGTAAACATGGAAATGTCTACACCGCTATCTGTGTAAAGATGGAAATATTTACACCGCTTTCATTGTAAAAATGGAAATATCTATACCGCTATCTGTGTAAACATGGAAATATCTACTCTGCTATCTGTATAAACATGGAAATATCTACACCGCTATCTGTATAAACATGGAAATATCTCCACAGCTAACTGTATAAACATGGGAATATCTACACCGCGATCTATATAAACATGAAAATATCTACACCGATATCTGTATAAAAATGCAATTATCTACACCGCTATCTGTATAAACATGGAAATACCTACATCGCTATCTTTATAAACATGGAAATATCTACATTGCTATCACTATGAAGATGGAAATACCTACACCGCCATCTGTATAAACATGCAAATATCTCCACCGCTATCTGTATAAACTTGGAAATATCTACAACAATATCTGTGTAAACGTGGAAATATCTACACAACTATCTGTGTAAACATGGAAATGTCTTCACCGCTATATGTGTAAAGATTCAAATTTCTACACCGTAAGCTCTGCAAAGATGGAAATATCTACACCGCTATCTGTGTAAACATGGAAATAAGTAAAACGCTATCTGTATAAACATGGAAATATCTACAACGCCATCTGTATAAACATGGAAATATCTTCACCGTCATCTGTATAAAGATGGGAATATCTGCACCGCTAGCTGTACAAACATGGAAATATCTACACCGCTATCTGTGTAAACATGGAAATATCTATACAGCTAACTGTGTAAACATGGAAATATCTACACTGATATCTGTAAAAACATGGAAATATCCACACCATGATCTGCGTAAACATAGAAATATCCACATCGCTATCTGTATAAACATTGAAATATCTACACCGCTATCTGTATAAACATGGAAATATCTAAACTGCTATCTCTATAAACTTGGAAATATCTACAACGCTTTCTGTGTAATCATGGAAATATCTACACAGCTATCTGTGTAAACATGGAAATATCTACACCGCTATCTGTGTAAAGATGGAAATATCTACACCGCAATCTGTGCAAAGATGGAAATCTCTACATCGCTATCTCTATAAACATGGAAATATCTGCATTGCTATCTGTATAAACAGGAAAATATCTACACCACTATCTCTATAAACATGGAAATACCTACACCACAATATGTATAAACATGGAAATATCTAGGCAGTCATCTGTATAAACATGGAAATATCTACACCGCCATCTCTATAAACTTGGAAATATCTACACGGCCATCTGTATGAACATGGAAAAATCTACACCGCGATCTGTATAAACATGGAAATATCTCCACCGCTATCTGTTTAAATATGGAAATATCTACACAGTCATCTGTATATACATGGAAATATCTACAACACCATCTCTACAAACATGGAAATATCTACACTGCCATCTGTATACACATGGAAATATCTACACAGCCATCAGTATATACATGGAAACATCTGCACCGCTATCTCTGTACACATGGAAATACCTACACTGCAATCTCTATAAACATGGAAATATCTACACCACAATCTTTATAAACATGGAAATATCCACACCGCCGTCTCTATAAACATGAAAATATCTACAACGCTATCTCCATAAATATGGAAATATCTGCACCGCCATCTCTGTAAACATGGAAATATCTACACTGCTATCTGTATAAACATGGAAATATCCACACTGCCATCCGTATAAAGATGGAAATATCTACACCGCGAGCTGTATAAACATGGAAATATCCACACCGCTATCTGCACAAACATGGAAATACCTACACCGCCATCTCTATAAACATGGAATTATCTACACCGCTATCTCTATAAACATAGAAATATCTACATCGCCATGTCTCTAAACATGGAAATATCTACACTTCCATCTGGATATTCATGGAAATATCTATATCGCCCTCTGTGTAAACTTAGAAATATCTACACCGCCATCTGTATAAACATAGAAATATTTTCACTGCCTTCTGTAGAAAGATGGAAATATCTACACCGCGATCTGCATAAACATGGAAATATCTACACCTCTACCTGTATAAACATGGAAATATCTTCACTGTTCTCTGTATAAATATGGAAATATCTACACCGCTCTCTGTATAAACATGGAAATGTCTTCACCACTATCAGTACAAACATGGAAATATCCACATGGCTATTTCTATAAACATAGAAATATCTACACCGCCATCTGTGTAAGCATGGAAATAACTACACAGTTATCTGTATAAACATGGAACTATCTACACCGCCATCTGAATAAACAAGGAAATATCGACATCAGTATTTGTATGAATATGGAAATATCTGCACCGCTATCTCTATAAACATGGAAACCTCCACATTGTTATCAGTATAAAGATGGAAATATCTACACCGCTGTCTGTATAAACATGGAAATATCTACACCGCTATCTGTATAAACATGGAAATATCTACACCGCTATCTGTATAAATATGGAAATATCTACAACGCTATCTGAGTAAACATGGAAATATCAAAACAGCTATCTGTGTAAAAATGGAAATATCTATACCGCTATCAGTATAAACATGGAAATAGCTACTCCGATATCTGTATAAAGACTGAATTATGTACACCGCCATCTGTATAAACATGGAAAGAACTACACCGCCATCTGAATAAACATGGAAATACCTACACCGCTATCAGTATAAGCATGGAAATATCTACAGTGCTATCTCTATAAAGATAGAAATAACTACACCACTGTCTGTATAAACATGGAAATATCTACACTGCTGTCTCTATAAACATGGAAATATCTATACCGCAATCATTATAAACATGGATATATCTACACAGCTGTCTCTAAAAACACGGATATATCTTCACCGCTGTCTCTATAAACATGCAAATATCTACACCGCTGTCTCCATAAACTTGGAAATATCTACACGGCTATCTCTATAAAGGTGGAAGTATCTACACCGGTGTCTCTGTAAACATGGAAATATCTACACCGCTATCTCTATAAACTTGGAAATATCTACACCGCTATCTCTATAAACGTGGAAATATCTACACCGCTATCAGTATAAACTTGTAAATGTCTACACCGCTACCTGTATAAACATGCAAATACTACACCGCTATCTCTATAAAATGGAAATATTTACACCGCTATGTGTATACACGTGGAAATATCTACACCGCTACCTGTATAAACGTGGAAATATCTACACCGCTATCTCTGTAAACGTGGAAATATCTACACCACATTCTGTATAAACGTGGAAATATCTACTCCGATATCTCTGTAAATGACTAAACATTTAAACGGCTATCTGTATAAACAAGGAAATATTTACACTGCTATCTCTATAAACATGGAAGTATTTACTACGCTATGTGTATAAACATGGAAATATGTACACCGCTATCTCTATAAACTTGGAAATAGCTACACTGCATCTGTATAAAGATGGAAATATCAAGACCACGAGCTGTATAAACATGGAAATATCTACACTGCTATCTGTAAAAACATGGAAAAACCAACACCGCCATCTGTATAATCATGGAAATATCCACACTGCTATCTCTATTAACATCGAAATATCTACACCGACATCTGTAATAACAAGGAAATATGTACACAGTCATCTGTACAAACATGGAAATATCCACACCTCCACCAGAATAAACATGGAAATATTTCACCTGCCATCTGTATACACATGGAAAAATCTACACAGCCATCAGTATAAACATGGAAATATCTGCAACGCTATCTCTGTAAACGTGGAAATATCTAAACCGCTATCTGTATAAACCTGGAAATATCTTCAACGCTATCGGTATAAACATGGAAATATCTACACCGCTATCTGTCTTAACATGAATATATCTACACCGCCATCTGTATAAACATGGTAAAATCTCCACCGCAATCTCTATAAACCTGGAAATATCTACAACGCTATCTGTGTAAAGATGGAAATATCTACACAGCTATCTGTGAAAACATAGAAATATCTACACCGGTATCTGTATAAACATGGAAATAGCTTCACTGCTGTCTCTATAAACATGGAAAGATCTGCACCGCTATCATTATTAATATGGAAATATCTATGACGCTGTCTCTAAAAACATGGAAATAACTACACCGCTGTCTCTATGAACATGTAAATATTTACACCGCTTTCCCCATAAACTTGGAAATATCTACACGGCTATCTCTATAAAGGTGGAAGTATCTACAGGGCTGTCTCTATAAACATGGAAATATCTACACCGCTATCTCTGTAAACGTGCAAATATATACAACGGTGTCTCTGTAAACATGGAAATATCTACACCGCTATCTCTATAAACATGGAAATATCTACACCGCTATATCTATAAACGTGGAAATATCTACACAGATATCAGTATAATCGTAGAAATATCTACACCGCTATCTGTATAAACTTGCAAATATCTTCACCGCTATCTCTGTAAACGTGGAAATATCTACACCGCTATGTGTATAAACGTGGAAATATCTACACCACTATCTCTATAAACGTGGAAATATCTGCACCGCTATCTCTGTAAACGTGGAAATATCTAAACCACTTTCTGTATAAACGTGGAAATATCTACACCGCTATCTCTGTAAAGGTGTAAACATTTAAACCGCTCCCTGAATAAACATGGAAATATTTACACAGATGTCTCTATAGACATGGAAATATTTACCACGCTATTTGTATAAACATGGAAATATGTACACCGCTATCTCTATTAACATGGAAATACCTACACTGCCATATGTATAAAGATGGAAATATCAACAGTGCGAGCTGTATAAACACGGAAATATCTACACCGCTGTCTGTATAAACATGGAAATACCAACACCGCTACCTGTATAAACACGGAAATATCTTCAACGCTATCTGTATAATCATGGAAATATCCACACCGCTATCTGTATAAACATGGAAATATCTACACCGCTATCTGTATAAACATGGAAATATGTACACCGCTCTCTGTGTAAATATGGAAATACCTACACCGCTATCTGTGTAAAGATGGAAATAACCACACCGCAATCTGTGCAAATATGGAAATATCTACACCGCTATCACTGTAAGCATGGGTATATCTACACCGCTATCTGCTCAAACATGGAAATATCTACACCGCTATCTGTATAAGCATGGAAATATCTGGAACACGATCTGTATAAACATGGTAATATCTACACATGTATCTTTATAAACATGGAAATATCTGCGCTGCTATCTGTATAAACATGGAAATACCTACTCCGCTATCTGTAAAAATATGGAAATATCTACAACGCTATCTGTATAAACATGGAAATGTCTACACCGCTATCTGTATAAACATGGAAATACCTACACAGTCATCTGTGTAAACGTGGAAATATCTACACCACTATCTGTGTAAACATGGAAATATCTACACTGCCATCTATATATACATGGAAATATCTACAGAGCTATCTCTATAAATATGGAAATATCTACACTGCTCTCTCTATAAAATGGAAATAGCCACACCGCTATCTGTATAAACATGGTAATATCTACACCATCATCTGTAAAACATGGAAATATCTACACTGTCATCAGTATAAATATTGAAATCTCTACACCTCCCTCTGTATAAACATGGAAATATCTACACTGCCATCTGTATACACATGGAAATATCTACACAGCCATCTGTATAAACATGGAAATATCTACAGCGCTATCTGCATAAACATGGAAATATCTACACCGCTATCTGTATAAACATGGACATATCTACAACACTTTCTGTGTAAACATGGAAATATCAACACAGCTATCTGTATAAACATGGAATTATGCACAGTGCTATCTGTGTAAAGATGGAAAAATCTACACCGCAATCTGTGCAAATATGGAAATTTCTACACCGCTATCTCTGTAAACATGGAAATATCTACACCGCTGTCTGTATAAACATGGAAATAACTACACCGCTATCTGTATAAACATGGAAATATCTACACCGCCATCTCTATAAATATTGAAATATCTACACTGCTATCTGTATAAACATGGAAATATATACACCGCTATCTGATTAAATATGGAAATAGCTTCACCACTATCTCTATAAACATGGAAATGCCTACACAGCTATCTCTACAACCATGGAAATATCTACATGGCTATCTCTATAAACATGGAAATATCTATACCGACATCTGCATAAACATGGAAATACCTACACAGTCATCTGTATAAACATGGAAATATTTACACCGCTATCTGTATAAACATGGAAATATCTACACAGCCGTCTGTGAAAACATGGAATTATCTACACAGTCATCTGTATAAACGTGGAAATACCTACACATCCATCTGTATAAAAATTTAAATATCTACACAGCCATCTGTATAAACATGTAAATATCTACATCGCTATCTCTATAAACATGGAAATAACTACACGGCAATCTCTATAAAAATGGAAATATCTACTCCGCTATCTGTAGAAACATGGAAATATCTACACCGTGATCTGTATAAACTTGGAAATATCTACACCGCCATCTGTATAAACATGGAAATATCTCCACCGCAATCTGTATAAACATGGAAATATCTACAGCGCTATCTGCATAAACATGGAAATATCTACACAGTCATCTGCATATACATGGAAATATCTTCACCGCAATCTCTATAAACATGGAAATAGCCACACCGATATCTGTATAAACATGGAAATATCTACAACGCCATCTTTAAAAACATGGAAATATCTACACAGTCGTCTGAATAAACATGGGAATATCTACACCTCCCTCTGTATAAACATGGAATTACCTACACTGCCGTCTGTATAAGCACGGAAATAACTACACCACTATCTGTATAAACATGGTAATACCTCCACCGCTATCTCTATAAACATGGAAACTTCTACAACGCTATCTGTTTAAAGATGGAAATATCTACACCGCAGTCTGTGCAAAGATGGAAATATCTACAACACTATCTCTATTAACATGGAAATATCTGCACCGCTATCTGTATAATCATGGAAATATCTACACCGCTATCTCTATAAACACGGAAATACCTACACCGCCATCTCTATAAACATGGAAATATCTACACAGTCATCTGTATATACATGGAAATATATAAACCACCATCTCTATAAACATGGAAATATTTACACTGCCATCTGAATACACATGGAAATATCTACACAGCCTTCAGTACAAACGTGGAGACATCTGCACCGCTATCTCTATACACATGGAAATACCTACACCAGAATCTCTATAAACATGGAAGTGCCTACACCGCCATGTCTACAAAAATGGAAATAACTACACCGACATCTGTATAAACATGAAAATATTTACACCCCCACCTTCATAAACATGGAACTATCTACACTGCCATCTGTGTAAACATGGAAATATTGTCACCGCTATCAGTTTAAACATGGAAATACCTTCACAGTCATCTGCATATACATGGAAATACCGACACTGTTATCTCTATAAACATGGAAATAGCCACACCGCTATCTGTATAAACATGGAAATATCTTCACCGCCATCTGTAAAAACATGGAAATATCTACACAGTTATCTGCATAAACATGGGAATATCTACGCCTCCATCTGTATAAACATTGAAATATCTGCACCGGTCTCTGTGTAAACATGGAAATATCTCCACCGCTATCTGTATATACATGGAAATATCTACACCGCTGTCTGTATAAATATGGAAATATCTACACAGTCAACTGTATATACATGGAAATATCTACAACACCATCTCTAAAAACATGGAAATAACTAAACTGCCATCTGTATACTCATGGAAATATCTACACGGCCATCAGTATAAAGATGGAAACACCTGCACCGCTCTCTCTGTACACATGGAAATACCTACACCGCAATCTCTATAAACATGGAAATATCTACACCAAAATCTTTCTAAACAGGTAAATATATACACCGCCGTCTCTATAAACATGAAAATATCTACAACGCCATCTCCATAAACATGGAAATATCTACACCGCCATCTGTGTAAACATGGAAATATCTACACTGCTATCTGTATAAACTTGGAAATATCTACACTGCCAACTCTATAAAGATGGAAATATCTACACCGCGAGCTGTATAAACATGGAAATATCTACATCGCTATCAGTATAAACAGGGAAATACCAACACCACTATCTGTAAAAACATGGAAATATCTACACCGCTATCTCTATAAACATGGAAATATCTACACCACTACCTCTATAAACATGGAAATACCTACACCGCCATCTCTATAAACATGGAATTATCTACACCGCTATCTCTATAAACATAGAAATATCTACACCGCCATCTCTATAAACATGGAAATATCTAAACTTCCATCTGGATAAACATGGAAATATCTATACCGCCCTCTGTGTAAATTTGGAAATATCTACACCACCATCTGTATAAACATTGAATAATCTACACTGCTCTGTAGAAAGATGGAAATATCTACAACGCGATCTGCATAAACATGGAAATATCTACACCTTTACGTGTATAAACATGAAAATATCTACACTGCTCTCTGTATAAATATGGAAATATCTGCACCGCTAACTGCATAAACATGGAAATGTCTACACCGGTATCTGTATAAACATGGAAATATCCACATGGCTATTTCTATAAACATGGAAATATCTACACCGCCATCTGTATAAACATGGAAATACCCACACAGTTTTCTGTATAAACATGGAAATATCTACACCGCTATCTCTATAAACATGGAAATATCTACACTGCTATCTGTATAAACATGGAAATATCTGCACCGCAATCTGTGCAAAGATGCAAATATATACAGCGCTATCTGTATACACATGAAAATATCTACACAGTCATCTGAATATACATGGTAATATCTTCACAACCATCTCTATAACCAGGAAAATATCTAAACTGCCATTCGTATACACATGGAAATATCTACACAGCCATCAGTATAAACATGGAAACATCTGCACCGCTATCTCTATACACATGGAAATACCTACACTGCAATCTACATAAACATGGAAATATATACACTGCAATCTCTATAAACATGGAAATATCTACAACTCCATCTCTAAAAACATGAAAATATCTACAACGCCATC
The DNA here is from genome assembly GCF_029289425.2 of Pan paniscus. Lineage (NCBI taxonomy): Eukaryota > Metazoa > Chordata > Mammalia > Primates > Hominidae > Pan > Pan paniscus. The sequence continues at coordinate 2,609,643 of NC_073259.2, forward strand.
TCCATAAACATGGAACTATCTACACCGCCATCTGGGTAAACATGGAAATGTCTACACCACTATCTCTATAAACATGGAAATACCTACACTGCCACCTGTATAAAGATGGAAATATTTACACGGTGAGCTGTATAACCATGGAAATACCTACACCGCTATCTGTATACAGATGGAAATAACAACACCAATATCTGTAGAAACATGGTAATATCTATACGGCTATCTGTATAAACTTGGAAATATCTACACCGTTATTGGTATAAACATGAAAATATCTACAACTCCATCTGTATAAACATGGAAATATCTCCACCGCTATCTGCATAAACATGGAACTATCTCCACCACTATCTGTATAAATATGGAAATATCTACACCACTATCTGTATAAGCATGGAAATATCTACACCACAATCTGTATAAACATGGAAATATATACACCACTATCTGTATAAACATGGAAACATCTGCATTGCTATCTGTATAAACACGGAAATATCTCCACCGCTATCTGTATAATCTTGGAAATATCTGCACAGCTATCTGTATAAATATGGAAATATCTACACCGCTATCAGTATAAACATGGAAATACCTACACTGCTATCAGTATAAACATGGAATTATCTACACCGCTATCTGTGTAAAGATGGAAATATCTACACCGCAATCTGTGCAAAGATGGAAATTTTTACACTACTATCTTTATAAACATGGAAATATCCACAGTGCCATCTGTATAAACATGTAAATATCTACACAGCCGTGTGTATAAACGGGGAAATATCTACACAGCCATCTCTATAAACATGGAAGTATCCTCACCGCTATCTGTATAAACATGGAAAAAGCCACACCGCTATCTGTATAAACATGGAAATATCTACACTGCCATCTGTATACACATGGAAATATCTACACTGCCATCAGTATAAACATGGAAATATCTACACCGCTGTCTCTATAAACATGGAAATACCTACACCACTATCTGTATAAACTTGGAAATATCTACAATGCTATCTGTATAAATTTGGAAATATCTACACGGCCATCTGTATGAACATGGAAAAATCTCCACAGCGATCTGTATAAACATGGAAATATCTACACAGTCATCTGTAAATACATGGAAATATCTACAACACCATCTCTACAAACATAGAAATATCTACACTGCCGTCTGTATACACATGGAAATATCTACACAGCCATCAGTATATACATGGAAACGTCTGCACCGCTATCTCTGTACACATGGAAATACCTACACTGCAATCTCTATAAACATGGAAATATCTACACCACAATCTTTATTAACATGGAAATATCTACACCGCCATCTCTATAAACATGAAAATAACTACAACGCCATCTCCATAAACATGGAAATATCTACACCGCCATCTCTGTAAACATGGATATGTCTATACTGCTATCTTTATAAACATGGAAATATCCACCCAGACATCTGTATAAAGATGGAAATATCTACACCGCGAGCTGTATAAAAATGGAAATATCAACACCGCTATCTGCACAAACATGGAAATACCTACACCGCCATCTCTATAAACATGGAATTATCTACTCCGCTATCTCTATAAACATAGAAATATCTACACCGCCATGTCTATAAACATGGAAATATCTACACTTCCATCTGGATAAACATGGAAATATCTATACCGCCCTCTGTGTAAACTTGGAAATATCTACACCGCCATCTATATAAACATAGAAATAATTTACACTGCCATCTGTAGAAAGATGGAAATTTCTACACCACGATCTGCATAAACATGGAAATATCTACACTTCTACTTGTATAAACATGGAAATATCTACACTGCTCTCTGTATAAATATGGAAATATCTACACCGCTATCTGTATAAACATTGAAATGTCTACACCGCTATGTGTATAAACATGGAAATATCCACATGGCTATTTCTATATACATGGAAATATCTACACCGCCATCTGTATAAGCATGGAAACACCTACACAGTTATCTGTATAAACATGGAAATAACTACACCGCTATCTCTATAAACTTGGAAATATCTACACTGCTATCTGTATAAACATGGAAATACCTTCACCGCAATCTGTGCAAAGATGGAAATATATAGAGCGCTATCTCTATAAAGATGGAAATATCTACACCGCTATCTATATAAACATGGAAATATCTACACCGCCATCTGTATAAACATGGAAATATCTACACAGTCATCTGTATATACATGGAAAAACCTTCACAGCCATCTCTATTAACATGAAAATATCTACACTGCCATTCTTATACACATGAAAATATCTACACAGCCATCAGTATAAACATAGAAACATCTGCACCGGTATCTCTATACACATGGAAATACCTACACTGCAATCTCTATAAACATGGAAATATATACACCGCCATCTCTATAAACATGAAAATATCTACACCGACATCTCCATAAACATGGAATTATCTACACTGCCATCAGGGTAAACATGGAAATATCTACTCCTCTATCTCTATAAACATGGAAATATCTACACTGCCATCTGTATAAAGATGGAAATATCTACACTGTGAGCTGTATAAACATGGAAATATCTACACCGCTCTCTGTATACACAGGGAAATAGCAACACCAATATCTGTATAAACATGGAAATATCTACACGGCTATCTGTATAAACTTGGAAATATCTCCACCGCTATCTTCATAAACCTGGAAATATCTCCACCGCTATTTGTATAAATATGGAAATATCTACACCACTATCTGTATAAGCATTGAAATATCTACACCACTCTCTGTATAAACATGGAAATATATACACCGCTATCAGTATGAACATGAAAATATATACATCGCTATATGTATAAACCTGGAAATATCTCCACGGCTATCTGTATAAACATGGAAATACCTACACCACTATCTCTTTAAACATGGAAATATTTACACCGTTATCTGCATAAATATGGAAATATTTACAACGCTATCTGTGTAAACTTGGAAATATCTACACAGCTACCTGTGAAAACATGGAATTATCTACTCCGTTATCTGTATAAACATTGAAATATCTACACCATCGTCTGTATATACATGGAAATATCCACACTGCCCTCTGTATAAACATGGAAATATCTACACCGTTATCAGTATAAACATGGAAATATCTACACCGCTATCTCTATAAACATGGAAATAATTACACCACCATATCTATAAACATGGAATTATCTACACCGCTATCTCTGTAAATATACAAATATCTACACCGCCATCTCTATAATCATGGAATTATCTACACCGCCATCAGAATAAACATGGAAATATTTACACCGCCATCTGTATAAATATGGAAATATCTACACCGCCATCTCTATAAACATGGAAATATCTTCACTGCCTTCTGTAGAAAGATGGAAATATCTACACCGCGATCTGTATAAAGATGGAAATTTCTACACCGCTTCCTGTATAAACATGGAATTACCTACACCGCTATCTGTATAAACATGGATTTATCCACACCACGATTCGTATAAACATGAAAATATCTACACCGCTATCTGTATAAACATGCAAATATCTACACCGCTATCTTTATAAACTTGGAAATATCTACACCGCTATCTGTATAAATATGGAAATATCTACACCGTTATCTCTGTAAACATGGAAATGTCTACACCGCTAACTGTATAAACATGGAAATATCTAAACCGCTGTCTCTATAAACATGGAAATATTACACAGCCATCTCTATACACATGGAAATATCTACACCGCTATCTCTATAAACATAGAAATAACCACACCCCTACCTGTATAAACATGAGAATTTCTACACCGCTATCTGTATAAATATGGAAATAACTACACCGCTATATCTATAAACATGGAAATGTCTACAAAACTATCTGTATAAACATGGAAATATCTAAACCGCTATCTCTGTAAACATGGAAATATCTACAACGCTATCTGTGTAAACAAGGAAATATCTACAGGGCTATCTGTGTAAACATGGAAATGTCTACACCGCTATGTGAATTAACATGGAAATATCTACACCACTATCTGTGTAAACATGGAAATAACTACACTGCTATCTCCATAAACCTTGAAATATCTACACCGCTATCTGTGCAAACATGGAAATATCTACACCGTTATCTGTGTAAAGATAGCAACATCTACACCACTATCAGTGTAAATATGGAAACACCTACACCGCTGTGTGTGTAAACATGGAAATATCTACACCGCTATCTATAGAAATATGGAAATATCTACACGGCTATCTGTGTAAAAATGGAAATATCTACACCACTATCTGCGCATACATGGAAAAAACTCCACCGCCATCTGTATAAACATGGAAATATCTACACTGCCATGTCTATAAACATGGAAATATCAACAACGCTATCTGTATAAACATGGAAGTATCAAAACCACCATCTGTATAAACTTGCAAATATCTACACCGACATGTGTAAACATGGAAATATCTACACCGCTATCTGTATAAACATGCAATTTTCTACACCATGATCTGTATAAACATGGAAAGATCTACACCGCTATCTGTATAAACATGGAAATACCTACACCGATATCTGTTAAACATGGAAATATCTACACAATCATTTGTATAAACATGGAAATATCTACACCACTACCTGCATAAACATGGAAATATCTGCACTGCCATCTGTATACACATGGAAATATCTACACAGCCATCTCTATAAACATGGAAATACCTACACTGCTATCTGTATTAACATGAAAATATCTACAACGGTATCTGTGTAAACACGGAAATATCTACAACGCTGTCTATCTAATCATGGAAATATCTACTCCGCTATCTTATAAAGATGGAAATATATACACCGCTATCAGTGTAAAGATGGAAATATCTACACCGCTATCTGTGTAAACATGGAAATGTATACACCACTATCTATATAAACATGGAAATATCTACAGCACTATCTGTGCAAACATGGAAATATCTCCAACACTATCTGTGCAAACATGGAAATATCTACGCCACCATCTGTATAAACATGGAAATATCCACACTGCCATCTCTATAAACATGGATATATCTACACAGCCATCTGTAAAACCGTGGAAATATCTACACCGCCATCTGTATAAACATGGAAATATCTACACCACCATCTGTATAAACAGGAAATATCTACAATGCCATCTGTAGAAAGATGGAAATATTTACGCCGCAATCTGAATAAACTTGGAAATATCTGCAGCGCTATCTATATAAACATGGAAATACCTACAATGCTATCTGTATAAACAAGGAATTATCTTCACCATGATATGTATAAACATGGAAATATCTACAACGCTATCTGTATAAACAAGGAATTATCTTCACCATGATATGTATAAACATGGAAATATCTACACCGCTATCTGTATAAACATGGAAATACCTACAACACTATTTGTATTAACATGGAACTATCTATACAGCTATCTATATATATATGGAAATATCTACACAGCTATCTCAATAAACATGGACATATCTACATCACTATCTGTATGAACATGGAAATAACTACACCGCTATGTCTATAAACATGGAAATATCTATATCGCCATCTCTATGAACATGGAACTATCTACACCGCCACGTGCATAAACATGGAAATAACTACACTGCAATCTGTATAAACATGGAAATACTTAAACAGCCGTCTTTATAAACATGGAAATATCTACACCGCTACCTCTATTAACATGGAAATACCTACACCGCTAACTCTATAAACATGGAAATATCTACACCACTATCTCTATAAACATGGAAATACCTACACCGCCATCTGTAAAAACATGGAAATATCTACACTGCCATCTGTATAAACATGGAAATATCTACACCGCTAACTGTATAAACATGGAAATATCTAAACCGCTGTCTCTATAAACATGGAAATATTACACAGCCATCTCTATACACATGAAAATATCTACACCGCTATCTCTATAAACATAGAAATAACCACACCCCTACCTGTATAAACATGAGAATTTCTACACCGCTATCTGTATAAATATGGAAATAACTACACCGCTATATCTATAAACATGGAAATGTCTACAAAACTATCTGTATAAACATGGAAATATCTAAACCGCTATCTCTGTAAACATGGAAATATCTACAACGCTATCTGTGTAAACAAGGAAATATCTACAGGGCTATCTGTGTAAACATGGAAATGTCTACACCGCTATGTGAATTAACATGGAAATATCTACACCACTATCTGTGTAAACATGGAAATAACTACACTGCTATCTCCATAAACCTTGAAATATCTACACCGCTATCTGTGCAAACATGGAAATATCTACACCGTTATCTGTGTAAAGATAGCAACATCTACACCACTATCAGTGTAAATATGGAAACACCTACACCGCTGTGTGTGTAAACATGGAAATATCTACACCGCTATCTATAGAAATATGGAAATATCTACACGGCTATCTGTGTAAAAATGGAAATATCTACACCACTATCTGGGCATACATGGAAAAAACTCCACCGCCATCTGTAAAAACATGGAAATATCTACACTGCCATGTCTATAAACATGGAAATATCAACAACGCTATCTGTATAAACATGGAAGTATCAAAACCACCATCTGTATAAACTTGCAAATATCTACACCGACATGTGTAAACATGGAAATATCTACACCGCTATCTGTATAAACATGCAAATTTCTACACCATGATCTGTATAAACATGGAAAGATCTACACCGCTATCTGTATAAACATGGAAATACCTACACCGATATCTGTTAAACATGGAAATATCTACACAATCATTTGTATAAACATGGAAATATCTACACCACTACCTGCATAAACATGGAAATATCTCCACTGCCATCTGTATACACATGGAAATATCTACACAGCCATCTCTATAAACATGGAAATACCTACACTGCTATCTGTATTAACATGAAAATATCTACAACGGTATCTGTGTAAACACGGAAATATCTACAACGCTGTCTATCTAATCATGGAAATATCTACTCCGCTATCTTATAAAGATGGAAATATATACACCGCTATCAGTGTAAAGATGGAAATATCTACACCGCTATCTGTGTAAACATGGAAATGTATACACCACTATCTATATAAACATGGAAATATCTACAGCACTATCTGTGCAAACATGGAAATATCTCCAACACTATCTGTGCAAACATGGAAATATCTACGCCACCATCTGTATAAACATGGAAATATCCACACTGCCATCTCTATAAACATGGATATATCTACACAGCCATCTGTAAAACCGTGGAAATATCTACACCGCCATCTGTATAAACATGGAAATATCTACACCACCATCTGTATAAACAGGAAATATCTACAATGCCATCTGTAGAAAGATGGAAATATTTACGCCGCAATCTGAATAAACTTGGAAATATCTGCAGCGCTATCTATATAAACATGGAAATACCTACAATGCTATCTGTATAAACAAGGAATTATCTTCACCATGATATGTATAAACATGGAAATATCTACAACGCTATCTGTATAAACAAGGAATTATCTTCACCATGATATGTATAAACATGGAAATATCTACACCGCTATCTGTATAAACATGGAAATACCTACAACACTATTTGTATTAACATGGAACTATCTATACAGCTATCTATATATATATGGAAATATCTACACAGCTATCTCAATAAACATGGACATATCTACATCACTATCTGTATGAACATGGAAATAACTACACCGCTATGTCTATAAACATGGAAATATCTATATCGCCATCTCTATGAACATGGAACTATCTACACCGCCACGTGCATAAACATGGAAATAACTACACTGCAATCTGTATAAACATGGAAATACTTAAACAGCCGTCTTTATAAACATGGAAATATCTACACCGCTACCTCTATTAACATGGAAATACCTACACCGCTAACTCTATAAACATGGAAATATCTACACCACTATCTCTATAAACATGGAAATACCTACACCGCCATCTGTAAAAACATGGAAATATCTACACTGCCATCTGTATAAACATGGAAATATCTACACCGATATCTGTATAAACATTGAAATACCTACACCGCTAACTCTAAAAACATGGAAATATGTGCACCGACATCTCTATAAACATGGAAAAATCTACACCACCATCTATATAGAAAAGGAAATATCTACACCGCCATCTGTATAAATATGGAAATATCTACACCGCCATCTGTATAAACATAGAAATACCCACACTGCAATCTGCAGAAAGGTAGAAATATCTACACCGTGATCTGTATAAACATGGAAATATCTACACCGCTATCTGTATAAACCTGGAAATATCTACAACGCTATCTGTATAAACATGAAAATGTCTACACCGCCATCTGTATAAACATGGAAATATCTACACCACCATCTGTATTAACATGGAAATATCTACACCGCCATCTCGGTACACATGGAAATATCTACACACCCATCTGTATAAACATGGAAATGTCTAAACCGCTATCTGTGTAAACATGGAAATATCTACACCGCCATCTCCATCAACATGGAACTATCTAGACCCCCATCTGTATAAACATGGAAATATATACACCGCTATCTGTATATACATGGAAATATCTACACTGCCATCTGTATAAACACGGAAATACCAACACCGCTATCTGTATAAACATGGAATTACCAACACCGCAATCTGTATAAACATGGAAATATCTACACCGCCATCTTTATAAACATGGAAATATCTACACCGCTATCTCTATAAACATGGAGATATCTACACCACGATCTCTATAAACATCGAAATATCTACACCGCTATCTGTGTAAACATGGAAATATCTACACCGCTATCTGTATATACATGGAAAAATCTACACCGCTATCTGTATAAACATGGAAATACCTACACGGCCATCGGTATAAATATGGAAATACCTATACCGCTATCTCTGTAAACATGGAAATATATACACCGCCATCTGCATAAACATGGAAATGTCTACACCGCTATCTCTGTAAACATGGAAATATCTACACGGCTATCTGTATAAACATGGAAATATCTACACTGCCATCTGTATAAACATGGAAATATCTACAGTGCCATCTGTATAAACATGGAAATATCTACACTGCCATCTGTACACACATGGAAATATCTACACAGCCATCTGTATAACCAGGGAAATATCTCCACCGCTATCAGTATAAACATGGAAATATCTACACCGCTATCTGTATAAATATGGAAATATCTACACCGCTATCTGTATAACCATGGAAATATATACAATGCTATCTGTGTAAACATGGGAATATGTACACAGCTATCTGTGTAAACTTGGAAATATCTACACAGCTATCTGTGTAAAAATGGAAATATATACACAGCAATCTGTGCAAAGATGGAAATATCTACACCGCCATCTGTATAAACGTAGAAATATCTACACCGCTATCTGTATAAACATGGAAATATCTACACCGCTATCGATATAAATATGAAATATCTAAACATCCATCTCTATAAAAATGCAAATATCTACACTGCTATCTGTATAAACATGGAAATATCCTCACTGCTATCTCTATGAACATGGATATATCTACACCGCTATCTCTATAAACATGGAAATATCTACACCGCCATCTCTTTAAACATGGAAATATCTACACCGCCATCTGTATAAACATGGAAATATCTACTCCGTTATCTGTATAAACATGGGAATACCTACACCACGATCCATATAAACACGGAAATATCTATACCGCGATCTGTATAAACATGGAAATATCTAGACCGCTATCTGTATAAACATGGAAATATCTACACAGCTATCTCTATAAACATAGAAATATCTACACGGCCATCAGTATAAACATGGAAATACCTACAAAGTCATCTGTATAAATATGGAAATATCTACACAGCCATCTGTATATACATGGAAATATCTACACCGCTATCTGTATAAACATGGAAATATCTACACCGCTATTTGTATAAACAAGGAAATATCTACACCGCCATATGTTTAAACTTGGAAATATATACACAGACATTTGTTTATACATGGAAATATCTACACCGCTATCTGTATAAACATGCTAATAACTACACAGCTATCTGTATAAATTTGGAAATATTTGCACCGCTATCCCTATAAACATGGTAATATCAACACCGCGATCTGTATAAACATGGAAATATCTACACCATGATCTGTATAAACATGGAAACATCTACACCGCGATCTCTATAAACATGGAAAAATCTACACCGTGATCTGTATAAACGTGGAAATATCTACACAGCCACCTCTATAAACATGGAAATATCTACACCCCTATCTGTATAAACATGGAAATATCCACACAGCTATCTCTATAAACGTGGAAAAATCAACACCGCAATCTCTATGAACAAGGAAATATCTACACCGCCATCTCTATAAACATGGAAATATCTACACCGTGATCAGTATAAACATGAAAATATCTACACCGCTATCTGCGTAAACATGGAAATATCTCCACTGCTATCTCTATAAACATCGAAATATCTACACCGCCATCTGTATAAACATGGAAATACTTACAAAGTAATCTGTATAAACATGGAAATATCTACACCGCCATCTGTATAAACATGGAAATATCTACTCAGCCATGTGTATATACTTGGAAATATTTACACAGCTATCCATATAAACATAGAAAGAACTACAACGCTATCTGTATAAACATGGAAATATCTCCACTGCTATCTCTATAACCATCGAAATATCTACACCGCCATCTGTATAAACATGGAAATACTTACAAAATTATCTGCATAAACATGGAAATATCTACACGGCCATCTGCATAAACATGGAATTATCTACAATGCCATCTGTAGAAAGATGGAAATATCTACACCGCAATCTGTGTAAACATGGAAATAACTACACCAATATCTGTAAAAACATGGAAATATCTACACCGCTATCTGTATAAACATGGAAATATCTACACCGCGATCTGTATAAACATGGAAATATCTACAGCGCCATCTCTATAAACATTGAAATATCTACACTGCCATCTGTAAAAACATGGAAATATCTAAACAGTCACCTAAATAAACATGGAAATATCTACACCACCATCTGTATAAACATGGAAATACCTACAATACCATCTGTATACACCTGGAAATATCTACACAGACATCTGTATAAATATGGAAATATCTACACCGCCATCAGTATAAACGTGGAAATATCTACACTGCCATCTGTAGAAAGATGGAAACATCTACACCGCTATCTCTATAAATATGGAAATATCTACACCGCCATCTTTATAAACATGAAAATATCTACACTGCCATCTCCATAAAGATGGAAGTGTCTACGTCGCCATGTGTATAAACACGGAAATATCTACACCACCATCTGTGAAAACATGGAAATATCTACACCGCTATCTGTATAAACATGGAAATATCTACACAGCTATCTCTATAAACATGGAAATACCTACACCGCCATCTGTATAAACATGCAAATACATACAAAGTCATCTGTATAAACATGGAAATATCTACACAGCCATCTGTATAAACATGGAAATATCAACACAGCCATCTGTATATAAATGGAAATATCTACACCGCTATCTGTATAAACATGGAAATAACTACACCACTATTTGTATAAAAAAGGAAATATCTACACCGCCATCTGTTTAAACATGGAAATATATACAGTCATCTGTGTATACATGGAAATATCTACACCGCTATATATATAAACTTGCTAATAACTACACGGCTCTCTGTGTAAATGTGGAAATATTTGCACCGCTATCCCTATTAATGTGGTAATAACAACACCGCGATCTGTATAAACATGGAAATATCTACACCGTGATCTGTATAAACATGGAAATATCTACATCACCATCTCTATAAACATGGAAATATCTACACCCCTATCTTTATAAACATGGAAATATCCACACAGCTATCTCTATAAACATGGAAATATCTACACCGCCATCTCTATAAACATGAAAATATCTACACTGCCATCTCCATAAACATGGAACTAACTACTCCGCCATCTGTATAAACATGGAAACATCTAGACCGCCACCTGTTTGAATAAGGAAATATCTACAATGCCATCGGTATAAAGATATAAATATCTGCACCGCGAGCTGTATAAACATGGAAATATCTACACCGCCATCTGTGTAAACATAGAAATAGCTACAATACCATCTGTATACACATGGAAATATCTACACAGACATCTGTATAAATATGGAAATATCTACACCGCTATCTCTATAAACATGGAAATATCTACACCGCCATCTGTATAAACATGGAAATACCTATACAGTCATCTGTGTAAACATGGAAATATCTCCAGTGCTATCTGTATAAACATCGAAATACCTACACCGCCATCTGTATAAACATGGAAATACTTACAAAGTTATCGGTATAAACATGGAAATATCTACACCGCCCTCTGTATAAACATGGAAATATCTACACAGCCATGTATATATACATGGAAATATCTACACCAATATCTATATAAAAATGGAAATAACTACACCGCTATCTGTGTAAACATGGAAATATCTACACTGCCATCTACATATCCATGGAAATACCTGCGCCGCCATCTATAAAAACATGGAAATATCTACACGGTCATCTGTGTATAGATGGAAATATCAACACCGCCATCTATACAAACATGGAAATATCTGCACCGCTATCTGTATAAACATGGAAATATCTACACCGTGGTCTGTATAAACATGGAAATATCTAAACCGCTATCTGTATAAACATGGAAATATCTACACCTCTATCTCTATAAACATGGAAATATCTTCACCGTGATCTGCATAAACATGGAAATATTTACACCGCTATCTGTATAAACGTGGAAATTTCTACACCGTTATCTGTATAAATATGGAAATAACTACACCGCTATCTCTATAAACATGGAAATATCTACACCGCCATCTGTATAAAAATGGAAATACCTACACAGTCATCTGTGTAAACATGGAAATATCTACACCACAATCTGTATAATCATGGAAATATCTACAATGACATCTGTATACACATGGAAATAAATACCTACACGGCAATCTGTGTATAGATGGAAACATCAACACCGCCATCTTTACAAACTTGGAAATATCTACACTGCAATCTCTATAAACATCGAAATATCTACACTGCGGTCTGTATAAACATGGAAATATCTGCACCGGTTTCTGTATAAACATGGAAATATCTACACTGCTATCTGTATAAACATGCTAATAACTACACCGCTATCTGTATAAATGTGGAAATATTTGCACCGCTATCCCTATAAACATGGTAATATCAACACCTCGATCTGTATAAACATGGAAATATCTACTCCATGATATGTATAAACATGGAAATATCTACACCGCGATCTGTATAAACATGGAAATATCTACTCCATGATATGTATAAACATGGAAATATCTACACCGTGATCTGTATAAACATGGAAATATCTACATTGTGATCTGTATAAACATGGAAATACCTACACCGCCATCTCTATCAACATGGAAATATCTACACCCCTATCTGTACGAACATGGAAATATCCACACCGCTATCTCAATAAACATGGAAAAATCAACACCGCTATCTCTATGAACATGGAAATATCTACACCGCCATCTCTACAAACATGGAAATATCTACACCGCGATCAGTATAAACGTGGAAATATCTACACCGCTATCTGTATAAACATGGAAATATCTCCACTGCTATCTCTATAAACATCGAAATATCTACACCGCCATCTGTATAAACATGGAAATACTTACAAAGTTATCGGTATAAACATGGAAATATCTACAATGCCATCTGTATGAACATGGAAATATCTACACAGCCATGTGAATATACATGGAAATATCTACACCGCTATCTATATAAACATGGAAAAACTACACCGCTATCTGTGTAAACATGGAAATATCTACACGGTCATCTGTGTATAGATGGAAATATCAACACCGCCATCTATAGAAACATGGAAATATCTGCACCGCTATCTGTATAAACATGGAAATATTTACACCGCTCTCTGTATAAACATGGAAATTTCTACACCGTTATCTGTATAAATATGGAAATATCTACACCGCTATCTCTATAAACATGGAAATATCTACACCGCCATCTGTATAAACATGGAAATACCTATACAGTCATCTGTGTAAACATGGAAATATCTACACCACCATCTGTATAAAAATGGAAATATCTACAATGCCATCTGTATATACATGGAAATACCTACACGGCAATCTGTGTATAGATGGAAACATCACCACCGCCATCTGTACAAACTTGGAATTATCTACACTTCTATCTCTATAAAAATCGAAATATCTACACTGCGGTCTGTATAAACATGGAAATATCTACACCGGTATCTGTATAAACATGGAAATATCTAAACCACGATCTGTATAAACATGGAAATATATACAACACTATCTATATAAACATGGAAATATCTGCACTGCTATCTCTATAGACATGGAAATATCTACAAAGCCATCTCTATAAACATGGAAATACCTACAAAGTCATGTGTAGGAACATGGAAATATCTACACTGCCATCTGTATAAACATAGAAATATCTACACAGCCCTCTGTATAAATATGGAGATATCTTCATAGGCGTCTGTATAAACATGGAAATATCTGCACCGCTATCTGTATAAACATGGAAATACCTACTCCGCTGTCTGCATAAACATGGAAATATGTACACCACTATGTGTATAAACATGGAAATATCTCCACTGCTGTCTGTATAAACTTGGAAATATCTCCACCGTTATCTGTATAAACATGGAAATATCTACAGCGCCATCTCTATAAACATTGAAAAATCTACACTGCCATCTGTAAAACATGGAAATATCAACACAGTCATCTGAATAAACATGGAAATATCTACACCACCATCTGTATAAACATGGAAATACCTACAATACCATCTGTATACACATGGAAATATCTACACAGACATCTGTATAAACATGGAAATATCTACACTGCCATCTGTAGAAAAATGGAAATATCTACACCGCTATCTCTATAAATATGGAAATATCTACACCGCCATCTCTATAAACATGAAAGTATCTACACTGCCATCTCCATAAAGATGGAAGTATCTACTCCGCCATGTGTATAAACACGGAAATATCTACACCACCATCTGTGAAAACATGGAAATATCTACACCACTATCTGTATAAACATGGAAATATCAACACCGCCATCTGCATGTCCATGGAAATATCTACGCCGCCATCTGTATAAACATGGAAATATCTACACGGCCATCTGTGTATAGATGGAAATATCAACACCGCCATCTGTATAAACATGGAAATATCAACACCGCTATCTCTATAAACATGGAAATATCTGCAATGCCATCTGTAAAAACATGGAAATATCTTCACTGCCATCTGTAAAAACATGGAAATACCTATACAGTCATCTGTATAAACATGGAAATATCTACAACGCCATCTATATAAACATGGAAATATCTAAACCGCTATGTCTATAAACATGGAAATACCTACACCACTATCTCTATAAACATGGAAATATCTACATCGCCATCTGCATGTCCATGGAAATATCTACGCCGCCATCTGTATAAACATGGAAATATCTACACGGCCATCTGTGTATAGATGGAAATATCAACACCGCCATCTGTATAAACATGGAAATATCTACACCGCTATCTCTATAAACATGGAAATATCTGCACTGCCATCTGTAAAAACATGGAAATACCTATACAGTCATCTGTATAAACATGGAAATATCTACAATGCCATCTGTATACACATGGAAATATCTACACAGCCATCTGCATCAACATGTAAATATCTACACTGCCATCTCCATAAACATGGAAATATCAACACCGACATCTCTATAAACATGAAAATATCCACACTGCCATCTCCATAAACATGGAAATAACTACTCTGCCATCTGTATAAACATGGAAACATCTACACCGCCGTCAGTGTGAATAAGGAAATATCTACAATGCCGTCTGTATAAAGATATAAATATCTGCACCGTGAGCTGTATAAACATGGAAATATCTACATCGCTATCTGTATAAACGTGGAAATACCAACACATCTATCGGTATAAACATGGAAATATCTACACCAGTATCTGTATAAACATGGAAATATCTACACTGCTATCTGTATAAACATGCTAATAACTACACCGCTATCTGTATAAATGTGGAAATATTTGCACCGCTATCCCTATAAACATGGTAATATCAACACCGCGATCTGTATAAACATGGAAATATCTACTCCATGATATGTATAAACATGGAAATATCTACACCGTGATCTGTATAAACATGGAAATATCTACACCGTGATCTGTATAAACATGGAAATACCTACACCGCCATCTCTATCAACATGGAAATATCTACACGCCTATCTGTACAAACATGGAAATATCCACACCGCTATCTCTATAAACATGGAAAAATCAACACCGCTATCTCTATGATCATGGAAATATCTACACCGCCATCTCTATAAACATGGAAATATCTACACCGCGATCAGTATAAACGTGGAAATATCTACACCGCTATCTGTATAAACATGGAAATATCTCCACTGCTATCTCTATAAACATCGAAATATCTACACCGCCATCTGTATAAACATGGAAATATTTACAAAGTTATCGGTATAAACATGGAAATATCTACAATGCCATCTGTATGAACATGGAAATATCTACACAGCCATGTGAATATATATGGAAATATCTACAACGCTATCTATATAAACATGGAAAAACTACACCGCTATCTGTGTAAACATGGAAATATCTACACGGTCATCTGTGTATAGATGGAAATATCAACACTGCCATCCATAGAAACATGGAAATATCTGCACCGCTACCGGTATAAACATGGAAATATCTACACCGCAGTCTGTATAAACATGGAAATATCTAAACCGCTATCTGTATAAACATGGAAATATCTACACCACTATCTCTATAAACAGGGGAATATCTACACCGTGATCTGTATAAACATGGAAATATTTACACCGCTCTCTGTATAAACATGGAAATTTCTACACCGTTATCTGTATAAACATGGAAATATCTACACCGCTATCTCTATAAACATGGAAATATCTACACCGTGATCTGTATAAACATGGAAATATTTACACCGCTCTCTGTATAAACATGGAAATTTCTACACCGTTATCTGTATAAATATGGAAATATCTAAACCGCTATCTCTATAAACATGGAAATATCTACATCGCCATCTGTATAAACATGGAAATACCTATACAGTCATCTGTGTAAACATGGAAATATCTACACCACCATCTGTATAAACATGGAAATATCTACAATGCCATCTGTATACACATGGAAATACCTACACGGCAATCTGTGTATAGATGGAAACATCAACACCGCCATCTGTACAAACTTGGAATTATCTACACTGCTATCTCTATAAACATCGAAACATCTACACTGCGGTCTGTATAAACATGGAAATATCTACACCGGTATCTGTATAAACATGGAAATATCTAAACCACGATCTGTATAAACATGGAAATATATACAACACTATCTGTATAAACATGGAAATATCTGCACTGCTATCTCTATAGACATGGAAATATCTACAAAGCCATCTGTATAAACATGGAAATACCTACACAGTCATGTGTAGGAACATGGAAATATCTACACTGCCATTTCTATAAACATAGAAATATCTACACAGCCCTCTGTATAAATATGGAGATATCTTCATAGGCATCTGTATAAACATGGAAATAACTGCACCGCTATCTGTATAAACATGGAAATACCTACTCCGCTGTCTGCATAAACATGGAAATATGTACACCACTATGTGTATAAACATGGAAATATCTCCAGTGCTGTCTGTATAAACATGGAAATATCTCCACCGTTATCTGTATAAACATGGAAATACCTACAGAGCCATCTCTATAAACATTGAAAAATCTACACTGCCATCTGTAAAACATGGAAATATCAACACAGTCATCTGAATAAACATGGAAATATCTACACCACCATCTGTATAAACATGGAAATACCTACAATACCATCTGTAAACACATGGAAATATCTACACAGACATCTGTATAAACGGAAATATCTACACTGCCATCTGTAGAAAAATGGAAATATCTACACCGCTATCTCTATAAATATGGAAATATCTACACCGCCATCTCTATAAACATGAAAATATCTACACTGCCATCTCCATAAAGATGGAAGTATCTACTCCGCAATGTGTATAAACACGGAAATATCTACACCACCATCTGTGAAAACATGGAAATATCTACACCGCTATCTGGATAAACATGGAAATATCTACACTGCCATCTGCATGTCCATGGAAATATCTACGCCGCCATCTGTATAAACATGGAAATATCTACACGGCCATCTGTGTATAGATGGAAATATCAACACCGCCATCTGTATAAACATGGAAATATCTACACCGCTATCTCTATAAACATAGAAATATCTGCACTGCCATCTGTAAAAACATGGAAATACCTATACAGTCATCTGTATAAACATGGAAATATCTACAATGCCATCTGTATACACATGGAAATATCTACACAGCCATCTGTATAAACATGTAAATATCTACACTGCCATCTCCATAAACATGGAAATATCAACACCGACATCTCTATAAACATGAAAATATCTACACTGCCATCCCCATAAACATGGAAATAACTACTCTGCCATCTGTATAAACATGGAAACAGCTACACCGCCGTCAGTGTGAATAAGGAAATATCTACAATGCCAACTGTATAAAATTATAAATATCTGCACCGCGAGCTGTAAAAACATGGAAATATCAACATCGCTATCTGTATAAACATGGAAATATTAACACCGCGGTCTGTATAAACATGGAAATATCTAAACCGCTATCTGTATAAACATGGAAATATCTACACCGCTATCTCTATAAACATGGAAATATCTACACCGTGATCTGTATAAACATGGAAATATTTACACCGCTCTCTGAATAAACATGGAAATTTTTACACCGTTATCTGTATAAATATGGAAATATCTACACCGCTGTCTCTATAAACATGGAAATATCTACACCGCCATCTGTATAAACATGGAAATACCTATACAGTCATCTGTGTAAACATGGAAATATCTCCACTGCTATCTCTATAAACATCGAAATATCTACACCGCCATCTGTATAAACATGTAAATACTTACAAAGTTATCGGTATAAAAATGGAAATATCTACACAGCCATGTATATATCCATGGAAATACCTGCGCCGCCATCTGTAAAAACATGGAAATATCTACTCGGTCATCTGTGTATAGATGGAAATATCAACAACGCCATCTATACAAACATGGAAATATCTGCACCGCTATCTGTATAAACATGGAAATATCTGCACCGCGGTCTGTATAAACATGGAAATATCTACACGGCCATCTGTGTATAGATGGAAATATCAACACCGCCATCTGTATAAACATGGAAATATCAACACCGCTATCTCTATAAACATGGAAATACCTGCACTGCCATCTGTAAAAACATGGAAATACCTATACAGTCATCTGTAAAAACAGGGAAATATCTACAACGCCATCTATATAAACATGGAAATATCTACACCGCTATGTCTATAAACATGGAAATACCTACACCGCTATCTCTATAAACATGGAAATATCTACACCGCCATCTGCATGTCCATGGAAATATCTACGCCGCCATGTATATAAACATGGAAATATCTACACGGCCATCTGTGTATAGATGGAAATATCAACACCGCCATCTGTATAAACATGGAAATATCTACACCGCTATCTCTATAAACATGGAAATATCTGCACTGCCATCTGGAAAAACATGGAAATACCTATACAGTCATCTGTATAAACATGGAAATATCTACAATGCCATCTGTATACACATGGAAATATCTACACAGCCATCTGTATAAACATGTAAATATCTACACTGCCATCTCCATAAAGATGGAAATATCAACACCGACATCTCTATAAACATGAAAATATCTACACTGCCATCTCCGTAAACATGGAAATAACTACTCTGCCATCTGCATAAACATGGAAACATCTACACCGCAGTCAGTGTGAATAAGGAAATATCTACAATGCCATCTGTATAAAAATATAAATATCTGCACCGCGAGCTGTAAAAACATGGAAATATCAACATCGCTATCTGTATAAACGTGGAAATACCAACACCGCTATCGGTGTAAACATGGAAATAACTACAACGCCATCTATATAAACATGGAAATATGTACACCGCTATGTCTATAAACATGGAAATACCTACACCGCTATCTCTATAAACATGGAAATATCTACACCGCTATCTGTATAAACATGGAAATATCTACACCGCTATCTGTATAAACATGGAAATATCTACACCGCGATCTGTATAAACATGGAAATATCTACACTGCGATCTGCATAAACATGGAAATATCTTCACCATGATCTGTATAAACATGGAAACATCTACACCGCTATCTGTATAAACATGGAAATATCTACACCGCTATCTGTATAAACATGGAAATATCTACACCGCTATCTGTATAAACATGATAATATCTACACCACCATCTATATAAACATGGAAATATCTACACCGCCATCTGTATAAACATGGAAATATCTACACTGCCATCTGTAGAAAGATGGAAATATCTACACCGCTATCTCTATAAATATGGAAATATCTACACCGCCATCTCTATAAACATGAAAATATCTACACTGCCATCTCCATAAAGATGGAAATATCTACTCCGCCATGAGTATAAACACGGAAATATCGACACCACCATCTGTGAAAACATGGAAATATCTACACCGCTATCTGTATAAACATGGAAATATCTACACTGCCATCTGCATGTCCATGGAAATATCTATGCTGCCATCTGTGCAAACATGGAAATATCTACACGTCCATCTGTGTATAGATGGAAATATCAACAACGCCATCTGTAGAAACATGGAAATATCTACACCGCTATCTCTATAATCAAAGAAATATCTGCACAGCCATCTGTAAAACATGGAAATACCTCTACAGTCATCTGTATAAACATGGAAATATCTTCAATGCCATCTGTATACACATGGAAATATCTACACACCCATCTGTATAAACATGTAAAAATCTACACTGCTATCTCTATAAACAAGGAAATATCTACACCGCCATCTCTATAAACATGAAAATATCTACACTGCCATCTCCATAAACATGGAACTAACTACTCCGCCATCTGTATAAACATGGAAACACCAACACCGCCATCTGTGTGAATAAGGAAATATCTACAATGCCGTCTGTATAAAGATATAAATATCTTCACCGTGAGCTGTATAAACATGGAAATATCTACATCACTATCTGTATAAACGTGGAAATACCAACACATCTATCGGTATAAACATGGAAATATCTACAACGCCATCTATATAAACATGGAAATATCTACACCGCTATGTCTATAAACATGGAAATACCTACACCGCTATCTCTATAAACATGGAAATATCTACACCGCCATCTGCATGTCCATGGAAATATCTACGTCGCCATCTGTATAAACATGGAAATATCTACACGGCCATGTGTGTATAGATGGAAATATCAACACCGCCATCTGTATAAACATGGAAATATCTACACCGCTATCTCTATAAACATGGAAATATCTGCACTGCCATCTGTAAAAACATGGAAATACCTATAGAGTCATCTGTATAAACATGGAAATATCTACAATGCCATCTGTATACACATGGAAATATCTACACAGCCATGTGTATAAACATGTAAATATCTACACTGCCATCTCCATAAACATGGAAATATCAACACCGACATCTCTATAAACATGAAAATATCTAAACTGCAATCTCCATAAACATGGAAATAACTACTCTGCCATCTGTATAAACATGGAAACATCTACACCGCCGTCAGTGTGAATAAGGAAATATCTACAATGCCATCTGTATAAAAATATAAATATCTGCACCGCAAGCTGTAAAAACATGGAAATATCAACATCGCTATCTGTATAAACGTGGAAATACCAACACCGCTATCTGTGTAAACAAGGAAATATATGCAATGCCATCTATATATACATGGAAATATGTACACTGCTATGTCTATAAACATGGAAATATCTACACCGCTATCTGTATAAACATGGAAATATCTACACAGTCATCTGTATAAACATGGAAATATCTACACTGCGATCTGCATAAACATGGAAATATCTTCACCACGATCTGTATAAACATGGAAACATCTACACCGCTATCTGTATAAACATGATAACATCTACACCACCATCTATATAAACATGGAAATATCTACACCGCCATCTGTATACACATGGAAATATCTACACTGCCATCTGTAGAAAGATGGAAATATCTACACCGCTATCTCTATAAATATGGAAATATCTACACCGCCATCTCTATAAACATGAAAATATCTACACTGCCATCTCCATAAAGATGGAAATATCTAATCCGCCATGTGTATAAACACGGAAATATCGACACCACCATCTGTGAAAACATGGAAATATCTACACCGCTATCTGTATAAACATGGAAATATCTACACCGCCATCTGCATGTCCATGGAAATATCTACGCTGCCATCTGTGCAAACATGGAAATATCTACACGTCCATCTGTGTATAGATGGAAATATCAACAACGCCATCTGTACAAACGTGGAAATATCTACACCGCTATCTCTATAAACATGGAAATATCTGCACAGCCATCTGTAAAACATGGAAATATCTCTACAGTCATCTGTATAAACATGGAAATATCTTCAATGCCATCTGTATACACATGGAAATATCTACACACCCATCTGTATAAACATGTACATATCTACACTGCTATCTCTATAAACATGGAAATATCTACACCGCCATCTCTATAAACATGAAAATATCTACACTGCCATCTCCATAAACATGGAACTAACTACTCCGCCATCTGTATAAACATGGAAACACCAACACCGCCATCTGTGTGAATAAGGAAATATCTACAATGCCGTCTGTATAAAGACATAAATATCTGCACCGTGAGCTGTATAAACATGGAAATATCTACATCGCTATCTGTATAAACGTGGAAATACCAACACATCTATCGGTATAAACATGGAAATATCTACAACGCCATCTATATAAACATGGAAATATCTACACCGCTATGTCTATAAACATGCTAATAAATACACCGCTATCTGTATAAATGTGGAAATATTTGCACCGCTATCCCTATAAACATGGTAATATCAACACCGCGATCAGTATAAACATGGAAATATCTACTCCATGATCTGTATAAACATGGAAATATCTACACCGTGATCTGTATAAACATGGAAATATCTACACCGTGATCTGTATAAACATGGAAATACCTACACCGCCATCTCTATCAACATGGAAATATCTACACCCCTATCTGTACAAACATGGAAATATCCACACCGCTATCTCTATAAACATGGAAAAATCAACACTACTATCTCTATGAACATGGAAATATCTACACCGCCATCTCTATAAACATGGAAATATCTACACCGCGATCAGTATAAACGTGGAAATATCAACACCGCTATCTGTATAAACATGGAAATATCTCCACTGCTATCTCTATAAAGATCGAAATATCTACACCGCCATCTGTATAAACATGCAAATACTTACAAAGTTATCGGTATAAACATGGAAATATCTACAATGCCATCTGTATGAACATGGAAATATCTACACAGCCATGTGAATATACATGGAAATATCTACACCGCTATCTATATAAACATGGAAAAACTACACCGTTATCTGTGTAAACATGGAAATATCTACACGGTCATCTGTGTATAGATGGAAATATCAACACCGCCATCTATAGAAACATGGAAATATCTGCACCGCTATCTGTATAAACATGGAAATATCTACACCGCGGTCTGTATAAACATGGAAATATCTAAGCCGCTATCTGTATAAACATGGAAATATCTACACCGCTATCTCTATAAACATGGAAATACCTACACCATGATCTGTATAAACATGGAAATATTTACACCGCTCTCTGTATAAACATGGAAATTTCTACACCGTTATCTGTATAAATATGGAAATATCTACACCGATATCTCTATAAACATGGAAATATCTACACCGCCATCTGTATAAACATGGAAATACCTATACAGTCATCTGTGTAAACATGGAAATATCTACACCACCATCTGTATAAACATGGAAATATCTACAATGCCATCTGTATACACATGGAAATACCTACACGGAAATCTGTGTATAGATGGAAACATCAACACCGCCATCTGTACAAACTTGGAATTATCTGCACTGCTATCTCTATAAACATCGAAATATCTACACTGAGGTCTGTATAAACATGTAAATATCAACACCGGAATCTGTATAAACATGGAAATATCTAAACCACGATCTGTATAAACATGGAAATATATACAACACTATCTGTATAAACATGGAAATATCTGCACTGCTATCTCTATAGACATGGAAATATCTACAAAGCCATCTCTATAAACATGGAAATACCTACAGAGTCATGTGTAGGAACATGGAAATATCTACACTGCCATCTGTATAAACATAGAAATATCTACACAGCCCTCTGGATAAATATGGAGATATCTTCATAGGCGTCTGTATAAACATGGAAATATCTGCACCGCTATCTGTATAAACATGGGAATACCTACTCCGCTGTCTGCATAAACATGGAAATATGTACACCACTATGTGTATAAACATGGAAATATCTCCACTGATGTCTGTATAAACTTGGAAATATCTCCACCGTTATCTGTATAAACATGGAAATATCGACAGCGCCATCTCTATAAACATTGAAAAATCTACACTGCCATCTGTAAAACATGGAAATATCAACACAGTCATCTGAATAAACATGGAAATATCTACACCACCATCTGTATAAACATGGAAATACATACAATACCATCTGTATACACATGGAAATATCTACACAGACATCTGAATAAACATGGAAATATCTACACTGCCATCTGTAGAAAAATGGAAATATTTACACCGCTATCTCTATAAATATGGAAATATCTACTCCGCCATCTCTATAAACATGAAAGTATCTACACTGCCATCTCCATAAAGATGGAAGTATCTACTCCGCCATGTGTATAAACACGGAAATATCTACACCACCATCTGTGAAAACATGGAAATATCTACACCGCTATCTGTATAAACATGGAAATATCTACACCGCCATCTGCATGTCCATGGAAATATCTACGCCGCCATCTGTATAAACATGGAAATATCTACACGGCCATCTGTGTATAGATGGAAATATCAACACCGCCATCTGTATAAACATGGAAATATCAACACCGCTATCTCTATAAACATGGAAATATCTGCACTGCCATCTGTAAAAACATGGAAATACCTATACAGTCATCTGTAAAAACATGGAAATATCTACAACGCCATCTATATAAACATGGAAATATCTAAACCGCTATGTCTATAAACATGGAAATAACTACACCGCTATCTCTATAAACATGGAAATATCTACACCGCCATCTGCATGTCCATGGAAATATCTACGCCGCCATCTGTATAAACATGGAAATATCTACACGGCCATCTGTGTATAGATGGAAATATCAACACCGCCATCTGTATAAACATGGAAATATCTACACCGCTATCTCTATAAACATGGAAATATCTGCACTGCCATCTGTAAAAACATGGAAATACCTATACAGTCATCTGTATAAACATGGAAATATCTACAATGCCATCTGTATACACATGGAAATATCTACACAGCCATCTGTATAAACATGTAAATATCTACACTGCCATCTCCATAAACATGGAAATATCAACACCGACATCTCTATAAACATGAAAATATCTACACTGCCATCTCCATAAACATGGAAATAACTACTCTGACATCTGTATAAACATGGAAACATCTACACCGCCGTCAGTGTGAATAAGGAAATATCTACAATGCCATCTGTATAAAAATATAAATATCTGCACCGCGAGCTGTAAAAACATGGAAATATCAACATCGCTATCTGTATAAACGTGGAAATACCAACACCGCTATCGGTGTATACATGGAAATATCTACAACGCCATCTATATAAACATGGAAATATGTACTCCGCTATGTCTATAAACAGGGAAATACCTACACCGCTATCTCTATAAACATGGAAATATCTACACCGCTATCTGTATAAACATGGAAATATCTACACCGCTATCTGTATAAACATGGATATATCTACACCGCGATCTGTATAAACATGGAAATATCTACACTGCGATCTGCATAAACATGGAAATATCTTCACCACGATCTGTATAAACATGGAAACATCTACACCGCTATCTGTATAAACATGATAATATCTACACCACCATCTATATAAACATGGAAATATCTACACCGCCATCTGTATAAACATGGAAATATCTACACTGCCATCTGTAGAAAGATGGAAATATCTACACCGCTATCTCTATAAATATGGAAATATCTACACCGCCATCTCTATAAACATGAAAATATCTACACTGCCATCTCCATAAAGATGGAAATCTCTACTCCGCCATGTGTATAAACACGGAAATATCAACACCACCATCTGTGAAAACATGGAAATATCTACACCGCTATCTGTATAAACATGGAAATATCTACACTGCCATCTGCATGTCCATGGAAATATCTACGCTGCCATCTGTGCAAACATGGAAATATCTACACGTCCATCTGTGTATAGATGGAAATATCAACAACGCCATCTGTACAAACATGGCAATATCTACACCGCTATCTCTACAAACAAAGATATATCTGCCCAGCCATCTGTAAAACATGGAAATAACTCTACAGTCATCAGTATAAACATGGAAATATCTTCAATGCCATCTGTATACACATGGAAATATCTACACACCCATCTGTATAAACATGTAAATATCTAAACTGCAATCTCTATAAACATGGAAATATCTACACCGCCATCTCTATAAACATGAAAATATCTACACTGCCATCTCCATAAACATGGAACTAACTACTCCGCCATCTGTATAAACATGGAAACACCAACACCGCCATCTGTGTGAATAAGGAAATATCTACAATGCCGTCTGTATAAAAATATAAATATCTGCACCGTGAGCTGTATAAACATGGAAATATCTACATCGCTATCTGTATAAACGTGGAAATACCAACACATCTATCGATATAAACATGGAAATATCTACAACGCCATCTATATAAACATGGAAAATCTACACCGCTATGTCTATAAACATGGAAATACCTACACCGCTATCTCTATAAACATGGAAATATCTACACCGCTATCTGTATAAACATGGAAATATCTACACCACTATCTGTATAAGTATGGAAATATCTACACCGCGATCTGTATAAACATGGAAATATCTACACCGCGATCTGTATAAACATGGAAATGTCTTCACCACGATCTGTATAAACATGGATATATCTACACCGCTATCTGTATAAACATGGTAATATCTACACCACCATCTATATAAACATGGAAATATCTACACCGCCATCTGCATAAACATGGAAATATCTACAATGCCATCTGTAGAAAGATGTGAATATCTACACCGCAATCTGTGTAAACATGGAAATATCTTCACCGTGATCTGTATAAACATGGAAATATTTACACCGCTATCTGTATAAACGTGGAAATTTCTACACCGTTATCTGTATAAATATGGAAATAACTACACCGCTATCTCTATAAACATGGAAATATCTACACCGCCATCTGTATAAAAATGGAAATACCTATACAGTCATCTGTGTAAACATGGAAATATCTACACCACAATCTGTATAAACATGGAAATATCTACAATGCCATGAGTATACACATGGAAATAAATACCTACACGGCAATCTGTGTATAGATGGAAACATCAACACCGCCATCTTTACAAACTTGGAAATATCTACACTGCAATCTCTATAAACATTGAAATATCTACACTGCGGTCTTTATAAACATGGAAATATCTACACCGGTATCTGTATAAACATGGAAATATCTACACCGCTATCTGTATAAACATGCTAATAACTACACCGCTATCTGTATAAATGTGGAAATATTTGCACCGCTATCCCTATAAACATGGGAATATCAACACCGCGAGCTGCATAAACATGGAAATATCTACTCCATGATCTGTATAAACATGGAAATATCTACACCGTGATCTGTATAAACATGGAAATATTTACACCGCTCTCTGTATAAACATGGAAATTTCTACACCGTTATCTGTATAAATATGGAAATATCTACACCGCTATCTCTATAAACATGGAAATATCTACACCGCCATCTGTATAAACATGGAAATACCTATACAGTCATCTGTGTAAACATGCAAATATCTTCACTGCTATCTCTATAAACATCGAAATATCTACACCGCCATCTGTATAAACATGGAAATACTTACAAAGTTATCGGTATAAACATGGAAATATCTACACCGCCCTCTGTATAAACATGGAAATATCTACACAGCCATGTATATATACATGGAAATATCTACATCGATATCTATATAAATGGAAATAACTACACCGCTATCTGTGTAAACATGGAAATATCTACAATGCCATCTGTACACACATTGAAATAAATACCTACACGGCAATCTGTGTATAGATGGAAACGTCAACACCGCCATCTTTACAAACTTGGAAATATCTACACTGCAATCTCTATAAACAACGAAATATCTACACTGCGGTCTGTATAAACATGGAAATATCTACACCGGTATCTGTATAAACATGGAAATATCTACACCGCTATCTGTATAAACATGCTAATAACTACACCGCTATCTGTATAAATGTGGAAATATTTGCACCGCTATCCCTATAAACATGGTAATATCAACACCGCAATCTGTATAAACATGGAAATATCTCCACCGCTATCTGCATAAACATGGAACTATCTCCACCTCTATCTGTATAAATATGGAAATATCTACACCACTATCTGTATAAGCATGGAAATATCTACACCACAATCTGTATAAACATGGAAATATATACACCACTATCTGTATAAACATGGAAACATCTGCATTGCTATCTGTATAAACACGGAAATATCTCCACCGCTATCTGTATAATCTTGGAAATATCTGCACAGCTATCTGTATAAATATGGAAATATCTACACCGCTATCAGTATAAACATGGAAATACCTACACTGCTATCAGTATAAACATGGAATTATCTACACCGCTATCTGTGTAAAGATGGAAATATCTACACCGCAATCTGTGCAAAGATGGAAATTTTTACACTACTATCTTTATAAACATGGAAATATCCACAGTGCCATCTGTATAAACATGTAAATATCTACACAGCCGTGTGTATAAACGGGGAAATATCTACACAGCCATCTCTATAAACATGGAAGTATCCTCACCGCTATCTGTATAAACATGGAAAAAGCCACACCGCTATCTGTATAAACATGGAAATATCTACACTGCCATCTGTATACACATGGAAATATCTACACTGCCATCAGTATAAACATGGAAATATCTACACCGCTGTCTCTATAAACATGGAAATACCTACACCACTATCTGTATAAACTTGGAAATATCTACACTGCTATCTGTATAAATTTGGAAATATCTACACGGCCATCTGTATGAACATGGAAAAATCTCCACAGCGATCTGTATAAACATGGAAATATCTACACAGTCATCTGTAAATACATGGAAATATCTACAACACCATCTCTACAAACATAGAAATATCTACACTGCCGTCTGTATACACATGGAAATATCTACACAGCCATCAGTATATACATGGAAACATCTGCACCGCTATCTCTGTACACATGGAAATACCTACACTGCAATCTCTATAAACATGGAAATATCTACACCACAATCTGTATTAACATGGAAATATCTACACCGCCGTCTCTATAAACATGAAAATAACTACAACGCCATCTCCATAAACATGGAAATATCTACACCGCCATCTCTGTAAACATGGATATGTCTATACTGCTATCTTTATAAACATGGAAATATCCACCCAGACATCTGTATAAAGATGGAAATATCTACACCGCGAGCTGTATAAAAATGGAAATATCAACACCGCTATCTGCACAAACATGGAAATACCTACACCGCCATCTCTATAAACATGGAATTATCTACTCCGCTATCTCTATAAACATAGAAATATCTACACCGCCATGTCTATAAACATGGAAATATCTACACTTCCATCTGGATAAACATGGAAATATCTATACCGCCCTCTGTGTAAACTTGGAAATATCTACACCACCATCTATATAAACATAGAAATAATTTACACTGCCATCTGTAGAAAGATGGAAATTTCTACACCGTGAACTGCATAAACATGGAAATATCTACACTTCTACTTGTATAAACATGGAAATATCTACACTGCTCTCTGTATAAATATGGAAATATCTACACCGCTATCTGTATAAACATGGAAATGTCTACACCGCTATGTGTATAAACATGGAAATATCCACATGGCTATTTCTATATACATGGAAATATCTACACCGCCATCTGTATAAGCATGGAAACACCTACACAGTTATCTGTATAAACATGGAAATAACTACACCGCTATCTCTATAAACTTGGAAATATCTACACTGCTATCTGTATAAACATGGAAATACCTTCACCGCAATCTGTGCAAAGATGGAAATATATAGAGCGCTATCTCTATAAAGATGGAAATATCTACACCGCTATCTATATAAACATGGAAATATCTACACCGCCATCTGTATAAACATGGAAATATCTACACAGTCATCTGTATATACATGGAAAAACCTTCACAGCCATCTCTATTAACATGAAAATATCTACACTGCCATTCTTATACACATGAAAATATCTACACAGCCATCAGTATAAACATAGAAACATCTGCACCGGTATCTCTATACACATGGAAATACCTACACTGCAATCTCTATAAACATGGAAATATATACACCGCCATCTCTATAAACATGAAAATATCTACACCGACATCTCCATAAACATGGAATTATCTACACTGCCATCAGGGTAAACATGGAAATATCTACTCCTCTATCTCTATAAACATGGAAATATCTACACTGCCATCTGTATAAAGATGGAAATATCTACACTGTGAGCTGTATAAACATGGAAATATCTACACCGCTGTCTGTACACACAGGGAAATACCAACACCAATATCTGTATAAACATGGAAATATCTACACGGCTATCTGTATAAACTTGGAAATATCTCCACCGCTATCTTCATAAACCTGGAAATATCTCCACCGCTATTTGTATAAATATGGAAATATCTACATCACTATCTGTATAAGCATTGAAATATCTACACCACTCTCTGTATAAACATGGAAATATATACACCGCTATCAGTATGAACATGAAAATATCTACATCGCTATATGTATAAACCTGGAAATATCTCCACGGGTATCTGTATAAACATGGAAATACCTACACCACTATCTCTTTAAACATGGAAATATTTACACCGTTATCTGCATAAATATGGAAATATTTACAACGCTATCTGTGTAAACTTGGAAATATCTACACAGCTACCTGTGAAAACATGGAATTATCTACTCCGTTATCTGTATAAACATTGAAATATCTACACCATCGTCTGTATATACATGGAAATATCCACACTGCCCTCTGTATAAACATGGAAATATCTACACCGTTATCAGTATAAACATGGAAATATCTACACCGCTATCTCTATAAACATGGAAATAATTACACCACCATATCTATAAACATGGAATTATCTACACCGCTATCTCTGTAAATTTACAAATATCTACACCGCCATCTCTATAAACATGGAATTATCTACACCGCCATCTGAATAAACATGGAAATATTTACACCGCCATCTGTATAAATATGGAAATATCTACACCGCCATCTCTATAAACATGGAAATATCTTCACTGCCTTCTGTAGAAAGATGGAAATATCTACACCGCGATCTGTGTAAAGATGGAAATTTCTACACCGCTTCCTGTATAAACATGGAATTACCTACACCGCTATCTGTATAAACATGGATTTATCCACACCACGATTCGTATAAACATGAAAATATCTACACCGCTATCTGTATAAACATGCAAATATCTACACCGCTATCTTTATAAACTTGGAAATATCTACACCGCTATCTGTATAAATATGGAAATATCTACACCGTTATCTCTGTAAACATGGAAATGTCTACACCGCTAACTGTATAAACATGGAAATATCTAAACCGCTGTCTCTATAAACATGGAAATATTACACAGCCATCTCTATACACATGGAAATATCTACACCGCTATCTCTATAAACATAGAAATAACCACACCCCTACCTGTATAAACATGAGAATTTCTACACCGCTATCTGTATAAATATGGAAATAACTACACCGCTATATCTATAAACATGGAAATGTCTACAAAACTATCTGTATAAACATGGAAATATCTAAACCGCTATCTCTGTAAACATGGAAATATCTTCAACGCTATCTGTGTAAACAAGGAAATATCTACAGGGCTATCTGTGTAAACATGGAAATGTCTACACCGCTATGTGAATTAACATGGAAATATCTACACCACTATCTGTGTAAACATGGAAATAACTACACTGCTATCTCCATAAACCTTGAAATATCTACACCGCTATCTGTGCAAACATGGAAATATCTACACCGTTATCTGTGTAAAGATAGCAATATCTACACCACTATCAGTGTAAATATGGAAACACCTACACCGCTGTGTGTGTAAACATGGAAATATCTACACCGCTATCTATAGAAATATGGAAATATCTACACGGCTATCTGTGTAAAAATGGAAATATCTACACAACTATCTGCGCATACATGGAAAAAACTCCACCGCCATCTGTAAAAACATGGAAATATCTACACTGCCATGTCTATAAACATGGAAATATCAACAACGCTATCTGTATAAACATGGAAGTATCAAAACCACCATCTGTATAAACTTGCAAATATCTACACCGACATGTGTAAACATGGAAATATCTACACCGCTATCTGTATAAACATGCAAATTTCTACACCATGATCTGTATAAACATGGAAAGAACTACACCGCTATCTGTATAAACATGGAAATACCTACACCGATATCTGTTAAACATGGAAATATCTACACAATCATTTGTATAAACATGGAAATATCTACACCACTACCTGCATAAACATGGAAATATCTGCACTGCCATCTGTATACACATGGAAATATCTACACAGCCATCTCTATAAACATGGAAATACCTACACTGCTATCTGTATTAACATGAAAATATCTACAACGGTATCTGTGTAAACATGGAAATATCTCCAACACTATCTGTGCAAACATGGAAATATCTACGCCACCATCTGTATAAACATGGAAATATCCACACTGCCATCTCTATAAACATGGATATATCTACACAGCCATCTGTAAAACCGTGGAAATATCTACACCGCCATCTGTATAAACATGGAAATATCTACACCACCATCTGTATAAACAGGAAATATCTACAATGCCATCTGTAGAAAGATGGAAATATTTACGCCGCAATCTGAATAAACTTGGAAATATCTGCAGCGCTATCTATATAAACATGGAAATACCTACAACGCTATCTGTATAAACAAGGAATTATCTTCACCATGATATGTATAAACATGGAAATATCTACAACGCTATCTGTATAAACAAGGAATTATCTTCACCATGATATGTATAAACATGGAAATATCTACACCGCTATCTGTATAAACATGGAAATACCTACAACACTATTTGTATTAACATGGAGCTATCTATACAGCTATCTATATATATATGGAAATATCTACACAGCTATCTCAATAAACATGGACATATCTACATCACTATCTGTATGAACACGGAAATAACTACACTGCTATGTCTATAAACATGGAAATATCTATATCGCCATCTCTATGAACATGGAACTATCTACACCGCCACGTGCATAAACATGGAAATAACTACACTGCAATCTGTATACACATGGAAATACTTAAACAGCCGTCTTTATAAACATGGAAATATCTACACCGCTACCTCTATTAACATGGAAATAGCTACACCGCTAACTCTATAAACATGGAAATATCTACACCACTATCTCTATAAACATGGAAATACCTACACCGCCATCTGTAAAAACATGGAAATATCTACACTGCCATCTGTATAAACATGGAAATATCTACACCGATATCTGTATAAACATTGAAATACCTACACCGCTATCTCTAAAAACATGGAAATATGTACACCGCCATCTCTATAAACATGGAAAAATCTACACCACCATCTATATAAAAAAGGAAATATCTACACCGCCATCTGTACAAATATGGAAATATCTACA
Organism: Pan paniscus; assembly: GCF_029289425.2. Classification (NCBI taxonomy): domain Eukaryota; kingdom Metazoa; phylum Chordata; class Mammalia; order Primates; family Hominidae; genus Pan; species Pan paniscus. The sequence continues at coordinate 2,644,783 of NC_073259.2, forward strand.
CCGCCATCTGTATAAACATAGAAATATCCACACTGCAATCTGCAGAAAGGTAGAAATATCTACACCGTGATCTGTATAAACATGGAAATATCTACACCGCTATCTGTATAAACCTGGAAATATCTACAACGCTATCTGTATAAACATGGAAATATCTACAACGCTATCTCTATAAACATGGAAATGTCTACACCGCCATCCGTATAAACATGGAAATAACCACACAGTCATCTGTATAAACATGGAAATATCTACAACACCATCTGTATTAACATGGAAATATCTACACCGCCATCTGTGTACACATGGAAATATCTACACACCCATCTGTATAAACATGGAAATGTCTAAACCGCTATCTGTATAAACATGGAAATATCTACACCGCCATCTCCATCAACATGGAACTATCTACACCCCCATCTGTATAAACATGGAAATATCTACACCGCTATCTGTATATACATGGAAATATCTACACTGCCATCTGTATAAACACGGAAATACCAACACCGCTATCTGTATAAACATGGAATTACCAACACCGCAATCTGTATAAACATGGAAATATCTACACCGCCATCTTTATAAACATGGAAATATCTACACCGCTATCTCTATAAACATGGAGATATCTACACGACGATATCTATAAACATCGAAATATCTACACCGCTATCTGTGTAAACATGGAAATATCTACACCGCTATCTGTATATACATGGAAAAATCTACACCGCTATCTGTATAAACATGGAAATACCTACACGGCCATCGGTATAAATATGGAAATACCTATACCGCTATCTCTGTAAACATGGAAATATATACACCGCCATCTGCATAAACATGGAAATGTCTACACCGCTATCTCTGAAAACATGGAAATATCTACACCGCTATCTGTATAAGCATGGAAATATCTACACTGCCATCTGTATAAACATGGAAATATCTACAGTGCCATCTGTATAAACATGGAAATATCTACACTGCCATCTGTACACACATGGAAATATCTACACAGCCATCTGTATAACCAGGGAAATGTCTCCACCGCTATCTGTATAAACATGGAAATATCTACACCGCTATCTGTATAAACATGGAAATATCTACACCGCTATCTGTATAACCATGGAAATATATACAATGCTATCTGTGTAAACATGGGAATATGTACACAGCTATCTGTGTAAACTTGGAAATATCTACACAGCTATCTGTGTAAAAATGGAAATATCTACACAGCAATCTGTGCAAAGATGGAAATATCTACACCGCCATCTGTATAAACGTAGAAATATCTACACCGCTATCTGTATAAACATGGAAATATCTACACCGCAATCTGTATAAACATGGAAATATCTACACCGCTATCGATATAAATATGAAATATCTAAACATCCATCTCTATAAAAATGCAAATATCTACACTGCTATCTGTATAAACATGGAAATATCCTCACTGCTATCTCTATGAACATGGATATATCTACACCGCTATCTCTATAAACATGGAAATATCTACACCGCCATCTCTTTAAACATGGAAATATCTACACCGCCATCTGTATAAACATGGAAATATCTACTCCGTTATCTGTATAAACATGGAAATACCTACACCACGATCCATATAAACACGGAAATATCTATACCGTGATCTGTATAAACATGGAAATATCTAGACCGCTATCTGTATAAACATGGAAATATCTACACAGCTATCTCTATAAACATAGAAATATCAACACGGCCATCTGTATAAACATGGAAATACCTACAAAGTCATCTGTATAAATATGGAAATATCTACACAGCCATCTGTATATACATGGAAATATCTACACCGCTATCTGTATAAACATGAAAATATCTACACCGCTATTTGTATAAACAAGGAAATATCTACACCGCCATATGTTTAAACTTGGAAATATATACACAGACATCTGTTTATACATGGAAATATCTACACCGCTATCTGTATAAACATGCTAATAACTACACCGCTATCTGTATAAATTTGGAAATATTTGCACCGCTATCCCTATAAACATGGTAATATCAACACCGCGATCTGTATAAACATGGAAATATCTACACCATGATCTGTATAAACATGGAAACATCTACACCGCGATCTCTATAAACATGGAAAAATCTACACCGTGATCTGTATAAACATGGAAATATCTACACAGCCACCTCTATAAACATGGAAATATCTACACCCCTATCTGTATAAACATGGAAATATCCACACAGCTATCTCTATAAACGTGGAAAAATCAACACCTCAATCTCTATGAACAAGGAAATATCTACACCGCCATCTCTATAAACATGGAAATATCTACACCGTGATCAGTATAAACATGAAAATATCTACACCGCTATCTGCGTAAACATGGAAATATCTACACTGCTATCTCTATAAACATCGAAATATCTACACCGCCATCTGTATAAACATGGAAATACTTACAAAGTAATCTGTATAAACATGGAAATATCTACACCGCCATCTGTATAAACATGGAAATATCTACTCAGCCATGTGTATATACATGGAAATATTTACACAGCTATCTATATAAACATGGAAAGAAATACAACGCTATCTGTATAAACATGGAAATATCTCCACTGCTATCTCTATAACCATCGAAATATCTACACCGCCATCTGTATCAACATGGAAATACTTACAAAATTATCTGCATAAACATGGAAATATCTACACGGCCATCTGCATAAACATGGAAATATCTACAATGCCATCTGTAGAAAGATGGAAATATCTACACCGCAATCTGTGTAAACATGGAAATAACTACACCAATATCTGTAAAAACATGGAAATATCTACACCGCTATCTGTATAAACATGGAAATATCTACACCGCGATCTGTATAAACATGGAAATATCTACAGCGCCATCTCTATAAACATTGAAATATCTACACTGCCATCTGTAAAAACATGGAAATATCTAAACAGTCACCTAAATAAACATGGAAATATCTACACCACCATCTGTATAAACATGGAAATACCTACAATACCATCTGTATACACCTGGAAATATCTACACAGACATCTGTATAAATATGGAAATATCTACACCGCCATCAGTATAAACGTGGAAATATCTACACTGCCATCTGTAGAAAGATGGAAATATCTACACCGCTATCTCTATAAATATGGAAATATCTACACCGCCATCTTTATAAACATGAAAATATCTACACTGCCATCTCCATAAAGATGGAAGTGTCTTCGTCGCCATGTGTATAAACACGGAAATATCTACACCACCATCTGTGAAAACATGGAAATATCTACACCGCTATCTGTATAAACATGGAAATATCTACACAGCTATCTCTATAAACATGGAAATACCTACACCGCCATCTGTATAAACATGCAAATACATACAAAGTCATCTGTATAAACATGGAAATATCTACACAGCCATCTGTATAAACATGGAAATATCAACACAGCCATCTGTATATAAATGGAAATATCTACACCGCTATCTGTATAAACATGGAAATAACTACAACACTATTTGTATAAAAAAGGAAATATCTACACCGCCATCTGTTTAAACATGGAAATATATACAGTCATCTGTGTATACATGGAAATATCTACACCGCTATATATATAAACTTGCTAATAACTACACGGCTCTCTGTGTAAATGTGGAAATATTTGCACCGCTATCCCTATTAACGTGGTAATAACAACACCGCGATCTGTATAACATGGAAATATCTACACCGTGATCTGTATAAACATGGAAATATCTACACCACCATCTCTATAAACATGGAAATATCTACACCCCTATCTTTATAAACATGGAAATATCCACACAGCTATCTCTATAAACATGGAAATATCTACACCGCCATCTCTATAAACATGAAAATATCTACACTGCCATCTCCATAAACATGGAAGTAACTACTCCGCCATCTGTATAAACATGGAAACATCTAGACCGCCACCTGCTTGAATAAGGAAATATCTACAATGCCATCGGTATAAAGATATAAATATCTGCACCGCGAGCTGTATAAACATGGAAATATCTACACCACCATCCGTATAAACATAGAAATAGCTACAATACCATCTGTATACACATGGAAATATCTACACAGACATCTGTATAAATATGGAAATATCTACACCGCTATCTCTATAAACATGGAAATATCTACACCGCCATCTGTATAAACATGGAAATACCTATACAGTCATCTGTGTAAACATGGAAATATCTCCACTGCTATCTCTATAAACATCGAAATACCTACACCGCCATCTGTATAAACATGGAAATACTTACAAAGTTATCGGTATAAACATGGAAATATCTACACCGCCCTCTGTATAAACATGGAAATATCTACACAGCCATGTATATATACATGGAAATATCTACACCAATATCTATATAAAAATGGAAATAACTACACCGCTATCTGTGTAAACATGGAAATATCTACACTGCCATCTACATATCCATGGAAATACCTGCGCCGCCATCTGTAAAAACATGGAAATATCTACACGGTCATCTGTGTATAGATGGAAATATCAACACCGCCATGTATACAAACATGGAAATATCTGCACCGCTATCTGTATAAACATGGAAATATCTACACCGCGGTCTGTATAAACATGGAAATATCTAAACCGCTATCTGTATAAACATGGAAATATCTACACCGCTATCTCTATAAACATGGAAATATCTTCACCGTGATCTGCATAAACATGGAAATATTTACACCGCTATCTGTATAAACGTGGAAATTTCTACACCGTTATCTGTATAAATATGGAAATAACTACACCGCTATCTCTATAAACATGGAAATATCTACACCGCCATCTGTATAAAAATGGAAATACCTATACTGTCATCTGTGTAAACATGGAAATATCTACACCACAATCTGTATAATCATGGAAATATCTACAATGACATCTGTATACACAAGGAAATAAATACCTACACGGCAATCTGTGTATAGATGGAAACATCAACACCGCCATCTTTACAAACTTGGAAATATCTACACTGCAATCTCTATAAACATCGAAATATCTACACTGCGGTCTGTATAAACATGGAAATATCTGCACCGGTTTCTGTATAAACATGGAAATATCTACACTGCTATCTGTATAAACATGCTAATAACTACACCGCTATCTGTATAAATGTGGAAATATTTGCACCGCTATCCCTATAAACATGGTAATATCAACACCGCGATCTGTATAAACATGGAAATATCTACTCCATGATATGTATAAACATGGAAATATCTACACGGTGATCTGTATAAACATGGAAATATCTACATTGTGATCTGTATAAACATGGAAATACCTACACTGCCATCTCTATCAACATGGAAATATCTACACCCCTATCCGTACAAACATGGAAATATCCACACCGCTATCTCTATAAACATGGAAAAATCAACACCGCTATCTCTATGAACATGGAAATATCTACACCGCCATCTCTATAAACATGGAAATATCTACACCGCGATCAGTATAAACGTGGAAATATCTACACCGCTATCTGTATAAACATGGAAATATCTCCACTGCTATCTCTACAAACATCGAAATATCTACACCGCCATCTGTATAAACATGGAAATACTTACAAAGTTATCGGTATAAACATGGAAATATCTACAATGCCATCTGTATGAACATGGAAATATCTACACAGCCATGTGAATATACATGGAAATATCTACACCGCTATCTATATAAACATGGAAAAACTACACCGCTATCTGTGTAAACATGGAAATATCTACACGGTCATCTGTGTATAGATGGAAATATCAACACCGCCATCTATAGAAACATGGAAATATCTGCACCGCTATCTGTATAAACATGGAAATATTTACACCGCTCTCTGTATAAGCATGGAAATTTCTACACCGTTATCTGTATAAATATGGAAATATCTACACCGCTATCTCTATAAACATGGAAATATCTACACCGCCATCTGTATAAACATGGAAATACCTATACAGTCATCTGTGTAAACATGGAAATATCTACACCACCATCTGTATAAAAATGGAAATATCTACAATGCCATCTGTATATACATGGAAATACCTACACGGCAATCTGTGTATAGATGGAAACAACAACACCGCCATCTGTACAAACTTGGAATTATCTACACTGCTATCTCTATAAAAATCGAAATATCTACACTGCGGTCTGTATAAACATGGAAATATCTACACCGGTATCTGTATAAACAAGGAAATATCTAAACCACGATCTGTATAAACATGGAAATATATACAACACTATCTATATAAACATGGAAATATCTGCACTGCTATCTCTATAGACATGGAAATATCTACAAAGCCATCTCTATAAACATGGAAATACCTACAAAGTCATGTGTAGGAACATGGAAATATCTACACTGCCATCTGTATAAACATAGAAATATCTACACAGCCCTCTGTATAAATATGGAGATATCTTCATAGGCGTCTGTATAAACATGGAAATATCTGCACCGCTATCTGTATAAACATGGAAATACCTACTCCGCTGTCTGCATAAACATGGAAATATGTACACCACTATGTGTATAAACATGGAAATATCTCCACTGCTGTCTGTATAAACTTGGAAATATCTCCACCGTTATCTGTATAAACATGGAAATATCTACAGCGCCATCTCTATAAACATTGAAAAATCTACACTGCCATCTGTAAAACATGGAAATATCAACACAGTCATCTGAATAAACATGGAAATATCTACACCACCATCTGTATAAACATGGAAATACCTACAATACCATCAGTATACACATGGAAATATCTACACAGACATCTGTATAAACATGGAAATATCTACACTGCCATCTGTAGAAAAATGGAAATATCTACACCGCTATCTCTATAAATATGGAAATATCTACACCGCCATCTCTATAAACATGAAAGTATCTACACTGCCATCTCCATAAAGATGGAAGTATCTACTCCGCCATGTGTATAAACACGGAAATATCTACACCACTATCTCTATAAACATGGAAATATCTACACCGCCATCTGCATGTCCATGGAAATATCTACGCCACCATCTGTATAAACATGGAAATATCTACACGGCCATCTATGTATAGATGGAAATATCAACACCGCCATCTGTATAAACATGGAAATATCTACACCCCTATCTCTATAAACATGGAAATATCTGCACTGCCATCTGTAAAAACATGGAAATAATTATACAGTCATCTGTATAAACATGTAAATATCTACAATGCCATCTGTATACACATGGAAATATCTACACAGCCATCTGTATAAACATGTAAATATCTACACTGCCATCTCCATAAACATGGAAATATCAACACCGACATCTCTATAAACATGGAAATATCTACTCTGCCATCTCCATAAACATGGAAATAACTACTCTGCCATCTGTATAAACATGGAAACATCTACACCGCCGTCAGTGTGAATAAGGAAATATCTACAATGCCATCTGTATAAAAATATAAATATCTGCACCGCGAGCTGTAAAAACATGGAAATATCAACATCGCTATCTGTATAAACGTGGAAATACCAACACCGCTATCGGTGTAAAAATGGAAATATCTACAACGCCATCTATATAAACATGGAAATATGTACACCGCTATGTCTATAAACATGGAAATACCTACACCGCTATCTCTATAAACATGGAAATATCTACACCGCTATCTGTATAAACATGGAAGTATCTACACCGCTATCTGTATAAACATGGAAATATCTACACCGCGATCTGTATAAACATGGAAATATCTACACTGCGATCTGCATAAACATGGAAATATCTTCAACATGATCTGTATAAACATGGAAACATCTACACCGCTATCTGTATAAACATGATAATATCTACACCACCATCTATATAAACATGGAAATATCTACACCGCCATCTGTATAAACATGGAAATATCTACACTGCCATCTGTAGAAAGATGGAAATATCTACACCGCTATCTGTATAAACATGGAAATATCTCCACTGCTATCTCTATAAACATCGAAATATCTACACCGTCATCTGTATAAACATGGAAATACTTACAAAGTTATCAGTATAAACATGGAAATGTCTACAATGCCATCTGTATGAACATGGAAATATCTACACAGCCATGTGAATATATATGGAAATATCTACACCGCTATCTATATAAACATGGAAAAACTACACCGCTATCTGTGTAAACATGGAAATATCTACACGGTCATCTGTGTATAGATGGAAATATCAACACCGCCATCTACAGAAGCATGGAAATATCAGCACCGCTATCTGTATAAACATGGAAATATCTACACCGCGGTCTGTATAAACATGGAAATATCTAAACCGCTATCTGTATAAACATGGAAATATCTACACCGCTATCTCTATAAACATGGAAATATCTACACCGTGATCTGTATAAACATGGAAATATTTACACCACTCTCTGTATAAACATGGAAATTTCTACACCGTTATCTGTATAAACATGGAAATATCTACACCGCTATCTCTATAAACATGGAAATATCTACACCGTGACCTGTATAAACATGGAAATATTTACACCGCTCTCTGTATAAACATGGAAATTTCTACACCGTTATCTGTATAAATATGGAAATATCTACACCGCTATCTCTATAAACATGGAAATATCTACACCGCCATCTGTATAAACATGGAAATACCTATACAGTCATCTGTGTAAACATGGAAATATCTACACCACCATCTGTATAAACATGGAAATATCTACAATGCCATCTGTATACACATGGAAATACCTACACGGCAATCTGTGTATTGATGGAAACATCAACACCGCCATCTGTACAAACTTGGAATTATCTACACTGCTATCTCTATAAACATCGAAATATCTACACTGCGGTCTGTATAAACATGGAAATATCTACACGGGTATCTGTATAAACATGGAAATATCTAAACCACGATCTGTATAAACATGGAAATATATACAACACTATCTGTATAAAGATGGAAATATCTGCACTGCTATCTCTATAGACATGGAAATATCTACAAAGCCATCTGTAGAAACATGGAAATACCTACACAGTCATGTGTAGGAACATGGAAATATCTACACTGCCATCTGTATAAACATAGAAGTATCTACACAGCCCTCTGTATAAATATGGAGATATCTTCATAGGCATCTGTATAAACATGGAAATATCTGCACCGCTATCTGTATAAACATGGAAATACCTACTCCGCTGTCTGCATAAACATGGAAATATGTACACCGCTATGTGTATAAACATGGAAATATCTCCACTGCTGTCTGTATAAACATGGAAATATCTCCACCGTTATCTGTATAAACATGGAAATATCTACAGCGCCATCTCTATAAACATTGAAAAATCCACACTGCCATCTGTAAAACATGGAAATATCAACACAGTCATCTGAATAAACATGGAAATATCTACACCATCATCTGTATAAACATGGAAATACCTACAATACCATCTGTATACACATGGAAATATCCACACAGACATCTGTATAAACATGGAAATAACTACACCGCTATCTCTATAAATATGGAAATATCTACACCGCCATCTCTATAAACATGAAAGTATCTACACTGCCATCTCCATAAAGATGGAAGTATCTACTCCGCCCTGTGTATAAACACGGAAATATCTACACCACCATCTGTGAAAACATGGAAATATCTACACCGCTATCTGTATAAACATGGAAATATCTACACCGCCATCTGCATGTCCACGGAAATATCTACGCCGCCATCTGTATAAACATGGAAATATCTACACGGCCATCTGTGTATAGATGGAAATATCAACACTGCCATCTGTATAAACATGGAAATATCTACACCGCTATCTCTATAAACATAGAAATATCTGCACTGCCATCTGTAAAAACATGGAAATACCTATACAGTCATCTGTATAAACATGGAAATATCTACAATGCCATCTGTATACACATGGAAATATCTACACAGCCATCTGTATAAACATGTAAATATCTACACTGCCATCTCCATAAACATGGAAATATCAACACCGACATCTCTATAAACATGAAAATATCTACACTGCAATCTCCATAAACATGGAAATAACTACTCTGCCATCTGTATAAACATGGAAACATCTACACCGCCGTCAGTGTGAATAAGGAAATATCTACAATGCCGTCTGTATAAAGATATAAATATCTGCACCGTGAGCTGTATAAACATGGAAATATCTACATCGCTATCTGTATAAACGTGGAAATACCAACACATCTATCGGTATAAACATGGAAATATCTACACCAGTATCTGTATAAACATGGAAATATCTACACTGCTATCTGTATAAACATGCTAATAACTACACCGCTATCTGTATAAATGTGGAAATATTTGCACCGCTATCCCTATAAACATGGTAATATCAACACCGCGATCTGTATAAACATGGAAATATCTACTCCATGATCTGTATAAACATGGAAATATCTACACCGTGATCTGTATAAACATGGAAATATCTACACCGTGATCTGTATAAACATGGAAATAACTACACCGCCATCTCTATCAACATGGAAATATCTACACGCCTATCTGTACAAACATGGAAATATCCACACCGCTATCTCTATAAACATGGAAAAATCAACACCGCTATCTCTATGAACATGGAAATATCTACACCGCCATCTCTATAAACATGGAAATATCTACACCGCGATCAGTATAAACGTGGAAATATCTACACCGCTATCTGTATAAACATGGAAATATCTCCACTGCTATCTCTATAAACATCGAAATATCTACACCGCCATCTGTATAAACATGGAAATATTTACAAAGTTATCGGTATAAACATGGAAATATCTACAATGCCATCTGTATGAACATGGAAATATCTACACAGCCATGTGAATATATATGGAAATATCTACACCGCTATCTATATAAACATGGAAAAACTACACCGCTATCTGTGTAAACATGGAAATATCTACACGGTCATCTGTGTATAGATGGAAATATCAACACTGCCATCTATAGAAACATGGAAATATCTGCACCGCTATCTGTATAAACATGGAAATATCTACACCGCAGTCTGTATAAACATGGAAATATCTAAACCGCTATCTGTATAAACATGGAAATATCTACAACACTATCTCTATAAACATGGAAATATCTACACCGTGATCTGTATAAACATGGAAATATTTACACCGCTCTCTGTATAAACATGGAATTATCTACTCCGCTATCTCTATAAACATAGAAATATCTACACCGCCATGTCTATAAACATGGAAATATCTACACTTCCATCTGGATAAACATGGAAATATCTATACCGCCCTCTGTGTAAACTTGGAAATATCTACACCACCATCTATATAAACATAGAAATAATTTACACTGCCATCTGTAGAAAGATGGAAATTTCTACACCGTGAACTGCATAAACATGGAAATATCTACACTTCTACTTGTATAAACATGGAAATATCTACACTGCTCTCTGTATAAATATGGAAATATCTACACCGCTATCTGTATAAACATGGAAATGTCTACACCGCTATGTGTATAAACATGGAAATATCCACATGGCTATTTCTATATACATGGAAATATCTACACCGCCATCTGTATAAGCATGGAAACACCTACACAGTTATCTGTATAAACATGGAAATAACTACACCGCTATCTCTATAAACTTGGAAATATCTACACTGCTATCTGTATAAACATGGAAATACCTTCACCGCAATCTGTGCAAAGATGGAAATATATAGAGCGCTATCTCTATAAAGATGGAAATATCTACACCGCTATCTATATAAACATGGAAATATCTACACCGCCATCTGTATAAACATGGAAATATCTACACAGTCATCTGTATATACATGGAAAAACCTTCACAGCCATCTCTATTAACATGAAAATATCTACACTGCCATTCTTATACACATGAAAATATCTACACAGCCATCAGTATAAACATAGAAACATCTGCACCGGTATCTCTATACACATGGAAATACCTACACTGCAATCTCTATAAACATGGAAATATATACACCGCCATCTCTATAAACATGAAAATATCTACACCGACATCTCCATAAACATGGAATTATCTACACTGCCATCAGGGTAAACATGGAAATATCTACTCCTCTATCTCTATAAACATGGAAATATCTACACTGCCATCTGTATAAAGATGGAAATATCTACACTGTGAGCTGTATAAACATGGAAATATCTACACCGCTGTCTGTACACACAGGGAAATACCAACACCAATATCTGTATAAACATGGAAATATCTACACGGCTATCTGTATAAACTTGGAAATATCTCCACCGCTATCTTCATAAACCTGGAAATATCTCCACCGCTATTTGTATAAATATGGAAATATCTACATCACTATCTGTATAAGCATTGAAATATCTACACCACTCTCTGTATAAACATGGAAATATATACACCGCTATCAGTATGAACATGAAAATATCTACATCGCTATATGTATAAACCTGGAAATATCTCCACGGGTATCTGTATAAACATGGAAATACCTACACCACTATCTCTTTAAACATGGAAATATTTACACCGTTATCTGCATAAATATGGAAATATTTACAACGCTATCTGTGTAAACTTGGAAATATCTACACAGCTACCTGTGAAAACATGGAATTATCTACTCCGTTATCTGTATAAACATTGAAATATCTACACCATCGTCTGTATATACATGGAAATATCCACACTGCCCTCTGTATAAACATGGAAATATCTACACCGTTATCAGTATAAACATGGAAATATCTACACCGCTATCTCTATAAACATGGAAATAATTACACCACCATATCTATAAACATGGAATTATCTACACCGCTATCTCTGTAAATTTACAAATATCTACACCGCCATCTCTATAAACATGGAATTATCTACACCGCCATCTGAATAAACATGGAAATATTTACACCGCCATCTGTATAAATATGGAAATATCTACACCGCCATCTCTATAAACATGGAAATATCTTCACTGCCTTCTGTAGAAAGATGGAAATATCTACACCGCGATCTGTGTAAAGATGGAAATTTCTACACCGCTTCCTGTATAAACATGGAATTACCTACACCGCTATCTGTATAAACATGGATTTATCCACACCACGATTCGTATAAACATGAAAATATCTACACCGCTATCTGTATAAACATGCAAATATCTACACCGCTATCTTTATAAACTTGGAAATATCTACACCGCTATCTGTATAAATATGGAAATATCTACACCGTTATCTCTGTAAACATGGAAATGTCTACACCGCTAACTGTATAAACATGGAAATATCTAAACCGCTGTCTCTATAAACATGGAAATATTACACAGCCATCTCTATACACATGGAAATATCTACACCGCTATCTCTATAAACATAGAAATAACCACACCCCTACCTGTATAAACATGAGAATTTCTACACCGCTATCTGTATAAATATGGAAATAACTACACCGCTATATCTATAAACATGGAAATGTCTACAAAACTATCTGTATAAACATGGAAATATCTAAACCGCTATCTCTGTAAACATGGAAATATCTTCAACGCTATCTGTGTAAACAAGGAAATATCTACAGGGCTATCTGTGTAAACATGGAAATGTCTACACCGCTATGTGAATTAACATGGAAATATCTACACCACTATCTGTGTAAACATGGAAATAACTACACTGCTATCTCCATAAACCTTGAAATATCTACACCGCTATCTGTGCAAACATGGAAATATCTACACCGTTATCTGTGTAAAGATAGCAATATCTACACCACTATCAGTGTAAATATGGAAACACCTACACCGCTGTGTGTGTAAACATGGAAATATCTACACCGCTATCTATAGAAATATGGAAATATCTACACGGCTATCTGTGTAAAAATGGAAATATCTACACAACTATCTGCGCATACATGGAAAAAACTCCACCGCCATCTGTAAAAACATGGAAATATCTACACTGCCATGTCTATAAACATGGAAATATCAACAACGCTATCTGTATAAACATGGAAGTATCAAAACCACCATCTGTATAAACTTGCAAATATCTACACCGACATGTGTAAACATGGAAATATCTACACCGCTATCTGTATAAACATGCAAATTTCTACACCATGATCTGTATAAACATGGAAAGAACTACACCGCTATCTGTATAAACATGGAAATACCTACACCGATATCTGTTAAACATGGAAATATCTACACAATCATTTGTATAAACATGGAAATATCTACACCACTACCTGCATAAACATGGAAATATCTGCACTGCCATCTGTATACACATGGAAATATCTACACAGCCATCTCTATAAACATGGAAATACCTACACTGCTATCTGTATTAACATGAAAATATCTACAACGGTATCTGTGTAAACATGGAAATATCTCCAACACTATCTGTGCAAACATGGAAATATCTACGCCACCATCTGTATAAACATGGAAATATCCACACTGCCATCTCTATAAACATGGATATATCTACACAGCCATCTGTAAAACCGTGGAAATATCTACACCGCCATCTGTATAAACATGGAAATATCTACACCACCATCTGTATAAACAGGAAATATCTACAATGCCATCTGTAGAAAGATGGAAATATTTACGCCGCAATCTGAATAAACTTGGAAATATCTGCAGCGCTATCTATATAAACATGGAAATACCTACAACGCTATCTGTATAAACAAGGAATTATCTTCACCATGATATGTATAAACATGGAAATATCTACAACGCTATCTGTATAAACAAGGAATTATCTTCACCATGATATGTATAAACATGGAAATATCTACACCGCTATCTGTATAAACATGGAAATACCTACAACACTATTTGTATTAACATGGAGCTATCTATACAGCTATCTATATATATATGGAAATATCTACACAGCTATCTCAATAAACATGGACATATCTACATCACTATCTGTATGAACACGGAAATAACTACACTGCTATGTCTATAAACATGGAAATATCTATATCGCCATCTCTATGAACATGGAACTATCTACACCGCCACGTGCATAAACATGGAAATAACTACACTGCAATCTGTATACACATGGAAATACTTAAACAGCCGTCTTTATAAACATGGAAATATCTACACCGCTACCTCTATTAACATGGAAATAGCTACACCGCCAACTCTATAAACATGGAAATATCTACACCACTATCTCTATAAACATGGAAATACCTACACCGCCATCTGTAAAAACATGGAAATATCTACACTGCCATCTGTATAAACATGGAAATATCTACACCGATATCTGTATAAACATTGAAATACCTACACCGCTATCTCTAAAAACATGGAAATATGTACACCGCCATCTCTATAAACATGGAAAAATCTACACCACCATCTATATAAAAAAGGAAATATCTACACCGCCATCTGTATAAATATGGAAATATCTACACCGCCATCTGTATAAACATAGAAATATCCACACTGCAATCTGCAGAAAGGTAGAAATATCTACACCGTGATCTGTATAAACATGGAAATATCTACACCGCTATCTGTATAAACCTGGAAATATCTACAACGCTATCTGTATAAACATGGAAATATCTACAACGCTATCTCTATAAACATGGAAATGTCTACACCGCCATCCGTATAAACATGGAAATAACCACACAGTCATCTGTATAAACATGGAAATATCTACAACACCATCTGTATTAACATGGAAATATCTACACCGCCATCTGTGTACACATGGAAATATCTACACACCCATCTGTATAAACATGGAAATGTCTAAACCGCTATCTGTATAAACATGGAAATATCTACACCGCCATCTCCATCAACATGGAACTATCTACACCCCCATCTGTATAAACATGGAAATATCTACACCGCTATCTGTATATACATGGAAATATCTACACTGCCATCTGTATAAACACGGAAATACCAACACCGCTATCTGTATAAACATGGAATTACCAACACCGCAATCTGTATAAACATGGAAATATCTACACCGCCATCTTTATAAACATGGAAATATCTACACCGCTATCTCTATAAACATGGAGATATCTACACGACGATATCTATAAACATCGAAATATCTACACCGCTATCTGTGTAAACATGGAAATATCTACACCGCTATCTGTATATACATGGAAAAATCTACACCGCTATCTGTATAAACATGGAAATACCTACACGGCCATCGGTATAAATATGGAAATACCTATACCGCTATCTCTGTAAACATGGAAATATATACACCGCCATCTGCATAAACATGGAAATGTCTACACCGCTATCTCTGAAAACATGGAAATATCTACACCGCTATCTGTATAAGCATGGAAATATCTACACTGCCATCTGTATAAACATGGAAATATCTACAGTGCCATCTGTATAAACATGGAAATATCTACACTGCCATCTGTACACACATGGAAATATCTACACAGCCATCTGTATAACCAGGGAAATATCTCCACCGCTATCTGTATAAACATGGAAATATCTACACCGCTATCTGTATAAACATGGAAATATCTACACCGCTATCTGTATAACCATGGAAATATATACAATGCTATCTGTGTAAACATGGGAATATGTACACAGCTATCTGTGTAAACTTGGAAATATCTACACAGCTATCTGTGTAAAAATGGAAATATCTACACAGCAATCTGTGCAAAGATGGAAATATCTACACCGCCATCTGTATAAACGTAGAAATATCTACACCGCTATCTGTATAAACATGGAAATATCTACACCGCAATCTGTATAAACATGGAAATATCTACACCGCTATCGATATAAATATGAAATATCTAAACATCCATCTCTATAAAAATGCAAATATCTACACTGCTATCTGTATAAACATGGAAATATCCTCACTGCTATCTCTATGAACATGGATATATCTACACCGCTATCTCTATAAACATGGAAATATCTACACCGCCATCTCTTTAAACATGGAAATATCTACACCGCCATCTGTATAAACATGGAAATATCTACTCCGTTATCTGTATAAACATGGAAATACCTACACCACGATCCATATAAACACGGAAATATCTATACCGTGATCTGTATAAACATGGAAATATCTAGACCGCTATCTGTATAAACATGGAAATATCTACACAGCTATCTCTATAAACATAGAAATATCAACACGGCCATCTGTATAAACATGGAAATACCTACAAAGTCATCTGTATAAATATGGAAATATCTACACAGCCATCTGTATATACATGGAAATATCTACACCGCTATCTGTATAAACATGAAAATATCTACACCGCTATTTGTATAAACAAGGAAATATCTACACCGCCATATGTTTAAACTTGGAAATATATACACAGACATCTGTTTATACATGGAAATATCTACACCGCTATCTGTATAAACATGCTAATAACTACACCGCTATCTGTATAAATTTGGAAATATTTGCACCGCTATCCCTATAAACATGGTAATATCAACACCGCGATCTGTATAAACATGGAAATATCTACACCATGATCTGTATAAACATGGAAACATCTACACCGCGATCTCTATAAACATGGAAAAATCTACACCGTGATCTGTATAAACATGGAAATATCTACACAGCCACCTCTATAAACATGGAAATATCTACACCCCTATCTGTATAAACATGGAAATATCCACACAGCTATCTCTATAAACGTGGAAAAATCAACACCTCAATCTCTATGAACAAGGAAATATCTACACCGCCATCTCTATAAACATGGAAATATCTACACCGTGATCAGTATAAACATGAAAATATCTACACCGCTATCTGCGTAAACATGGAAATATCTACACTGCTATCTCTATAAACATCGAAATATCTACACCGCCATCTGTATAAACATGGAAATACTTACAAAGTAATCTGTATAAACATGGAAATATCTACACCGCCATCTGTATAAACATGGAAATATCTACTCAGCCATGTGTATATACATGGAAATATTTACACAGCTATCTATATAAACATGGAAAGAAATACAACGCTATCTGTATAAACATGGAAATATCTCCACTGCTATCTCTATAACCATCGAAATATCTACACCGCCATCTGTATCAACATGGAAATACTTACAAAATTATCTGCATAAACATGGAAATATCTACACGGCCATCTGCATAAACATGGAAATATCTACAATGCCATCTGTAGAAAGATGGAAATATCTACACCGCAATCTGTGTAAACATGGAAATAACTACACCAATATCTGTAAAAACATGGAAATATCTACACCGCTATCTGTATAAACATGGAAATATCTACACCGCGATCTGTATAAACATGGAAATATCTACAGCGCCATCTCTATAAACATTGAAATATCTACACTGCCATCTGTAAAAACATGGAAATATCTAAACAGTCACCTAAATAAACATGGAAATATCTACACCACCATCTGTATAAACATGGAAATACCTACAATACCATCTGTATACACCTGGAAATATCTACACAGACATCTGTATAAATATGGAAATATCTACACCGCCATCAGTATAAACGTGGAAATATCTACACTGCCATCTGTAGAAAGATGGAAATATCTACACCGCTATCTCTATAAATATGGAAATATCTACACCGCCATCTTTATAAACATGAAAATATCTACACTGCCATCTCCATAAAGATGGAAGTGTCTTCGTCGCCATGTGTATAAACACGGAAATATCTACACCACCATCTGTGAAAACATGGAAATATCTACACCGCTATCTGTATAAACATGGAAATATCTACACAGCTATCTCTATAAACATGGAAATACCTACACCGCCATCTGTATAAACATGCAAATACATACAAAGTCATCTGTATAAACATGGAAATATCTACACAGCCATCTGTATAAACATGGAAATATCAACACAGCCATCTGTATATAAATGGAAATATCTACACCGCTATCTGTATAAACATGGAAATAACTACAACACTATTTGTATAAAAAAGGAAATATCTACACCGCCATCTGTTTAAACATGGAAATATATACAGTCATCTGTGTATACATGGAAATATCTACACCGCTATATATATAAACTTGCTAATAACTACACGGCTCTCTGTGTAAATGTGGAAATATTTGCACCGCTATCCCTATTAACGTGGTAATAACAACACCGCGATCTGTATAACATGGAAATATCTACACCGTGATCTGTATAAACATGGAAATATCTACACCACCATCTCTATAAACATGGAAATATCTACACCCCTATCTTTATAAACATGGAAATATCCACACAGCTATCTCTATAAACATGGAAATATCTACACCGCCATCTCTATAAACATGAAAATATCTACACTGCCATCTCCATAAACATGGAAGTAACTACTCCGCCATCTGTATAAACATGGAAACATCTAGACCGCCACCTGCTTGAATAAGGAAATATCTACAATGCCATCGGTATAAAGATATAAATATCTGCACCGCGAGCTGTATAAACATGGAAATATCTACACCACCATCCGTATAAACATAGAAATAGCTACAATACCATCTGTATACACATGGAAATATCTACACAGACATCTGTATAAATATGGAAATATCTACACCGCTATCTCTATAAACATGGAAATATCTACACCGCCATCTGTATAAACATGGAAATACCTATACAGTCATCTGTGTAAACATGGAAATATCTCCACTGCTATCTCTATAAACATCGAAATACCTACACCGCCATCTGTATAAACATGGAAATACTTACAAAGTTATCGGTATAAACATGGAAATATCTACACCGCCCTCTGTATAAACATGGAAATATCTACACAGCCATGTATATATACATGGAAATATCTACACCAATATCTATATAAAAATGGAAATAACTACACCGCTATCTGTGTAAACATGGAAATATCTACACTGCCATCTACATATCCATGGAAATACCTGCGCCGCCATCTGTAAAAACATGGAAATATCTACACGGTCATCTGTGTATAGATGGAAATA
The DNA here is from genome assembly GCF_029289425.2 of Pan paniscus. Taxonomy (NCBI): domain Eukaryota; kingdom Metazoa; phylum Chordata; class Mammalia; order Primates; family Hominidae; genus Pan; species Pan paniscus. Next base: position 2,665,180 of record NC_073259.2, read on the forward strand.
TCAACACCGCCATGTATACAAACATGGAAATATCTGCACCGCTATCTGTATAAACATGGAAATATCTACACCGCGGTCTGTATAAACATGGAAATATCTAAACCGCTATCTGTATAAACATGGAAATATCTACACCGCTATCTCTATAAACATGGAAATATCTTCACCGTGATCTGCATAAACATGGAAATATTTACACCGCTATCTGTATAAACGTGGAAATTTCTACACCGTTATCTGTATAAATATGGAAATAACTACACCGCTATCTCTATAAACATGGAAATATCTACACCGCCATCTGTATAAAAATGGAAATACCTATACTGTCATCTGTGTAAACATGGAAATATCTACACCACAATCTGTATAATCATGGAAATATCTACAATGACATCTGTATACACAAGGAAATAAATACCTACACGGCAATCTGTGTATAGATGGAAACATCAACACCGCCATCTTTACAAACTTGGAAATATCTACACTGCAATCTCTATAAACATCGAAATATCTACACTGCGGTCTGTATAAACATGGAAATATCTGCACCGGTTTCTGTATAAACATGGAAATATCTACACTGCTATCTGTATAAACATGCTAATAACTACACCGCTATCTGTATAAATGTGGAAATATTTGCACCGCTATCCCTATAAACATGGTAATATCAACACCGCGATCTGTATAAACATGGAAATATCTACTCCATGATATGTATAAACATGGAAATATCTACACGGTGATCTGTATAAACATGGAAATATCTACATTGTGATCTGTATAAACATGGAAATACCTACACTGCCATCTCTATCAACATGGAAATATCTACACCCCTATCCGTACAAACATGGAAATATCCACACCGCTATCTCTATAAACATGGAAAAATCAACACCGCTATCTCTATGAACATGGAAATATCTACACCGCCATCTCTATAAACATGGAAATATCTACACCGCGATCAGTATAAACGTGGAAATATCTACACCGCTATCTGTATAAACATGGAAATATCTCCACTGCTATCTCTACAAACATCGAAATATCTACACCGCCATCTGTATAAACATGGAAATACTTACAAAGTTATCGGTATAAACATGGAAATATCTACAATGCCATCTGTATGAACATGGAAATATCTACACAGCCATGTGAATATACATGGAAATATCTACACCGCTATCTATATAAACATGGAAAAACTACACCGCTATCTGTGTAAACATGGAAATATCTACACGGTCATCTGTGTATAGATGGAAATATCAACACCGCCATCTATAGAAACATGGAAATATCTGCACCGCTATCTGTATAAACATGGAAATATTTACACCGCTCTCTGTATAAGCATGGAAATTTCTACACCGTTATCTGTATAAATATGGAAATATCTACACCGCTATCTCTATAAACATGGAAATATCTACACCGCCATCTGTATAAACATGGAAATACCTATACAGTCATCTGTGTAAACATGGAAATATCTACACCACCATCTGTATAAAAATGGAAATATCTACAATGCCATCTGTATATACATGGAAATACCTACACGGCAATCTGTGTATAGATGGAAACAACAACACCGCCATCTGTACAAACTTGGAATTATCTACACTGCTATCTCTATAAAAATCGAAATATCTACACTGCGGTCTGTATAAACATGGAAATATCTACACCGGTATCTGTATAAACAAGGAAATATCTAAACCACGATCTGTATAAACATGGAAATATATACAACACTATCTATATAAACATGGAAATATCTGCACTGCTATCTCTATAGACATGGAAATATCTACAAAGCCATCTCTATAAACATGGAAATACCTACAAAGTCATGTGTAGGAACATGGAAATATCTACACTGCCATCTGTATAAACATAGAAATATCTACACAGCCCTCTGTATAAATATGGAGATATCTTCATAGGCGTCTGTATAAACATGGAAATATCTGCACCGCTATCTGTATAAACATGGAAATACCTACTCCGCTGTCTGCATAAACATGGAAATATGTACACCACTATGTGTATAAACATGGAAATATCTCCACTGCTGTCTGTATAAACTTGGAAATATCTCCACCGTTATCTGTATAAACATGGAAATATCTACAGCGCCATCTCTATAAACATTGAAAAATCTACACTGCCATCTGTAAAACATGGAAATATCAACACAGTCATCTGAATAAACATGGAAATATCTACACCACCATCTGTATAAACATGGAAATACCTACAATACCATCAGTATACACATGGAAATATCTACACAGACATCTGTATAAACATGGAAATATCTACACTGCCATCTGTAGAAAAATGGAAATATCTACACCGCTATCTCTATAAATATGGAAATATCTACACCGCCATCTCTATAAACATGAAAGTATCTACACTGCCATCTCCATAAAGATGGAAGTATCTACTCCGCCATGTGTATAAACACGGAAATATCTACACCACTATCTCTATAAACATGGAAATATCTACACCGCCATCTGCATGTCCATGGAAATATCTACGCCACCATCTGTATAAACATGGAAATATCTACACGGCCATCTATGTATAGATGGAAATATCAACACCGCCATCTGTATAAACATGGAAATATCTACACCCCTATCTCTATAAACATGGAAATATCTGCACTGCCATCTGTAAAAACATGGAAATAATTATACAGTCATCTGTATAAACATGTAAATATCTACAATGCCATCTGTATACACATGGAAATATCTACACAGCCATCTGTATAAACATGTAAATATCTACACTGCCATCTCCATAAACATGGAAATATCAACACCGACATCTCTATAAACATGGAAATATCTACTCTGCCATCTCCATAAACATGGAAATAACTACTCTGCCATCTGTATAAACATGGAAACATCTACACCGCCGTCAGTGTGAATAAGGAAATATCTACAATGCCATCTGTATAAAAATATAAATATCTGCACCGCGAGCTGTAAAAACATGGAAATATCAACATCGCTATCTGTATAAACGTGGAAATACCAACACCGCTATCGGTGTAAAAATGGAAATATCTACAACGCCATCTATATAAACATGGAAATATGTACACCGCTATGTCTATAAACATGGAAATACCTACACCGCTATCTCTATAAACATGGAAATATCTACACCGCTATCTGTATAAACATGGAAGTATCTACACCGCTATCTGTATAAACATGGAAATATCTACACCGCGATCTGTATAAACATGGAAATATCTACACTGCGATCTGCATAAACATGGAAATATCTTCAACATGATCTGTATAAACATGGAAACATCTACACCGCTATCTGTATAAACATGATAATATCTACACCACCATCTATATAAACATGGAAATATCTACACCGCCATCTGTATAAACATGGAAATATCTACACTGCCATCTGTAGAAAGATGGAAATATCTACACCGCTATCTGTATAAACATGGAAATATCTCCACTGCTATCTCTATAAACATCGAAATATCTACACCGCCATCTGTATAAACATGGAAATACTTACAAAGTTATCAGTATAAACATGGAAATGTCTACAATGCCATCTGTATGAACATGGAAATATCTACACAGCCATGTGAATATATATGGAAATATCTACACCGCTATCTATATAAACATGGAAAAACTACACCGCTATCTGTGTAAACATGGAAATATCTACACGGTCATCTGTGTATAGATGGAAATATCAACACCGCCATCTACAGAAGCATGGAAATATCAGCACCGCTATCTGTATAAACATGGAAATATCTACACCGCGGTCTGTATAAACATGGAAATATCTAAACCGCTATCTGTATAAACATGGAAATATCTACACCGCTATCTCTATAAACATGGAAATATCTACACCGTGATCTGTATAAACATGGAAATATTTACACCACTCTCTGTATAAACATGGAAATTTCTACACCGTTATCTGTATAAACATGGAAATATCTACACCGCTATCTCTATAAACATGGAAATATCTACACCGTGACCTGTATAAACATGGAAATATTTACACCGCTCTCTGTATAAACATGGAAATTTCTACACCGTTATCTGTATAAATATGGAAATATCTACACCGCTATCTCTATAAACATGGAAATATCTACACCGCCATCTGTATAAACATGGAAATACCTATACAGTCATCTGTGTAAACATGGAAATATCTACACCACCATCTGTATAAACATGGAAATATCTACAATGCCATCTGTATACACATGGAAATACCTACACGGCAATCTGTGTATTGATGGAAACATCAACACCGCCATCTGTACAAACTTGGAATTATCTACACTGCTATCTCTATAAACATCGAAATATCTACACTGCGGTCTGTATAAACATGGAAATATCTACACCGGTATCTGTATAAACATGGAAATATCTAAACCACGATCTGTATAAACATGGAAATATATACAACACTATCTGTATAAACATGGAAATATCTGCACTGCTATCTCTATAGACATGGAAATATCTACAAAGCCATCTGTAGAAACATGGAAATACCTACACAGTCATGTGTAGGAACATGGAAATATCTACACTGCCATCTGTATAAACATAGAAGTATCTACACAGCCCTCTGTATAAATATGGAGATATCTTCATAGGCATCTGTATAAACATGGAAATATCTGCACCGCTATCTGTATAAACATGGAAATACCTACTCCGCTGTCTGCATAAACATGGAAATATGTACACCGCTATGTGTATAAACATGGAAATATCTCCACTGCTGTCTGTATAAACATGGAAATATCTCCACCGTTATCTGTATAAACATGGAAATATCTACAGCGCCATCTCTATAAACATTGAAAAATCCACACTGCCATCTGTAAAACATGGAAATATCAACACAGTCATCTGAATAAACATGGAAATATCTACACCATCATCTGTATAAACATGGAAATACCTACAATACCATCTGTATACACATGGAAATATCCACACAGACATCTGTATAAACATGGAAATAACTACACCGCTATCTCTATAAATATGGAAATATCTACACCGCCATCTCTATAAACATGAAAGTATCTACACTGCCATCTCCATAAAGATGGAAGTATCTACTCCGCCCTGTGTATAAACACGGAAATATCTACACCACCATCTGTGAAAACATGGAAATATCTACACCGCTATCTGTATAAACATGGAAATATCTACACCGCCATCTGCATGTCCACGGAAATATCTACGCCGCCATCTGTATAAACATGGAAATATCTACACGGCCATCTGTGTATAGATGGAAATATCAACACTGCCATCTGTATAAACATGGAAATATCTACACCGCTATCTCTATAAACATAGAAATATCTGCACTGCCATCTGTAAAAACATGGAAATACCTATACAGTCATCTGTATAAACATGGAAATATCTACAATGCCATCTGTATACACATGGAAATATCTACACAGCCATCTGTATAAACATGTAAATATCTACACTGCCATCTCCATAAACATGGAAATATCAACACCGACATCTCTATAAACATGAAAATATCTACACTGCAATCTCCATAAACATGGAAATAACTACTCTGCCATCTGTATAAACATGGAAACATCTACACCGCCGTCAGTGTGAATAAGGAAATATCTACAATGCCGTCTGTATAAAGATATAAATATCTGCACCGTGAGCTGTATAAACATGGAAATATCTACATCGCTATCTGTATAAACGTGGAAATACCAACACATCTATCGGTATAAACATGGAAATATCTACACCAGTATCTGTATAAACATGGAAATATCTACACTGCTATCTGTATAAACATGCTAATAACTACACCGCTATCTGTATAAATGTGGAAATATTTGCACCGCTATCCCTATAAACATGGTAATATCAACACCGCGATCTGTATAAACATGGAAATATCTACTCCATGATCTGTATAAACATGGAAATATCTACACCGTGATCTGTATAAACATGGAAATATCTACACCGTGATCTGTATAAACATGGAAATAACTACACCGCCATCTCTATCAACATGGAAATATCTACACGCCTATCTGTACAAACATGGAAATATCCACACCGCTATCTCTATAAACATGGAAAAATCAACACCGCTATCTCTATGAACATGGAAATATCTACACCGCCATCTCTATAAACATGGAAATATCTACACCGCGATCAGTATAAACGTGGAAATATCTACACCGCTATCTGTATAAACATGGAAATATCTCCACTGCTATCTCTATAAACATCGAAATATCTACACCGCCATCTGTATAAACATGGAAATATTTACAAAGTTATCGGTATAAACATGGAAATATCTACAATGCCATCTGTATGAACATGGAAATATCTACACAGCCATGTGAATATATATGGAAATATCTACACCGCTATCTATATAAACATGGAAAAACTACACCGCTATCTGTGTAAACATGGAAATATCTACACGGTCATCTGTGTATAGATGGAAATATCAACACTGCCATCTATAGAAACATGGAAATATCTGCACCGCTATCTGTATAAACATGGAAATATCTACACCGCAGTCTGTATAAACATGGAAATATCTAAACCGCTATCTGTATAAACATGGAAATATCTACAACACTATCTCTATAAACATGGAAATATCTACACCGTGATCTGTATAAACATGGAAATATTTACACCGCTCTCTGTATAAACATGGAAATTTCTACACCGTTATCTGTATAAACATGGAAATATCTACACCGCTATCTCTATAAACATGGAAATATCTACACCGTGATCTGTATAAACATGGAAATATTTACACCGCTCTCTGTATAAACATGGAAATTTCTACACCGTTATCTGTATAAATATGGAAATATCTACACCGCTATCTCTATAAACATGGAAATATCTACACCGCCATCTGTATAAACATGGAAATACCTATACAGTCATCTGTGTAAACATGGAAATATCTACACCACCATCTGTATAAACATGGAAATATCTACAATGCCATCTGTATACACATGGAAATACTTACACGGCAATCTGTGTATAGATGGAAACATCAACACCGCCATCTGTACAAACTTGGAATTATCTACACTGCTATCTCTATAAACATCGAAACATCTACAATGCGGTCTGTATAAACATGGAAATATCTACACCGGTATCTGTATAAACATGGAAATATCTAAACCACGATCTGTATAAACATGGAAATATATACAACACTATCTGTATAAACATGGAAATATCTGCACTGCTATCTCTATAGACATGGAAATATCTACAAAGCCATCTGTATAAACATGGAAATACCTACACAGTCATGTGTAGGAACATGGAAATATCTACACTGCCATCTGTATAAACATAGAAATATCTACACAGACCTCTGTATAAATATGGAGATATCTTCATAGGCATCTATAGAAACATGGAAATATCTGCACCGCTATCTGTATAAACATGGAAATATCTACACCGCGGTCTGTATAAACATGGAAATATCTAAACCGCTATCTGTATAAACATGGAAATATCTACACCGCTATCTCTATAAACATGGAAATATCTACACCGTGATCCGTATAAACATGGAAATATTTACACCGCTCTCTGTATAAACATGGAAATTTCTACACCGTTATCTGTATAAATATGGAATTATCTACACCGCTATCTCTATAAACATGGAAATATCTACACCGCCATCTGTATAAACATGGAAATACCTATACAGTCATCTGTGTAAACATGGAAATATCTACACCACCATCTGTATAAACATGGAAATATCTACAATGCCATCTGCATACACATGGAAATACCTACACGGCAATCTGTGTATAGATGGAAACATCAACACCGCCATCTGTACAAACTTGGAATTATCTACACTGCTATCTCTATAAACAGAGAAATATCTACACTGCGGTCTGTATAAACATGGAAATATCTACACCGGTATCTGTATAAACATGGAAATATCTACACCGGTATCTGTATAAACATGGAAATATCTAAACCACGATCTGTATAAACATGGAAATATATACAACACTATCTGTATAAACATGGAAATATCTGCACTGCTATCTCTATAGACATGGAAATATCTACAAAGCCATCTGTATAAACATGGAAATACCTACACAGTCATGTGTAGGAACATGGAAATATCTACACTGCCATCTCTATAAACATAGAAATATCTACACAGCCCTCTGTATAAATATGGAGATATCTTCATAGGCATCTGTATAAACATGGAAATATCTGCACCGCTATCTGTATAAACATGGAAATACCTACTCCGCTGTCTGCATAAACATGGAAATATGTACACCGCTATGTGTATAAACATGGAAATATCTCCAGTGCTGTCTGTATAAACATGGAAATATCTCCACCGTTATCTGTATAAACATGGAAATATCTACAGCGCCATCTCTATAAACATTGAAAAATCTACACTGCCATCTGTAAAACATGGAAATATCAACACAGTCATCTGAATAAACATGGAAATATCTACACCACCATCTGTATAAACATGGAAATAACTACAATACCATCTGTAAACACATGGAAATATCTACACAGACATCTGTATAAACGGAAATATCTACACTGCCATCTGTAGAAAAATGGAAATATCTACACCGCTATCTCTATAAATATGGAAATATCTACACCGCCATCTCTATAAACATGAAAATATCTACACTGCCATCTCCATAAAGATGGAAGTATCTACTCCGCCATGTGTATAAACACGGAAATATCTACACCACCATCTGTGAAAACATGGAAATATCTACACCGCTATCTGTATAAACATGGAAATATCTACACTGCCATCTGCATGTCCATGGAAATATCTACGCCGCCATCTGTATAAACATGGAAATATCTACACGGCCATCTGTGTATAGATGGAAATATCAACACCGCCATCTGTATAAACATGGAAATATCTACACCGCTATCTATATAAACATAGAAATGTCTGCACTGCCATCTGTAAAAACATGGAAATACCTATACAGTCATCTGTATAAACATGGAAATATCTACAATGCCATCTGAATACACATGGAAATATCTACACAGCCATCTGTATAAACATGTAAATATCTACACTGCCATCTCCATAAACATGGAAATATCAACACCGACATCTCTATAAACATGAAAATATCTACACTGCCATCTCCATAAACATGGAAATAACTACTCTGCCATCTGTATAAACATGGGAACATCTACACCGCCGTCAGTGTGAATAAGGAAATATCTACAATGCCAACTGTATAAAATTATAAATATCTGCACCGCGAGCTGTAAAAACATGGAAATATCAAGATCGCTATCTGTATAAACATGGAAATATTAACACCGCGGTCTGTATACACATGGAAATATCTAAACCGCTATGTGTATAAACATGGAAATATCTACACCGCTATCTCTATAAACATGGAAATATCTACACCGTGATCTGTATAAACATGGAAATATTTACACCTCTCTCTGAATAAACATGGAAATTTTTACACCGTTATCTGTATAAATATGGAAATATCTACACCGCAATCTCTATAAACATGGAAATATCTACACCGCCATCTGTATAAACATGGAAATACCTATAAAGTCATCTGTGTAAACATGGAAATATCTCCACTGCTATCTCTATAAACATCGAAATATCTACACCGCCATCTGTATAAACATGGAAATACTTACAAAGTTATCGGTATAAAAATGGAAATATCTACACCGCCCTCTGTATAAACATGGAAATATCTACACAGCCATGTATATATCCATGGAAATACCTGCGCCGCCATCTGTAAAAACATGGAAATATCTACTCGGTCATCTGTGTATAGATGGAAATATCAACAACGCCATCTATACAAACATGGAAATATCTGCACCGCTATCTGTATAAACATGGAAATATCTACACCGCGGTCTGTATAAACATGGAAATATCTACACGGCCATCTGTGTATAGATGGAAATATCAACACCACCATCTGTATAAACATGGAAATATCAACACCGCTATCTCTATAAACATGGAAATATCTGCACTGCCATCTGTAAAAACATGGAAATACCTATACAGTCATCTGTAAAAACGTGGAAATATCTACAACGCCATCTATATAAACATGGAAATATCTACACCGCTATGTCTATAAACATGGAAATACCTACACCGCTATCTCTATAAACATGGAAATATCTACACCGCCATCTGCATGTCCATGGAAATATCTACGCCGCCATGTATATAAACATGGAAATATCTACACGGCCATCTGTGTATAGATGGAAATATCAACACCCCCATCTGTATAAACATGGAAATATCTACACCGCTATCTCTATAAACATGGAAATATCTGCACTGCCATCTGTAAAAACATGGAAATACCTATACAGTCATCTGTATAAACATGGAAATATCTACAATGCCATCTGTATACACATGGAAATATCTACACAGCCATCTGTATAAACATGTAAATATCTACACTGCCATCTCCATAAACATGGAAATATCAACACCGACATCTCTATAAACATGAAAATATCTACACTGCCATCTCCATAAACATGGAAATAACTACTCTGCCATCTGTATAAACATGGAAACATCTACACCGCAGTCAGTGTGAATAAGGAAATATCTACAATGCCATCTGTATAAAAATATAAATATCTGCACCGCGAACTGCAAAAACATGGAAATATCAACATCGCTATCTGTATAAACGTGGAAATACCAACACCGCTATCGGTGTAAACATGGAAATATCTACAACGCCATCTATATAAACATGGAAATATGTACACCGCTATGTCTATAAACATGGAAATACCTACACCGCTATCTCTATAAACATGGAAATATCTACACCGCTATCTGTATAAACATGGAAATATCTACACCGCTATCTGTATAAACATGGAAATATCTACACCGCGATCTGTATAAACATGGAAATATCTACACTGCGATCTGCATAAACATGGAAATATCTTCACCATGATCTGTATAAACATGGAAACATCTACACCGCTATCTGTATAAACATGGAAATATCTACACCGCTATCTGTATAAACATGGAAATATCTACACCGCTATCTGTATAAACATGATAATATCTACACCACCATCTATATAAACATGGAAATATCTACACCGCCATCTGTATAAACATGGAAATATCTACACTGCCATCTGTAGAAAGATGGAAATATCTACACCGCTATCTCTATAAATATGGAAATATCTACACCGCCATCTCTATAAACATGAAAATATCTACACTGCCATCTCCATAAAGATGGAAATATCTACTCCGCCATGAGTATAAACACGGAAATATCAACACCACCATCTGTGAAAACATGGAAATATCTACACCGCTATCTGTATAAACTTGGAAATATCTACACCGCCATCTGCATGTCCATGGAAATATCTACGCTGCCATCTGTGCAAACATGGAAATATCTACACGTCCATCTGTGTATAGATGGAAATATCAACAACGCCATCTGTAGAAACATGGAAATATCTACACTGCTATCTCTATAATCAAAGAAATATCTGCACAGCCATCTGTAAAACATGGAAATACCTCTACAGTCATCTGTACAAACATGGAAATATCTTCAATGCCATCTGTATACACATGGAAATATCTACACACACATCTGTATAAACATGTAAAAATCTACACTGCTATCTCTATAAACATGGAAATATCTACACCGCCATCTCTATAAACATGAAAATATCTACACTGCCATCTCCATAAACATGGAACTAACTACTCCGCCATCTGTATAAACATGGAAACACCAACACCGCCATCTGTGTGAATAAGGAAATATCTACAATGCCGTCTGTATAAAGATATAAATATCTTCACCGTGAGCTGTATAAACATGGAAATATCTACATCGCTATCTGTATAAACGTGGAAATACCAACACATCTATCGGTATAAACATGGAAATATCTACAACGCCATCTATATAAACATGGAAATATCTACACCGCTATGTCTATAAACATGGAAATACCTACACCGCTATCTCTATAAACATGGAAATGTCTACACCGCCATCTGCATGTCCATGGAAATATCTACGCCGCCATCTGTATAAACATGGAAATATCTACACGGCCATCTGTGTATAGATGGAAATATCAACACCGCCATCTGTATAAACATGGAAATATCTACACCGCTATCTCTATAAACATGGAAATATCTGCACTGCCATCTGTAAAAACATGGAAATACCTATACAGTCATCTGTATAAACATGGAAATATCTACAATGCCATCTGTATACACATGGAAATATCTACACAGCCATCTGTATAAACATGTAAATATCTACACTGCCATCTCCATAAACATGGAAATATCAACACCGACATCTCTATAAACATGAAAATATCTACACTGCCATCTCCATAAACATGGAAATAACTACTCTGCCATCTGTATAAACATGGAAACATCTACACCGCCGTCAGTGTGAATAAGGAAATATCTACAATGCCATCTGTATAAAAATATAAATATCTGCACCGCGAGCTGTAAAAACATGGAAATATCAACATCGCTATCTGTATAAACGTGGAAATACCAACACCGCTATCTGTGTAAACAAGGAAATATATGCAATGCCATCTGTATATACATGGAAATATGTACACTGCTATGTCTATAAACATGGAAATATCTACACCGCTATCTGTATAAACATGGAAATATCTACACCGCTATCTGTATAAACATGGAAATATCTACACCACTATCTGTATAAACATGGAAATATCTACACCGCGATCTGTATAAACATGGAAATATCTACACCGCGATCTGTATAAACATGGAAATATCTTCACCACGATCTGTATAAACATGGAAATATCTACACCGCTATCTGTATAAACATGGTAATATCTACACCAACATCTATATAAACATGGAAATATCTACAACGCCATCTGCATAAACATGGAAATATCTACAATGCCATCTGTAGAAAGATGGAAATATCTACACCGCAATCTGTGTAAACATGGAAATATCTTCACCGTGATCTGTATAAACATGGAAATATTTACACCGCTATCTGTATAAACGTGGAAATTTCTACACCGTTATCTGTATAAATATGGAAATAACTACACGGCTATCTCTATAAACATGGAAATATCTACACCGCCATCTGTATAAAAATGGAAATACCTATACAGTCATCTGTGTAAACATGGAAATATCTGCACCACAATCTGTATAAACATGGAAATATCTACAATGCCATCTGTATACACATGGAAAGAAATACCTACACGGCAATCTGTGTATAGATGGCAACATCAACACCGCCAACTTTACAAACTTGGAAATATCTACACTGCAATCTCTATAAACATCGAAATATCTACACTGCGGTCTCTATAAACATGGAAATATCTACACCGGTATCTGTATAAACATGGAAATATCTACACCGCTATCTGTATAAACATGCTAATAACTACACCGCTATCTGTATAAATGTGGAAATATTTGCACCGCTATCCCTATAAACATGGTAACATCAACACCGCGATCTGCATAAACATGGAAATATCTACTCCATGATCTGTATAAACATGGAAATATCTACTCCGTGATCTGTATAAACATGGAAATATCTACACCGTGATCTGTATAAACATGGAAATACCTACACCGCCATCTCTATAAACATGGAAATATCTACACCCCTATCTGTACAAACATGGAAATATCCACACCGCTATCTCTATGAACATGGAAATATCTACACCGCCATCTCTATAAACATGGAAATATCTACACCGTGATCAGTATAAACGTGTAAATATCTACACCGCTATCTGTATAAACATGGAAATATCTCCACTGCTATCTCAATAAACATCGAAATACCTACAGCGCCATCTGTATAAACATGGAAATATCTCCACTGCTATCTCTATAAACATCGAAATATCTACACTGCCATCTGTATAAACATGGAAATACTTACAAAGTTATCTTTATAAACATGGAAATATCTACAATGCCATCTGTATGAACATGGAAATATCTACACAGCCATGTGAATATACATGGAAATATCTACACCGCTATCTATATAAACATGGAAAAACTACACCGCTATCTGTGTAAACATGGAAATATCTACACGGTCATCTGTGTATAGATGGAAATATCAACACCGCCATCTATAGAAACATGGAAATATCTGCACCGCTGTCTGTATAAACATGGAAATATTAACACCGCGGTCTGTATAAACATGGAAATATCTAAACCGCTATCTGTATAAACATGGAAATATCTACACCGCTATCTCTATAAACATGGAAATATCTACACCGTGATCTGTATAAACATGGAAATATTTACACCGCTCTCTGAATAAACATGGAAATTTCTACACCGTTATCTGTATAAATATGGAAATATCTACACCGCTATCTCTATAAACATGGAAATATCTACACCGCCATCTGTATAAACATGGAAATACCTATACAGTCATCTGTGTAAACATGGAAATATCTCCACTGCTATCTCTATAAACATCGAAATATCTACACCGCCATCTGTATAAACATGGAAATACTTACAAAGTTGTCGGTATAAACATGGAAATATCTACACAGCCATGTATATATCCATGGAAATACCTGCGCCGCCATCTGTAAAAACATGGAAATATCTACTCGGTCATCTGTGTATAGATGGAAATATCAACACCGCCATCTATAGAAACATGGAAATATCTGCACCGCTATCTGTATAAACATGGAAATAACTACACCGCGGTCTGTATAAACATGGAAATATCTAAACCGCTATCTGTATAAACATGGAAATATCTACACCACTATCTCTATAAACATGGAAATATCTACACCGTGATCTGTATAAACATGGAAATATTTACACCGCTCTTTGTATAAACATGGAAATTTCTACACCGTTATCTGTATAAATATGGAAATATCTACACCGCTATCTATATAAACATGGAAATATCTACACTGCCATCTCCATAAACATGGAACTAACTACTCCGCCGTCTGTATAAACATGGAAACATCTACACCGCCATCTGTGTGAATAAGGTAATATCTACAATGCCGTCTGTATAAAGATATAAATATCTGCACCCCGAGCTGTATAAACATGGAAATATCTACATCGCTATCTGTACAAACGTGGAAATACCAACACATCTATCGGTATAAACATGGAAATATCTACAACGCCATCTATATAAACATGGAAATATCTACACCGCTATGTCTATAAACATGGAAATACCTACACCACTATCTCTATAAACATGGAAATATCTACACAACTATCTGTATAAACATGGAAATATCTACACAGCGATCTGTATAAACATGGAAATATCTTCACCACGATCTGTATAAACATGGAAATATCTACACCGCTATCTGTATAAACATGGTAATATCTACACCACCATCTATCTAAACATGGAAATATCTACACCGCCATCTGCATAAACATGGAAGTATCTACAATGCCATCTGTAGAAAGATGGAAATATCTACACCGCAATCTGTATAAACATGGAGATATCTACAGCGCCATCTCTATAAACATAGAATTATCTACACTGCCATCTGTAAAAACATGGAAATATCTACACAGTCATCTGAATAAACATGGAAATATCTACACCACCATCTGTAAAAACATGGAAATACCTACAATACCATCTGTATACACATGGAAATATCTACACAGACATCTGTATAAGTATGGAGATATCTACACCGCCATCTGTATAAACATGGAAATATCTACACTGCCATCTGTAGAAAGATGGAAATATCTACACTGCTATCTCTATAAATATGGAAATATCTACACCGCCATCTGTATAAACATGAAAATATCTACACTGCCATCTCCATAAAGATGGAAGTATCTACTCCGCCACGTGTATAAACACGGAAATATCTACACCACCATCTGTGAAAACATGGAAATGTCTACACCGCTATCTGTATAAACATGGAAATATCTACACCGCCATCTGCATGTCCATGGAAATATCTACGCTGCCATCTGTATAAACATGGAAATATCTACACGGCCATCTGTGTATAGATGGAAATATCAACAACGCCATCTGTACAAACATGGAAATATCTACACCGCTATCTCTATAAACATGGAAATATCTGCACAGCCATCTGTAAAACATGGAAATACCTCTACAGTCATCTGTATAAACATGGAAATATCTACAATGCCATCTGTATACACATGGAATTATCTACACAGCCATATGTATAAACATGTAAATATCTACACTGCTATCTCTATAAACATGGAAATATCTACACCGCCATCTCTATAAACATGAAAATATCTACACTGCCATCTCCGTAAACATGGAACTAACAACTCCGCCATCTGTATAAACATGGAAACATCTACACCGCCATCTGTGTGAATAAGGAAATATCTACAATGCCATCTGTATAAAGATGTAAATATCTGCACCGCGAGCTGTATAAACATGGAGATATCTACATCGCTATCTCGCTATCTGTACAAACGTGCAACTACCAACACATCTATCGGTATAAACATGGAAATATCTACAACGCCATCTATATAAACATGGAAATATCTACACCGCTATGTCTATAAACATGGAAATACCTACACCGCTATCTCTATAAACATGGAAATATCTACACCGCTATCTGTATAAACATGGAAATATCTACACAGCGATCTGTATAAACATGGAAATATCTTCACCACGATCTGTATAAACATGGAAATATCTACACCGCTATCTGTATAAACATGGTAATATCTACACCACCATCTATATAAACATGGAAATATCTACACCGCCATCTGCATAAACATGGAAATATCTACAATGCCATCTGTAGAAAGATGGAAATATCTACAACACAATCTGTGTAAACATGGAAATATCTACACCGATATCTGTAAAAACATGGAAATATCTACACCGCTATCTGTATAAACATGGAAATATCTACACCGCGATCTGTATATACATGGAAATATCTACAGCGCAATCTCTATAAACATTGAAATATCTACACTGCCATCTGTAAAACATGGAAATATCTACACATTCATCTGAATAAACATGGAAATATCTACACCACCATCTGAAAAAACATGGAAATACCTACAATACCATCTGTATACACATGGAAATATCTACACAGACATCTCTATAAGTATGGAAATATCTACACCGCCATCTGTATAAACATGGAAATATCTACACTGCCATCTGTAGAAAGGTGGAAATATCTACACCGCTATCTCTATAAATATGGAAATATCTATACCGCCATCTTTATAAACATGAAAATATCTACACTGCCATCTCCATAAAGATGGAAGTATCTACTCCGCCATGTGTATAAACACGGAAATATCTACAGCACCATCTGTGAAAACATGGAAATATCTACACCGCTCTCTATCTAAACATGGAAATATCTACACCGCCATCTGCATGTCCATGGAAATATCTACGCTGCCATCTGTATAAACATGGAAATATCTATACGGACATCTGTGTATAGATGGAAATATCAACAACGCCATCTGTACAACATGGAAATATCTACACCGCTATCTCTATAAACATGGAAATACCTACACCGCTATCTCTATAAACATGGAAATATCTACACCGCTATCTATATAAACATGGAAATATCTACAACGCTATCTGTATAAACATGGAAATATCTACACCGCGATCTGTATAAACATGGAAATATCTACACCGTGATCTGTATAAACATGGAAATATCTTCACCACGATCTGTATAAACATGGAAATATCTACACCGCAATCTGTATAAACATGGTAATATCTACACCACCATCTATATAAACATGGAAATATATACAGCGCCATCTGCATAAACATGGAAATATCTACAATGCCATCTGTAGAAAGATGGAAATACCTACACCGCAATCTGTGTTAACATGGAAATATCTACACCGATATCTGTAAAAACATGGAAATATCTACACCGCTATCTGTATAAACATGGAAATATCTACACCGCGATCTGTATAAACATGGAAATATCTACAGCGCCATCTCTATAAACATTGAAATATCTACACTGAAATCCGTAAAAACATGGAAATATCTACACAGTCATCTGAATAAACATGGAAATATCTTCACCACCATGTGTATAAACATGGAAATACCTACAATACCATCTGTATACACATGGAGATATCTACACAGACATCTGTATAAGTATGGAAATATCTACACCGCCATCTGTATAAACATGGAAATATCTACACTGCCATCTGTAGAAAGATGGAAATATCTACACCGCTATCTCTATAAATATGGAAATATCTACACCGCCATCTCTATAAACATGAAAATATCTACACTGCCATCTCCATAAAGATGGAAGTATCTACTCCGACATGTGTATAAACACGGAAATATCTACACCACAATCTGTGAAAACATGGAAATATCTACACCGCTCTCTGTATAAACATGGAAATATCTACACCGCCATCTGCATGTCCATGGAAATATCTACGCTGCCATCTGTGCAAACATGGAAATATCTACACGGCCATGTGTCTATAGATGGAAATATCAACAACGCCATCTGTACAAACATGGAAATATCTACACCGCTATCTCTATAAACATGGAAATATCTGCACAGCCATCTGTAAAACATGGAAATACCTCTACAGTCATCTGTATAAACATGGAAATATCTACAATGCCATCTGTATACACATGGAAATATCTACACCGCCATCTCTATAAACATGAAAATATCTACACTGCCATCTCCATAAACATGGAACTAACTACTCCGCCGTCTGTATAAACATGGAAACATCTACACCGCCATCTGTGTGAATAACGAAATATCTACAATGCCATCTGTATAAAGATATAAATATCTGCACCGCGAGCTGTATAAACATGGAGATATCTACACCGCTATCTGTACAAACGTGGAAATACCAACACATCTATCGGTATAAACATGGAAATATCTACAATGCCATCTATATAAAAATGGAAATAACTACACCGCTATGTCTATAAACATGGAAATACCTACACCGCTATCTCTATAAACATGGAAATATCTACACAACTATCTGTATAAACATGGAAATATCTACAGAGCGATCTGTATAAACATGGAAATATCTTCACCACGATCTGTATAAACATGGAAATATCTACACCGCTATCTGTATAAACATGGTAATATCTACACCACCATCTATCTAAACATGGAAATATCTACACCGCCATCTGCATAAACATGGAAGTATCTACAATGCCATCTGTAGAAAGATGGAAATATCTACACCGCAATCTGTGTAAACATGGAAATATCTACACCGATATCTGTAAAAACATGGAAATATCTACACCGCTATCTGTATAAACATGGAAATATCTACACCGCAATCTGTATAAACATGGAGATATCTACAGCGCCATCTCTATAAACATAGAATTATCTACACTGCCATCTGTAAAAACATGGAAATATCTACACAGTCATCTGAATAAACATGGAAATATCTACACCACCATCTGTATAAACATGGAAATACCTACAATACCATCTGTATACACATGGAAATATCTACAAAGACATCTGTATAAGTATGGAGATATCTACACCGCCATCTGTATAAACATGGAAATATCTACACTGCCATCTGTAGAAAGATGGAAATATCTACACCGCTATCTCTATAAACATGGAAATATCTACACCGCCATCTCTATAAACATGAAAATATCTACACTGCCATCTCCATAAAGATGGAAGTATCTACTCCGCCATGTGTATAAACACGGAAATATCTACACCACCATCTGTGAAAACATGGAAATGTCTACACCGCTATCTGTATAAACATGGAAATATCTACACCGCCATCTGCATGTCCATGGAAATATCTACGCTGCCATCTGTATAAACATGGAAATATCTACACGGCCATCTGTGTATAGATGGAAATATCAACAACGCCATCTGTACAAACATGGAAATATCTACACCGCTATCTCTATAAACATGGAAATATCTGCACAGCCATCTGTAAAACATGGAAATACCTCTACAGTCATCTGTATAAACATGGAAATACCTACAATACCATCTGTATACACATGGAAATATCTACACAGACATCTCTATAAGTATGGAAATATCTACACCGCCATCTGTATAAACATGGAAATATCTACACGGCCATCTGTAGAAAGATGGAAATATCTACACCGCTATCTCTATAAATATGGAAATATCTATACCGCCATCTCTATAAACATGAAAATATCTACACTGCCATCTCCGTAAAGATGGAAGTATCTACTCCGCCATGTGTATAAACACGGAAATATCTACAGCACCATCTGTGAAAACATGGAAATATCTACACCGCTCTCTATCTAAACATGGAAATATCTACACCGCCATCTGCATGTCCATGGAAATATCTACGCTGCCATCTGTATAAACATGGAAATATCTACACGGACATCTGTGTATAGATGGAAATATCAACAACGCCATCTGTACAACATGGAAATATCTACACCGCTATCTCTATAAACATGGAAATACCTACACCGCTATCTCTATAAACAAGGAAATATCTACACCGCTATCTATATAAACATGGAAACATCTACAACGCTATCTGTATAAACATGGAAATATCTACACCGCGATCTGTATAAACATGGAAATATCTACACCGTGATCTGTATAAACATGGGAATATCTTCACCACGATCTGTATAAACATGGAAATATCTACACCGCTATCTGTATAAACATGGTAATATCTACACCACCATCTATATAAACATGGAAATATATACACCGCCGTCTGCATAAACATGGAAATATCTACAATGCCATCTGTAGAAAGATGGAAATACCTACACCGCAATCTGTGTTAACATGGAAATATCTACACCGATATCTGTAAATACATGGAAATATCTACACCGCTGTCTGTATAAACATGGAAATATCTACACCGCGATCTGTATAAACATGGAAATATCTTCACCATGATCTGTATAAACATGGAAATATCTACACCGCGATCTGTATAAACATGGAGATATCTACAGCGCCATCTCTATAAACATAGAATTATCTACACCGCCATCTGTATAAACATGGAAATATCTACACTGCCATCTGTAGAAAGATGGAAATATCTACACCGCTATCTCTATAAATATGGAAATATCTACACCGCCACCTCTATAAACATGAAAATATCTACACTGCCATCTCTATGAAGATGGAATTATCTTCTCCGCCATGTGTATTAACACGGAAATATCTACAGCACCATCTGTGAAAACATGGATATATCTACACCGCTATCTGTAAAAACATGGAAATATCTACACCGCTATCTGTATAAACATGGAAATATCTACACCGCTATCTGTATAAACATGGAAATACCTACACCGCTATCTCTATAAACATGGAAATATCTAAACCGCTATCTTTATAAACATGGAAATATCTACAACGCTATCTGTATAAACATGGAAATATCCACAATGCCATCTATATACACATGGAAATACCTACACCGCTATCTCTATAAACATGGAAATATCTACAATGCCATCTGTATACACGTGGAAATACCTACACAGCCGTCTGTATAAACATGTAAGTATCTACACTGCTATCTCTATAAACATGGAAATATCTACACCGCCATCTCTATAAACATGATAATATCTACACTGCCATCTCCATAAACATGGAACTAATTACTCCGCCATCTGTATAAACATGGAAACATCCACACCGCCATCTGTGTGAATAAGGAAATATCTACAATGCCATCTGTATGAAGATATATATTTCTGCACCGCGAGCTGTATAAACATGGAAATATCTACATCGCTATCTCTATAAACGTGGAAATACCAACACATCTATCGGAATAAACATGCAAATATCTACAACGCCATCTATATAAACATGGAAATATCTACACCGCTATGTCTATAAACATGGAAATAACTACACCGCTATCTCTATAAACATGGAATTATCTACACCGCTTTCTCTATAAACATGGAAATATCTACAACGCTATCTGTATAAACTTGGAAATATCTACACCGCTATCTGTATAAACATGGAAATATCTACACCGCGATCTGTATAAACATGGAAATATCTTCACCACGATCTGTATAAACATGGAAATATCTACACCGCTATCTGTATAAACATGGTAATATTTACACCACCATCTATATAAACATGGAAATATCTACACCGCCATCTGCATAAACATGGAAGTATCTACAATGCCATCTGTAGAAAGATGGAAATATCTACACCGCAATCTGTGTAAACATGGAAATATCTACACCGATATCTGTAAAAACATGGAAATATCTACACCGCTATCTGTATAAACATGGAAATATCTACACCGCGATCTGAATAAACATGGAGATATCTACAGCGCCATCTCTATAAACATTGAAATATCTACACTGCCATCTGTAAAAACATGGAAATATCTACACAGTCATCTGAATAAACATGGAAATATCTACACCACCATCTGTATAAACATGGAAATACCTACAATACCATCTGTATACACATGGAAATATCTACACCGCTATCTCTATAAATATGGAAATATCTACACCGCCATCTCTATAAATATGAAAATATCTTCACTGCCATCTCCATAAAGATGGAAGTATCTACTCCGCCATGTGTATAAACACGGAAATATCTACACCACCATCTGTGAAAACATGGAAATATCTACACCGCTATCTGTATAAACATGGAAATATCTACACCGCCATCTGCATGTCCATGGAAATATCTACGCTGCCATCTGTATAAACATGGAAATATCTCCACGGCCATCTGTGTATAGATGGAAATATCAACAACGCCATCTGTACAAACATGGAAATATCTACACTGCTATCTCTATAAACATGGAAATATCTACACCGCCATCTCTATAAACATGAAAATATCTACACTGCCATCTCCATAAACATGGAACTAACAACTCCGCCATCTGTATAAACATGGAAACACCTACACCGCCATCTGTGTGAATAAGGAAATATCTACAATTCCATCTGTATAAAGATATAAATATCTGCACCGCGAGCTGTATAAACATAGAAATATCTTCATCGCTATCTGTATAAACGTGGAACTACCAACACATCTATCGGTATAAACATGGAAATATCTACAACGCCATCTATATAAACATGGAAATATCTACACCGCTATGTCTATAAACATGGAAATACCTACACCGCTATCTCTATAAACATGGAAATATCTTCACCGCTATCTGTATAAACATGGAAATATCTACACAGCGATCTCTATACACATGGAAATATCTACACTGCGATCTGTATAAACATGGAAATAACTTCACCACGATCTGTATATACATGGAAATATCTACACCGCTATCTGTATAAACATGGTAATATCTACACAACCATCTATCTAAACATGGAAATATCTACACCGCCATCTGCATAAACATGGAAGTATCTACAATGCCATCTGTAGAAAGATGGAAATATCTACACCGCAATCTGTGTAAACATGGAAATATCTACACCGATATCTGTAAAAACATGGAAATATCTACACTGCTATCTGTATAAACATGGAAATATCTACACCGCAATCTGTATAAACATGGAGATATCTACAGCGCCATCTCTATAAACATAGAATTATCTACACAGCCATCTGTAAAAACATGGAAATATCTACACAGTCATCTGAATAAACATGGAAATATCTACACCACCATCTGTATAAACATGGAAATACCTACAATACCATCTGTATACACATGGAATTATCTACACAGACGTCTGTATAAGTATGGAGATATCTACACCGCCATCTGTATAAACATGGAAATATCTACACTGCCATCTGTAGAAAGATGGAAATATCTACACTGCTATCTCTATAAATATGGAAATATCTACACCGCCATCTGTATAAACATGAAAATATCTACACTGCCATCTCCATAAAGATGGAAGTATCTACTCCGCCATGTGTATAAACACGGAAATATCTACACCACCATCTGTGAAAACATGGAAATGTCTACACCGCTATCTGTATAAACATGGAAATATCTACACCGCCATCTGCATGTCCATGGAAATATCTACGCTGCCATCTGTATAAACATGGAAATATCTACACGGCCATCTGTGTATAGATGGAAATATCAACAACGCCATCTGTACAAACATGGAAATATCTACACCGCTATCTCTATAAACATGGAAATATCTGCACAGCCATCTGTAAAACATGGAAATACCTCTACAGTCATCTGTATAAACATGGAAATATCTACAATGCCATCTGTATACACATGGAATTATCTACACAGCCATATGTATAAACATGTAAATATCTACACTGCTATCTCTATAAACATGGAAATATCTACACCGCCATCTCTATAAACATGAAAATATCTACACTGCCATCTCCATAAACATGGAACTAACAACTCCGCCATCTGTATAAACATGGAAACATCTACACCGCCATCTGTGTGAATAAGGAAATATCTACAATGCCATCTGTATAAAGATGTAAATATCTGCACCGCGAGCTGTATAAACATGGAGATATCTACATCGCTATCTCGCTATCTGTACAAACGTGGAACTACCAACACATCTATCGGTATAAACATGGAAATATCTACAACGCCATCTATATAAACATGGAAATATCTACACCGCTATGTCTATAAACATGAAAATACCTACACCGCTATCTCTATAAACATGGAAATATCTACACCGCTATCTGTATAAACATGGAAATATCTACACAGCGATCTGTATAAACATGGAAATATCTTCACCACGATCTGTATAAACATGGAAATATCTACACCGCTATCTGTATAAACATGGTAATATCTACACCACCATCTATATAAACATGGAAATATCTACACCGCCATCTGCATAAACATGGAAATATCTACAATGCCATCTGTAGAAAGATGGAAATATCTACACCACAATCTGTGTAAACATGGAAATATCTACACCGATATCTGTAAAAACATGGAAATATCTACACCGCTATCTGTATAAACATGGAAATATCTACACCGCGATCTGTATAAACATGGAAATATCTACAGTGCAATCTCTATAAACATTGAAATATCTACACTGCCATCTGTAAAACATGGAAATATCTACACATTCATCTGAATAAACATGGAAATATCTACACCACCATCTGTATAAACATGGAAATACCTACAATACCATCTGTATACACATGGAAATATCTACACAGACATCTCTATAAGTATGGAAATATCTACACTGCCATCTGTATAAACATGGAAATATCTACACTGCTATATCTATAAACATGGAAATATCTACACCGCCATCTCTATAAACATGAAAATATCTACACTGCAATCTCCATAAACATGGAACTAACTACTCCGCCATCTGTATAAACATGGAAACATCTACACCGCCATCTGTGTGAATAAGGAAATATCTACAATGCCATCTGTATAAAGATATAAATATCTGCACCGCGATCTGTATAAACATGGAGATATCTACATCGCTATCTGTATAAACGTTGAAATACCAACACATCTATCGGAATAAACATGGAAATATCTACAACGCCATCTATATAAACATGGAAATATCTACACCGCTATGTCTATAAACATGGAAATACCTACACCGCTATCTCTATAAACATGGAAATATCTACACCGCATTCCCTATAAATATGGAAATATCTACAACGCTATCTGTATAAACATGGAAATATCTACACCGCTATCTCTATAAATATGGAAATATCTATACCGCCATCTCTATAAACATGAAAATATCTACACTGCCATCTCCATAAAGATGGAAGTATCTACTCCGCCATGTGTATAAACACGGAAATATCTACAGCACCATCTGTGAAAACATTGAAATATCTACACCGCTCTCTATCTAAACATGGAAATATCTACACCGCCATCTGCATGTCCATGGAAATATCTACGCTGCCATCTGTATAAACATGGAAATATCTACACGGACATCTGTGTATAGATGGAAATATCAACAACGCCATCTGTACAACATGGAAATTTCTACACCGCTATCTCTATAAACATGGAAATACGTACACCGCTATCTCTATAAACATGGAAATATCTACACCGCTATCTATATAAACATGGAAATATCTACAACGCTATCTGTATAAACATGGAAATATCTCCACCGCGATCTGTATAAACATGGAAATATCTACACCGTGATCTGTATAAACATGGAAATATCTTCACCACGATCTGTATAAACATGGAAATATCTACACCGCAATCTGTATAAACATGGTAATATCTACACCACCATCTATATAAACATGGAAATATATACAGCGCCATCTGCATAAACATGGAAATATCTACAATGCCATCTGTAGAAAGATGGAAATACCTACACCGCAATCTGTGTTAACATGGAAATATCTACACCGATATCTGTAAAAACATGGAAATATCTACACCGCTATCTGTATAAACATGGAAATATCTACACCGCGATCTGTATAAACATGGAAATATCGACAGCGCCATCTCTATAAACATTGAAATATCTACACTGAAATCCGTAAAAACATGGAAATATCTACACAGTCATCTGAATAAACATGGAAATATCTTCACCACCATGTGTATAAACATGGAAATACCTACAATACCATCTGCATACACATGGAGATATCTACACAGACATCTGTATAAGTATGGAAATATCTACACCGCCATCTGTATAAACATGGAAATATCTACACTGCCATCTGTAGAAAGATGGAAATATCTACACCGCTATCTCTATAAATATGGAAATATCTATACCGCCATCTCTATAAACATGAAAATATCTACACTGCCATCTCCATAAAGATGGAAGTATCTACTCCGACATGTGTATAAACACGGAAATATCTACACCACAATCTGTGAAAACATGGAAATATCTACACCGCTCTCTGTATAAACATGGAAATATCTACACCGCCATCTGCATGTCCATGGAAATATCTACGCTGCCATCTGTGCAAACATGGAAATATCTACACGGCCATGTGTCTATAGATGGAAATATCAACAACGCCATCTGTACAAACATGGAAATATCTACACCGCTATCTCTATAAACATGGAAATATCTGCACAGCCATCTGTAAAACATGGAAATACCTCTACAGTCATCTGTATAAACATGGAAATATCTACAATGCCATCTGTATACACATGGAAATATCTACACCGCCATCTCTATAAACATGAATATATCTACACTGCCATCTCCATAAACATGGAACTAACTACTCCGCCATCTGTATAAACATGGAAACATCTACACCGCCATCTGTGTGAATAACGAAATATCTACAATGCCATCTGTATAAAGATATAAATATCTGCACCGCGAGCTGTATAAACATGGAGATATCTACACCGCTATCTGTACAAACGTGGAAATACCAACACATCTATCGGTATAAACATGGAAATATCTACAACGCCATCTATATAAAAATGGAAATATCTACACCGCTATGTCTATAAACATGGAAATACCTACACCGCTATCTCTATAAACATGGAAATATCTACACAACTATCTGTATCAACATGGAAATATCTACAGAGCGATCTGTATAAACATGGAAATATCTTCACCACGATCTGTATAAACATGGAAATATCTACACCGCTATCTGTATAAACATGGTAATATCTACACCACCATCTATCTAAACATGGAAATATCTACACCGCCATCTGCATAAACATGGAAGTATCTACAATGCCATCTGTAGAAAGATGGAAATATCTACACCGCAATCTGTGTAAACATGGAAATATCTACACCGATATCTGTAAAAACATGGAAATATCTACACCGCTATCTGTATAAACATGGAAATATCTACACCGCAATCTGTATAAACATGGAGATATCTACAGCGCCATCTCTATAAACATAGAATTATCTACACTGCCATCTGTAAAAACATGGAAATATCTACACAGTCATCTGAATAAACATGGAAATATCTACACCACCATCTGTATAAACATGGAAATACCTACAATACCATCTGTATACACATGGAAATATCTACACAGACATCTGTATAAGTATGGAGATATCTACACCGCCATCTGTATAAACATGGAAATATCTACACTGCCATCTGTAGAAAGATGGAAATATCTACACCGCTATCTCTATAAACATGGAAATATCTACACCGCCATCTCTATAAACATGAAAATATCTACACTGCCATCTCCATAAAGATGGAAGTATCTACTCCGCCATGTGTATAAACACGGAAATATCTACACCACCATCTGTGAAAACATGGAAATGTCTACACCGCTATCTGTATAAACATGGAAATATCTACACCGCCATCTGCATGTCCATGGAAATATCTACGCTGCCATCTGTATAAACATGGAAATATCTACACGGCCATCTGTGTATAGATGGAAATATCAACAACGCCATCTGTACAAACATGGAAATATCTACACCGCTATCTCTATAAACATGGAAATATCTGCACAGCCATCTGTAAAACATGGAAATACCTCTACAGTCATCTGTATAAACATGGAAATATCTACAATGCCATCTGTATACACTTGGAATTATCTACACAGCCATATGTATAAACATGTAAATATCTACACTGCTATCTCTATAAACATGGAAATATCTACACCGCCATCTCTATAAACATGAAAATATCTACACTGCCATCTCCATAAACATGGAACTAACAACTCCGCCATCTGTATAAACATGGAAACATCTACACCGCCATCTGTGTGAATAAGGAAATATCTACAATGCCATCTGTATAAAGATATAAATATCTGCACCGCGAGCTGTATAAACATGGAGATATCTACATCGCTATCTGTACAAACTTGGAACAACCAACACATCTATCGGTATAAACATGGAAATATCTACAACGCCATCTATATAAACATGGAAATATCTACACCGCTATGTCTACAAACATGGAAATACCTACACCGCTATCTCTATAAACATGGAAATATCTACACCGCTATCTGTATAAACATGGAAATATCTTCACAGCGATCTGTACAAACATGGAAATATCTTCACCACGATCTGTATAAACATGGAAATATCTACACCGCTATCTGTATAAACATGGTAATATCTACACCACCATCTATATAAACTTGGAAATATCTACACCGACATCTGCATAAACATGGAAATATCTACAATGCCATCTGTAGAAAGATGGAAATATCTACACCACAATCTGTGTAAACATGGAAATATCTACACCGATATCTGTAAAAACATGGAAATATCTACACCGCTATCTGTATAAACATGGAAATATCTACAGCGCCATCTCTATAAACATTGAAATATGTACACTGCCATCTGTAAAACATGGAAATATCTACACAGTCATCTGAATAAACATGGAAATATCTACACCACCATCTGTATAAACATGGAAATACCTACAATACCATCTGTATACACATGGAAATATCTACACAGACATCTCTATAAGTATGGAAATATCTACACCGCCATCTGTATAAACATGGAAATATCTACACTGCCATCTGTAGAAAGATGGAAATATCTACACCGCTATCTCTATAAATATGGAAATATCTATACCGCCATCTCTATAAACATGAAAATATCTACACTGCCATCTCCATAAAGATGGAAGTATCTACTCCGCCATGTGTATAAACACGGAAATATCTACAGCACCATCTGTGAAAACATGGAAATATCTACACCGCTCTCTATCTAAACATGGAAATATCTACACCGCCATCTGCATGTCCATGGAAATATCTACGCTGCCATCTGTATAAACATGGAAATATCTACACGGACATCTGTGTATAGATGGAAATATCAACAACGCCATCTGTACAACATGGAAATATCTACACCGCTATCTCTATAAACATGGAAATACCTACACCGCTATCTCTATAAACATGGAAATATCTACACCGCTATCTATATAAACATGGAAATATCTACAACGCTATCTGTATAAACATGGAAATATCTAAACCGCGATCTGTATAAACATGGAAATATCTACACCGTGATCTGTATAAACATGGGAATATCTTCACCACGATCTGTATAAACATGGAAATATCTACACCGCTATCTGTATAAACATGGTAATATCTACACCACCATCTATATAAACATGGAAATATATACACCGCCATCTGCATAAACATGGAAATATCTACAATGCCATCTGTAGAAAGATGGAAATACCTACACCGCAATCTGTGTAAACATGGAAATATCTACACCGATATCTGTAAATACATGGAAATATCTACACCGCTATCTGTATAAACATGGAAATATCTACACCGCGATCTGTATAAACATGGAAATATCTTCACCACGATCTGTATAAACATGGAAATACCTACACCGCGATCTGTATAAACATGGAGATATCTACAGCGCCATCTCTATAAACATAGAATTATCTACACCGCCATCTGTATAAACATGGAAATATCTACACTGCCATCTGTAGAAAGATGGAAATATCTACACCGCTATCTCTATAAATTTGGAAATATCTACACCGCCATCTCTATAAACATGAAAATATCTACACTGCCATCTCTATGAAGATGGAAGTATCTTCTCCGCCATGTGTATTAACACGGAAATATCTACAGCACCATCTGTGAAAACATGGATATATCTACACCGCTATCTGTAAAAACATGGAAATATCTACACCGCTATCTGTATAAACATGGAAATATCTACACCGCTATCTGTATAAACATGGAAATACCTACACCGCTATCTCTATAAACATGGAAATATCTAAACCGCTATCTTTATAAACATGGAAATATCTACAACGCTATCTGTATAAACATAGAAATATCCACAATGCCATCTATATACACATGGAAATACCTACACCGCTATCTCTATGAACATGGAAATATCTACAATGCCATCTGTATACACGTGGAAATACCTACACAGCCGTCTGTATAAACATGTAAGTATCTACACTGCTATCTCTATAAACATGGAAATATCTACACCGCCATCTCTATAAACATGATAATATCTACACTGCCATCTCCGTAAACATGGAACAAACTACTCCGCCATCTGTATAAACATGGAAACATCCACACCGCCATCTGTGTAAATAAGGAAATATCTACAATGCCATCTGTATGAAGATATATATATCTGCACCGCGAGCTGTATAAACATGGAAATATCTACATCGCTATCTGTATAAACGTGGAAATACCAACACATCTATCGGAATAAACATGCAAATATCTACAACGCCATCTATATAAACATGGAAATATCTACACCGCTATGTCTATAAACATGGAAATAACTACACCGCTATCTCTATAAACATGGAAATATCTACACCGCTTTCTCTATAAACATGGAAATATCTACAACGCTATCTGTATAAACTTGGAAATATCTACACCGCTATCTGTATAAACATGGAAATATCTACACCGCGATCTGTATAAACATGGAAATATCTTCACCACGATCTGTATAAACATGGAAATATCTACACCGCTATCTGTATAAACATGGTAATATTTACACCACCATCTATATAAACATGGAAATATCTACACTGCCATCTGCATAAACATGGAAGTATCTACAATGCCATCTGTAGAAAGATGGAAATATCTACACCGCAATCTGTGTAAACATGGAAATATCTACACCGATATCTGTAAAAACATGGAAATATCTACACCGCTATCTGTATAAACATGGAAATATCTACACCGTGATCTGAATAAACATGGAGATATCTACAGCGCCATCTCTATAAACATTGAAATATCTACACTGCCATCTGTAAAAACATGGAAATATCTACACAGTCATCTGAATAAACATGGAAATATCTACACCACCATCTGTATAAACATGGAAATACCTACAATACCATCTGTATACACATGGAAATATCTACACAGACATCTGTATAAGTATGGAAATATCTACACCGCCATCTGTATAAACATGGAAATATCTACACTGCCATCTGTAGAAAGATGGAAATATCTACACTGCTATCTCTATAAATATGGAAATATCTACACCGCCATCTCTATAAATATGAAAATATCTACACTGCCATCTCCATAAAGATGGAAGTATCTACTCCGCCATGTGTATAAACACGGAAATATCTACACCACCATCTGTGAAAACATGGAAATATCTACACCGCTATCTGTATAAACATGGAAATATCTACACCGCCATCTGCATGTCCATGGAAATATCTACGCTGCCATCTGTATAAACATGGAAATATCTACACGGCCATCTGTGTATAGATGGAAATATCAACAACGCCATCTGTACAAACATGGAAATATCTATACTGCTATCTCTATAAACATGGAAATATCTACAACGCCATCTCTATAAACATGAAAATATCTACACTGCCATCTCCATAAACATGGAACTAACAACTCCGCCATCTGTATAAACATGGAAACACCTACACCGCCATCTGTGTGAATAAGGAAATATCTACAATGCCATCTGTATAAAGATATAAATATCTGCACCGCGACCTGTATAAACATAGAAATATCTAAATCGCTATCTGTATAAACGTGGAACTACCAACACATCTATCGGTATAAACATGGAAATATCCACAACGCCATCTATATAAACATGGAAATATCTACACCGCTATGTCTATAAACATGAAAATACCTACACCGCTATCTCTATAAACATGGAAATATCTACACCGCTATCTGTATAAACATGGAAATATCTACACAGCGATCTCTATATACATGGAAGTATCTACACTGCGATCTGTATAAACATGGAAATAACTTCACCACGATCTGTATAAACATGGAAATATCTACACCGCTATCTGTATAAACATGGTAATATCTACACCACCATCTATATAAACATGGAAATATCTACACCGCCATCTGCATAAACATGGAAATATCTACAATGCCATCTGTAGAAAGATGGAAATATCTACACCACAATCTGTGTAAACATGGAAATATCTACACCGATATCTGTAAAAACATGGAAATATCTACACCGCTATCTGTATAAACATGGAAATATCTACACCGCGATCTGTATAAACATGGAAATATCTACAGCTCCATCTCTATAAACATTGAAATATCTACACTGCCATCTGTAAAACATGGAAATATCTACACATTCATCTGAATAAACATGAAAATATCTACACCACCATCTGTATAAACATGGAAATACCTACAATACCATCTGTATACACATGGAAATATCTACACAGACATCTCTATAAGTATGGAAATATCTACACCGCCATCTGTATAAACATGGAAATATCTACACTGCCATCTGTAGAAAGATGGAAATATCTACACCGCTATCTCTATAAATATGGAAATATCTATACCGCCATCTCTATAAACATGAAAATATCTACACTGCCATCTCCATAAAGATGGAAGTATCTACTCCGCCATGTGTATAAACACGGAAATATCTACACCACCATCTGTGAAAACATGGAAATATCTACACCGCTCTCTGTATAAACATGGAAATATCTACACCACCATCTGCATGTCCATGGAAATATCTACGCTGCCATCTGTATAAACATGGAAATATCTACACGGCCATCTGTGTATATATGGAAATATCAACAACGCCATCTGTACAAACATGGATATATCTACACCGCTATCTCTATAAACATGGAAATACCTACACCGCTATCTCTATAAACATGGAAATATCTTCACCGCTATCTATATAAACATGGAAATATCTACAACGCTATCTGTATAAACATGGAAATGTCTACACCGCGATCTGTATAAACATGGAAATATCTACACCGTGATCTGTATAAACATGGAAATATCTTCACCACGATCTGTATAAACATGGAAATATCTACACCGCTATCTGTATAAACATGGTAATATCTACACCACCATCTATATAAACATGGAAATATATACACCGCCATCTGCATAAACATGGAAATATCTACAATGCCATCTGTAGAAAGATGGAAATACCTACACCGCAATCTGTGTAAACATGGAAATATCTACACCGATATCTGTAAAAACATGGAAATATCTACACCGCTATCTGTATAAACATGGAAATATCTACACCGCGATCAGTATAAACATGGAAATATCTACAGCGCCATCTCTATAAACATTGAAATATCTACACTGCCATCTGTAAAAACATGGAAATATCTACACAGTCCCCTGAATAAACATGGAAATATCTTCACCACCATCTGTATAAACATGGAAATACCTACAATACCATCTGTATAAACATGGAAATATCTACAGAGACATCTGTATAAGTATGGAAATATCTACACCGCCATCTGTATAAACATGGAAATATCTGCACTGCCATCTGTAGAAAGATGGAAATATCTACACCGCTATCTCTATAAATATGGAAATATCTACACCGCCATCTCTATAAACATGAAAATATCTTCACTGCCATCTCCATAAAGATGGAAGTATCTACTACGCCATGTGTATAAAGACGGAAATATCTACACCACAATCTGTGAAAACATGGAAATATCTACACCGCTCTCTGTATAAACATGGAAATATCTACACCGCCATCTGCATGTCCATGGAAATATCTACGCTGCCATCTGTATAAACATGGAAATATCTACACGGCCATCTGTGAATAGATGGAAATATCAACAACGCCATCTGTAAAAACATGGAAATATCTACACCGCTATCTCTATAAACATGGAAATATCTGCACAGCCATGTGTAAAACTTGGAAATACCTCTAGAGTCATCTGTATAAACATGGAAATATCTACAATGCCATCTCTACACACATGGAAATATCTACACCGCCATCTCTATAAACATGAAAATATCTACACTGCCATCTCCATAAAGATGGAAGTATCTACTCCGCCATGTGTATTAACACGGAAATATCTACACCAACATCTGTGAAAATATGGAAATATCTCCACCGCTATCTGTAAAAACATGGAAATATCTACACCGCTATCTGTATAAACATGGAAATATCTACACCGCTATCTGTATAAACATGGAAATACATAAAACCCTTCTCTATAAACATGGAAATATCTACACCGCTATCTGTATAAACATGGAAATATCTACACCGCTATCTGTATAAACCTGTAAATATCCACAATGCCATCTGTATACACATGGAGATACCTACATCGCTATCTCTATAAACATGGAAATATCTACAATGCCATCTGTATACACATGGAAATACCTACACAGCCATCTGTATAAACATGTAAATATCTACACTGCTATCTCTATAAACATGGAAATATCTACACCGCCATCTCTATAAACATGATAATATCTACACTGCCATCTCCATAAACATGGAACTAACTACTCCGCCGTCTGTATAAACATGGAAACAACAACACCGCCATCTGTGTGAATAAGGAAATATCTACAATGCCATCTGTACAAAAATATAAATATCTGCACCGCGAGCTGTATAAACATGGAAATATCTACATCGCTATCTGTATAAACGTGGAAATACCAACACATCTATCGGTATAAACATGGAAATATCTACAACGCCATGTATATAAACATGGAAATATCTACACCGCTATATCTATAAACATGGAAATACCTACACCTCTCTCTCTATAAACATGGAAATGTCTACACCGCTATCTGTATAAACATGGAAATATCTACACCGCTATCTGTATAAACGTGGAAATATCTACACCGCGATCTGTATAAACATGGAAATATCTACACCGCGATCTGTATAAACATGGAAATATCTTCACCACGATCTGTATAAACATGGAAATATCTACACCGCTATCTGTATAAACATGGTAATACCTACACCACCATCTATATAAACATGGAAATATCTACACCGCCATCAGCATAAACATGGAAGTATCTACAATGCCATGTGTAGAAAGATGAAAATATCTACACCGCAATCTGTGTAAACATGGAAATATCTACACCGATATCTGTAAAAACATGGAAATATCTACTCCGCTATCTGTATAAACATGGAAATATCTACACCGCGATCTGTATAAACATGGAGATATCTACAGCGCCATCTCTATAAACATTGAAATATCTACACTGCCATCTGTAAAAACATGGAAATATCTACACAGTCATCTGAATAAACATGGAAATATCTACACCACCATCT
Source organism: Pan paniscus (assembly GCF_029289425.2). NCBI lineage: Eukaryota > Metazoa > Chordata > Mammalia > Primates > Hominidae > Pan > Pan paniscus. Next base: position 2,701,961 of record NC_073259.2, read on the forward strand.
GTATAAACATGGAAATAGCTACAATACCATCTGTATACACATGGAAATATCTACACAGACATCTGTATAAGTATGGAAATATCTACACCACCATCTGTATAATCATGGAAATATCTACACTGCCATCTGTAGAAAGATGGAAATATCTACACCGCTATCTCTATAAATATGGAAATATCTACACCGCCATCTCTATAAATATGAAAATATCTACACAGCCATCTCCATAAAGATGGAAGTATCTACTCCGCCATGTGTATAAACACGGAAATATCTACACCACCATCTGTGAAAACATGGAAATATCTACACCGCTCTCTGTATAAACATGGAAATATCTACACCGCCATCTGCATTTCCATGGAAATATCTACGCTGCCATCTGTATAAACATGGAAATATCTACACGGCCATCTGTGTATAGATGGAAATATCAACAACGCCATCTGTACAAACATGGAAATATCTACACCGCTATGTCTATAAACATGGAAATATCTGCACAGCCATCTGTAAAACATGGAAATATCTCTACAGTCATCTGTATAAACATGGAAATTTCTACAATGCCATCTGTATACACATGGAAATATCTACACAGCCATCTGTATAAACATGTAAATATCTACACTGCTATCTCTATAAACATGGAAATATCTACACCGCCATCTCTATAAACATGAAAATATCTACACTGCCATCTCCATAAACATGGAACTAACTACTCCGCCATCTGTATAAACATGGAAACATCTACACCGCCATCTGTGTGAATAAGGAAATATCTACAATGCCATCTGTATAAAGATATAAATATCTGCACCGTGAGCTGTATAAACATGGAGATATCTACATCGCTATCTGTATAAACGTTGAAATACCAACACATCTATCGGTATCAACATGGAAATATCTACAACGCCATCTATATAAACATGGAAATATCTACACCGCTATGTCTGTAAACATGGAAATACCTACACCGCTATCTCTATAAACATGGAAATATCTACACCGCATTCTGTATAAACATGGAAATATCTACAACACAATCTGTATAAACATGGAAATATCTACACCGCTATCTGTATAAACATGGAAATATCTACACCGCGATCTGTATAAACATGGAAATATCTTCACCACGATCTGTATAAACATGGAAATATCTACACCGCTATCTGTATAAACATGGTAATATCTACACCACCATCTATATAAACATGGAAATATATACACCGCCATCTGCATAAACATGGAAATATCTACAATGCCATCTGTAGAAAGATGGAAATATCTTCACCGCAATCTGTGTAAACATGGAAATATCTACACCGATATCTGTAAAAACATGGAAATATCTACACCTCTATCTCTATAAACATGGAAATATCTACACCGCGATCTGTATAAACATGGAAATATCTACAGTGTCATCTCTATAAACATTGAAATATCTACACTGCCATCTGAAAAACATGGAAATATCTACACAGTCATCAGAATAAACATGGAAATATCTACACCACCATTTGTATAAACATGGAAATAACTACAATACCATCTGTATAAATATGGAAATATCTACACAGACATCTGTATAAGTATGGAAATATCTACACCGCCATCTGTATAAACATGGAAATATCTACACTGCCATCTGTAGAAAGATGGAAATATCTACACCGCTATCTCTATAAATATGGAAATATCTACACCGCCATCTCTATAAACATGAAAATATCTACACTGCCATCTCCATAAAGATGGAAGTATCTACTCCGCCATGTGTATAAACACGGAAATATCTACACCACCATCTGTGAAAACATGGAAATATCTACACCGCTATCTGTATAAACATGGAAATATCTACACCGCCATCTGCATGTCCATGGAAATATCTACGCTGCCATCTGTATAAACATGGAAATATCTACACGGCCATCTGTGTATAGATGGAAATATCAACAACGCCATCTGTACAAATATGGAAATATCTACACTGATATCTCTATAAACATGGAAATATCTACACCGCCATCTCTATAAACATGAAAATATCTACACTGCCATGTCCATAAACATGGAACTAACAACTCCGCCATCTGTATAAACATGGAAACATCTACACCGCCATCTGTGTGAATAAGGAAATATCTACAATGCCATCTGTATAAAGATATAAATATCTGCACCGCGAGCTGTATAAACATGGAGATATCTACATCGCTATCTGTACAAACGTGGAACAACCAACACATCTATCGGTATAAACATGGAAATATCTACAACGCCATCTATATAAACATGGAAATATCTACACCGCTATGTCTATAAACATGGAAATACCTACACCGCTATCTCTATAAACATGGAAATATCTTCACCGCATTCCCTATAAATATGGAAATATCTACAACGCTATCTGTATAAACATGGAAATATCTACACCGCTATCTCTATAAATATGGAAATATCTATACCGCCATCTCTATAAACATGAAAATATCTACACTGCCATCTCCATAAAGATGGAAGTATCTACTCCGCCATGTGTATAAACACGGAAATATCTACAGCACCATCTGTGAAAACATGGAAATATCTACACCGCTCTCTATCTAAACATGGAAATATCTACACCGCCATCTGCATGTCCATGGAAATATCTACGCTGCCATCTGTATAAACATGGAAATATCTACACGGACATCTGTGTATAGATGGAAATATCAACAATGCCATCTGTACAACATGGAAATTTCTACACCGCTATCTCTATAAACATGGAAATACGTACACCGCTATCTCTATAAACATGGAAATATCTACACCGCTATCTATATAAACATGGAAATATCTACAACGCTATCTGTATAAACATGGAAATATCTACACCGCGATCTGTATAAACATGGAAATATCTACACCGTGATCTGTATAAACATGGAAATATCTTCACCACGATCTGTATAAACATGGAAATATCTACACCGCAATCTGTATAAACATGGTAATATCTACACCACCATCTATATAAACATGGAAATATATACAGCGCCATCTGCATAAACATGGAAAAATCTACAATGCCATCTGTAGAAAGATGGAAATACCTACACCGCAATCTGTGTTAACATGGAAATATCTACACCGATATCTGTAAAAACATGGAAATATCTACACCGCTATCTGTATAAACATGGAAATATCTACACCGCGATCTGTATAAACATGGAAATATCTACAGCGCCATCTCTATAAACATTGAAATATCTACACTGAAATCCGTAAAAACATGGAAATATCTACACAGTCATCTGAATAAACATGGAAATATCTTCACCACCATGTGTATAAACATGGAAATACCTACAATACCATCTGTATACACATGGAGATATCTACACAGACATCTGTATAAGTATGGAAATATCTACACCGCCATCTGTATAAACATGGAAATATCTACACTGCCATCTGTAGAAAGATGGAAATATCTACACCGCTATCTCTATAAATATGGAAATATCTACACCGCCATCTCTATAAACATGAAAATATCTACACTGCCATCTCCATAAAGATGGAAGTATCTACTCCGACATGTGTATAAACACGGAAATATCTACACCACAATCTGTGAAAACATGGAAATATCTACACCGCTCTCTGTATAAACATGGAAATATCTACACCGCCATCTGCATGTCCATGGAAATATCTACGCTGCCATCTGTGCAAACATGGAAATATCTACACGGCCATGTGTCTATAGATGGAAATATCAACAACGCCATCTGTACAAACATGGAAATATCTACACCGCTATCTCTATAAACATGGAAATATCTGCACAGCCATCTGTAAAACATGGAAATACCTCTACAGTCATCTGTATAAACATGGAAATATCTACAATGCCATCTGTATACACATGGAAATATCTACACCGCCATCTCTATAAACATGAAAATATCTACACTGCCATCTCCATAAAGATGGAAGTATCTACTCCGCCATGTGTATAAACACGGAAATATCTACAGCACCATCTGTGAAAACATGGAAATATCTACACCGCTCTCTATCTAAACATGGAAATATCTACACCGCCATCTGCATGTCCATGGAAATATCTACGCTGCCATCTGTATAAACATGGAAATATCTACACGGACATCTGTGTATAGATGGAAATATCAACAATGCCATCTGTACAACATGGAAATTTCTACACCGCTATCTCTATAAACATGGAAATACGTACACCGCTATCTCTATAAACATGGAAATATCTACACCGCTATCTATATAAACATGGAAATATCTACAACGCTATCTGTATAAACATGGAAATATCTACACCGCGATCTGTATAAACATGGAAATATCTACACCGTGATCTGTATAAACATGGAAATATCTTCACCACGATCTGTATAAACATGGAAATATCTACACCGCAATCTGTATAAACATGGTAATATCTACACCACCATCTATATAAACATAGAAATATATACAGCGCCATCTGCATAAACATGGAAATATCTACAATGCCATCTGTAGAAAGATGGAAATACCTACACCGCAATCTGTGTTAACATGGAAATATCTACACCGATATCTGTAAAAACATGGAAATATCTACACCGCTATCTGTATAAACATGGAAATATCTACACCGCGATCTGTATAAACATGGAAATATCTTCAGCGCCATCTCTATAAACATTGAAATATCTACACTGAAATCCGTAAAAACATGGAAATATCTACACAGTCATCTGAATAAACATGGAAATATCTTCACCACCATGTGTATAAACATGGAAATACCTACAATACCATCTGTATACACATGGAGATATCTACACAGACATCTGTATAAGTATGGAAATATCTACACCGCCATCTGTATAAACATGGAAATATCTACACTGCCATCTGTAGAAAGATGGAAATATCTACACCGCTATCTCTATAAATATGGAAATATCTACACCGCCATCTCTATAAACATGAAAATATCTACACTGCCATCTCCATAAACATGGAACTAACTACTCCGCCGTCTGTATAAACATGGAAACATCTACACCGCCATCTGTGTGAATAACGAAATATCTACAAAGCCATCTGTATAAAGATATAAATATCTGCACCGCGAGCTGTATAAACATGGAGATATCTACACCGCTATCTGTACAAACGTGGAAATACCAACACATCTATCGGTATAAACATGGAAATATCTACAACGCCATCTATATAAAAATGGAAATATCTACACCGCTATGTCTATAAACATGGAAATACCTACACCGCTATCTCTATAAACATGGAAATATCTACACAACTATCTGTATCAACATGGAAATATCTACAGAGCGATCTGTATAAACATGGAAATATCTTCACCACGATCTGTATAAACATGGAAATATCTACACCGCTATCTGTATAAACATGGTAATATCTACACCACCATCTATCTAAACATGGAAATATCTACACCGCCATCTGCATAAACATGGAAGTATCTACAATGCCATCTGTAGAAAGATGGAAATATCTACACCGCAATCTGTGTAAACATGGAAATATCTACACCGATATCTGTAAAAACATGGAAATATCTACACCGCTATCTGTATAAACATGGAAATATCTACACCGCAATCTGTATAAACATGGAGATATCTACAGCGCCATCTCTATAAACATAGAATTATCTACACTGCCATCTGTAAAAACATGGAAATATCTACACAGTCATCTGAATAAACATGGAAATATCTACACCACCATCTGTATAAACATGGAAATACCTACAATACCATCTGTATACACATGGAAATATCTACACAGACATCTGTATAAGTATGGAGATATCTACACCGCCATCTGTATAAACATGGAAATATCTACACTGCCATCTGTAGAAAGATGGAAATATCTACACCGCTATCTCTATAAACATGGAAATATCTACACCGCCATCTCTATAAACATGAAAATATCTACACTGCCATCTCCATAAAGATGGAAGTATCTACTCCGCCATGTGTATAAACACGGAAATATCTACACCACCATCTGTGAAAACATGGAAATGTCTACACCGCTATCTGTATAAACATGGAAATATCTACACCGCCATCTGCATGTCCATGGAAATATCTACACTGCCATCTGTATAAACATGGAAATATCTACACGGCCATCTGTGTATAGATGGAAATATCAACAACGCCATCTGTACAAACATGGAAATATCTACACCGCTATCTCTATAAACATGGAAATATCTGCACAGCCATCTGTAAAACATGGAAATACCTCTACAGTCATCTGTATAAACATGGAAATTTCTACAATGCCATCTGTATACACTTGGAATTATCTACACAGCCATATGTATAAACATGTAAATATCTACACTGCTATCTCTATAAACATGGAAATATCTACACCGCCATCTCTATAAACATGAAAATATCTACACTGCCATCTCCATAAACATGGAACTAACAACTCCGCCATCTGTATAAACATGGAAACATCTACACCGCCATCTGTGTGAATAAGGAAATATCTACAATGCCATCTATATAAACATGGAAATATCTACACCGCTATGTCTACAAACATGGAAATACCTACACCGCTATCTCTATAAACATGGAAATATCTACACCGCTATCTGTATAAACATGGAAATATCTACACAGCGATCTGTACAAACATGGAAATATCTTCACCACGATCTGTATAAACATGGAAATATCTACACCGCTATCTGTATAAACATGGTAATATCTACACCACCATCTATATAAACTTGGAAATATCTACACCGCCATCTGCATAAACATGGAAATATCTACAATGCCATCTGTAGAAAGATGGAAATATCTACACCACAATCTGTGTAAACATGGAACTATCTACACCGATATCTGTAAAAACATGGAAATATCTACACCGCTATCTGTATAAACATGGAAATATCTACACCGCGATCTGTATAAACATGGAAATATCTACAGCGCCATCTCTATAAACATTGAAATATCTACACTGCCATCTGTAAAACATGGAAATATCTACACAGTCATCTGAATAAACATGGAAATATCTACACCACCATCTGTATAAACATGGAAATACCTAAAATACCATCTGTATACACATGGAAATATCTACACAGACATCTCTATAAGTATGGAAATATCTACACCGCCATCTGTATAAACATGGAAATATCTACACTGCCATCTGTAGAAAGATGGAAATATCTACACCGCTATCTCTATAAATATGGAAATATCTATACCGCCATCTCTATAAACATGAAAATATCTACACTGCCATCTCCATAAAGATGGAAGTATCTACTCCGCCATGTGTATAAACACGGAAATATCTACAGCACCATCTGTGAAAACATGGAAATATCTACACCGCTCTCTATCTAAACATGGAAATATCTACACCGCCATCTGCATGTCCATGGAAATATCTACGCTGCCATCTGTATAAACATGGAAATATCTACACGGACATCTGTGTATAGATGGAAATATCAACAACGCCATCTGTACAACATGGAAATATCTACACTGCTATCTCTATAAACATGGAAATACCTACACCGCTATCTCTATAAACATGGAAATATCTACACCGCTATCTATATAAACATGGAAATATCTACAACGCTATCTGTATAAACATGGAAATATCTACACCGCGATCTGTATAAACATGGAAATATCTACACCGTGATCTGTATAAACATGGGAATATCTTCACCACGATCTGTATAAACATGGAAATATCTACACCGCTATCTGTATAAACATGGTAATATCTACACCACCATCTATATAAACATGGAAATATATACACCGCCATCTGCATAAACATGGAAATATCTACAATGCCATCTGTAGAAAGATGGAAATACCTACACCGCAATCTGTGTAAACATGGAAATATCTACACCGATATCTGTAAATACATGGAAATATCTACACCGCTATCTGTATAAACATGGAAATATCTACACCGCGATCTGTATAAACATGGAAATATATTCACCACGATCTGTATAAACATGGAAATATCTACACCGCGATCTGTATAAACATGGAGATATCTACAGCGCCATCTCTATAAACATAGAATTATCTACACCGCCATCTGTATAAACATGGAAATATCTACACTGCCATCTGTAGAAAGATGGAAATATCTACACCGCTATCTCTATAAATTTGGAAATATCTACACCGCCATCTCTATAAACATGAAAATATCTACACTGCCATCTCTATGAAGATGGAAGTATCTTCTCCGCCATGTGTATTAACACGGAAATATCTACAGCACCATATGTGAAAACATGGATATATCTACACCGCTATCTGTAAAAACATGGAAATATCTACACCGCTATCTGTATAAACATGGAAATATCTACACCGCTATCTGTATAAACATGGAAATACCTACACCGCTATCTCTATAAACATGGAAATATCTAAACCGCTATCTTTATAAACATGGAAATATCTACAACGCTATCTGTATAAACATGGAAATATCCACAATGCCATCTATATACACATGGAAATACCTACACCGCTATCTCTATGAACATGGAAATATCTACAATGCCATCTGTATACACGTGGAAATACCTACACAGCCGTCTGTATAAACATGTAAGTATCTACACTGCTATCTCTATAAACATGGAAATATCTACACCGCCATCTCTATAAACATGATAATATCTACACTGCCATCTCCATAAACATGGAACTAACTACTCCGCCATCTGTATAAACATGGAAACATCCACACCGCCATCTGTGTGAATAAGGAAATATCTACAATGCCATCTGTATGAAGATATATATATCTGCACCGCGAGCTGTATAAACATGGAAATATCTACATCGCTATCTGTATAAACGTGGAAATACCAACACATCTATCGGAATAAACATGCAAATATCTACAACGCAATCTATATAAACATGGAAATATCTACACCGCTATGTCTATAAACATGGAAATAACTACACCGCTATCTCTATAAACATGGAAATATCTACACCGCTTTCTCTATAAACATGGAAATATCTACAACGCTATCTGTATAAACTTGGAAATATCTACACCGCTATCTGTATAAACATGGAAATATCTACACCGCGATCTGTATAAACATGGAAATATCTTCACCACGATCTGTATAAACATGGAAATATCTACACCGCTATCTGTATAAACATGGTAATATTTACACCACCATCTATATAAACATGGAAATATCTACACCGCCATCTGCATAAACATGGAAGTATCTACAATGCCATCTGTAGAAAGATGGAAATATCTACACCGCAATCTGTGTAAACATGGAAATATCTACACCGATATCTGTAAAAACATGGAAATACCTACACCGCTATCTGTATAAACATGGAAATATCTACACCGTGATCTGAATAAACATGGAGATATCTACAGCGCCATCTCTATAAACATTGAAATATCTACACTGCCATCTGTAAAAACATGGAAATATCTACACAGTCATCTGAATAAACATGGAAATATCTACACCAACATCTGTATAAACATGGAAATACCTACAATACCATCTGTATACACATGGAAATATCTACACAGACATCTGTATAAGTATGGAAATATCTACACCGCCATCTGTATAAACATGGAAATATCTACACTGCCATCTGTAGAAGGATGGAAATATCTACACCGCTATCTCTATAAATATGGAAATATCTACACCGCCATCTCTATAAATATGAAAATATCTACACTGCCATCTCCATAAAGATGGAAGTATCTACTCCGCCATGTGTATAAACACGGAAATATCTACACCACCATCTGTGAAAACATGGAAATATCTACACCGCTATCTGTATAAACATGGAAATATCTACACCGCCATCTGCATGTCCATGGAAATATCTACGCTGCCATCTGTATCAACATGGAAATATCTACACGGCCATCTGTGTATAGATGGAAATATCAACAACGCCATCTGTACAAACATGGAAATATCTACACTGCTATCTCTATAAACATGGAAATATCTACACCGCCATCTCTATAAACATGAAAATATCTACACTGCCATCTCCATAAACATGGAACTAACAACTCCGCCATCTGTATAAACATGGAAACACCTACACCGACATCTGTGTGAATAAGGAAATATCTACAATGCCATCTGCATAAAGATATAAATATCTGCACCGCGAGCTGTATAAACATAGAAATATCTACATAGCTATCTGTATAAACTTGGAACTACCAACACATCTATCGGTATAAACATGGAAATATCTACAACGCCATCTATATGAACATGGAAATATCTACACCGCTATGTCTATAAACATGGAAATACCTACACCGCTATCTCTATAAACATGGAAATATCTACACCGCTATCTGTATAAACATGGAAATATCTACACAGCGATCTCTATATACATGGAAATATCTACACTGCGATCTGTATAAACATGGAAATAACTTCACCACGATCTGTATAAACATGGAAATATCTACACCGCTATCTGTATAAACATGGTAATATCTACACCACCATCTATATAAACATGGAAATATCTACACCGCCATCTGCATAAACATGGAAATATCTACAATGCCATCTGTAGAAAGATGGAAATATCTACACCACAATCTGTGTAAACATGGAAATATCTACACCGATATCTGTATAAACATGGAAATATCTACACCGCGATCTGTATAAACATGGAAATATCTACAGTGCCATCTCTATAAACATTGAAATATCTACACTGCCATCTGTAAAACATGGAAATATCTACACATTCATCTGAATAAACATGGAAATATCTACACCACCATCTGTATAAACATGGAAATACCTACAATACCATCTGTATACACATGGAAATATCTACACAGACATCTCTATAAGTATGGAAATATCTACACCGCCATCTGTATAAACATGGAAATATCTACACTGCCATCTGTAGAAAGATGGAAATATCTACACCGCTATCTCTATAAATATGGAAATGTCTATACCGCCATCTCTATAAACATGAAAATATCTACACTGCCATCTCCATAAAGATGGAAGTATCTACTCCGCCATGTGTATAAACACGGAAATATCTACACCACCATCTGTGAAAACATGGAAATATCTACACCGCTCTCTGTATAAACATGGAAATATCTACACCACCATCTGCATGTCCATGGAAATATCTACGCTGCCATCTGTATAAACATGGAAATATCTACACGGCCATCTGTGTATATATGGAAATATCAACAACGCCATCTGTACAAACATGGATATATCTACACCGCTATCTCTATAAACATGGAAATACCTACACCGCTATCTCTATAAACATGGAAATATCTTCACCGCTATCTATATAAACATGGAAATATCTACAACGCTATCTGTATAAACATGGAAATATCTACACCGCGATCTGTATAAACATGGAAATATCTACACCGTGATCTGTATAAACATGGAAATATCTTCAACACGATCTGTATAAACATGGAAATATCTACACCGCTATCTGTATAAACATGGTAATATCTACACCACCATCTATATAAACATGGAAATATATACACCGCCATCTGCATAAACATGGAAATATCTACAATTCCATCTGTAGAAAGATGGAAATACCTACACCGCAATCTGTGTAAACATGGAAATATCTACACCGATATCTGTAAAAACATGGAAATATCTACACCGCTATCTGTATAAACATGGAAATATCTACACCGCGATCAGTATAAACATGGAAATATCTACAGCGCCATCTCTATAAACATTGAAATATCTACACTGCCATCTGTAAAAACATGGAAATATCTACACAGTCACCTGAATAAACATGGAAATATCTTCACCACCATCTGTATAAACATGGAAATACCTACAATACCATCTGTATAAACATGGAAATATCTACAGAGACATCTGTATAAGTATGGAAATATCTACACCGCCATCTGTATAAACATGGAAATATCTGCACTGCCATCTGTAGAAAGATGGAAATATCTACACCGCTATCTCTATAAATATGGATATATCTACACCGCCATCTCTATAAACATGAAAATATCTTCACTGCCATCTCCATAAAGATGGAAGTATCTACTCCGCCATGTGTATAAAGACGGAAATATCTACACCACAATCTGTGAAAAAATGGAAATATCTACACCGCTCTCTGTATAAACATGGAAATATCTACACTGTGATCTGTATAAACATGGAAATATCTACACCGCTATCTGTATCAACATGGAAATATCTACAGAGCGATCTGTATAAACATGGAAATATCTTCACCACGATCTGTATAAACATGGAAATATCTACACCGCTATCTGTATAAACATGGTAATATCTACACCACCATCTATCTAAACATGGAAATATCTACACCGCCATCTGCATAAACATGGAAGTATCTACAATGCCATCTGTAGAAAGATGGAAATATCTACACCGCAATCTGTGTAAACATGGAAATATCTACACCGATATCTGTAAAAACATGGAAATATCTACACCGCTATCTGTATAAACATGGAAATATCTACACCGCAATCTGTATAAACATGGAGATATCTACAGCGCCATCTCTATAAACATAGAATTATCTACACTGCCATCTGTAAAAACATGGAAATATCTACACAGTCATCTGAATAAACATGGAAATATCTACACCACCATCTGTATAAACATGGAAAAACCTACAATACCATCTGTATACACATGGAAATATCTACACAGACATCTGTATAAGTATGGAGATATCTACACCGCCATCTGTATAAACATGGAAATATCTACACTGCCATCTGTAGAAAGATGGAAATATCTACACCGCTATCTCTATAAACATGGAAATATCTACACCGCCATCTCTATAAACATGAAAATATCTACACTGCCATCTCCATAAAGATGGAAGTATCTACTCCGCCATGTGTATAAACACGGAAATATCTACACCACAATCTGTGAAAACATGGAAATATCTACACCGCTCTCTGTATAAACATGGAAATATCTACACCGCCATCTGCATGTCCATGGAAATATCTACGCTGCCATCTGTATAAACATGGAAATATCTACACGGCCATCTGTGTATAGATGGAAATATCAACAACGCCATCTGTACAAACATGGAAATATCTACACCGCTGTCTCTATAAACATGGAAATATCTGCACAGCCATCTGTAAAACATGGAAATACCTCTACAGTCATCTGTAAAAACATGGAAATATCTACAATGCCATCTCTATACACATGGAAATATCTAAACCGCCATCTCTATAAACATGAAAATATCTACACTGCCATCTCCATAAACATGGAACTAACTACTCCGCCGTCTGTATAAATATGGAAACATCTACACCGCCATCTGTGTGAATAAGGAAATATCTACAATGCCATCTGTATAAAGATATAAATATCTGCACCGCGAGCTGTATAAACATGGAAATATCTACAACGCCATCTATATAAACATGGAAATATCTACACCGCTATGTCTATAAACATGGAAATACCTACACCGCTCTCTGTATAAACATGGAAATATCTACACCGCTATCTCTATAAACATGGAAATATCTGCACAGCCATCTGTAAAACATGGAAATATCTCTACAGTCATCTGTATAAACATGGAAATATCTACAATGCCATCTGTATACACATGGAAATATCTACACAGCCATCTGTATAAACATGTAAATATCTACACTGCTATCTCTATAAACATGGAAATATCTACACCGCCATCTCTATAAACATGAAAATATCTACACTGCCATCTCCATAAACATGGAACTAACTACTCGGCCATCTGTATAAACATGGAAACATCTACACCGCCATCTGTGTGAATAAGGAAATATCTACAATGCCATCTGTATAAAGATATAAATATCTGCACCGTGAGCTGTATAAACATGGAGATATCTACATCGCTATCTGTATAAACGTTGAAATACCAACACATCTATCGGTATCAACATGGAAATATCTACAACGCCATCTATATAAACATGGAAATATCTACACCGCTATGTCTGTAAACATGGAAATACCTACACCGCTATCTCTATAAACATGGAAATATCTACACCGCATTCTGTATAAACATGGAAATATCTACAACACAATCTGTATAAACATGGAAATATCTACACCGCTATCTGTATAAACATGGAAATATCTACACCGCGATCTGTATAAACATGGAAATATCTTCACCACGATCTGTATAAACATGGAAATATCTACACCGCTATCTGTATAAACATGGTAATATCTACACCACCATCTATATAAACATGGAAATATATACAACGCCATCTGCATAAACATGGAAATATCTACAGTGCCATCTGTAGAAAGATGGAAATATCTTCACCGCAATCTGTGTAAACATGGAAATATCTACACCGATATCTGTAAAAACATGGAAATATCTACACCTCTATCTCTATAAACATGGAAATATCTACACCGCGATCTGTATAAACATGGAAATATCTACAGTGTCATCTCTATAAACATTGAAATATCTACACTGCCATCTGTAAAAACATGGAAATATCTACACAGTCATCAGAATAAACATGGAAATATCTACACCACCATTTGTATAAACATGGAAATACCTACAATACCATCTGTATAAAAATGGAAATATCTACACAGACATCTGTATAAGTATGGAAATATCTACACCGCCATCTGTATAAACATGGAAATATCTACACTGCCATCTGTAGAAAGATGGAAATATCTACGCCGCTATCTCTATAAATATGGAAATATCTACACCGCCATCTCTATAAACATGAAAATATCTACACTGCCATCTCCATAAAGATGGAAGTATCTACTCCGCCATGTGTATAAACACGGAAATATCTACACCACCATCTGTGAAAACATGGAAATATCTACACCGCTATCTGTATAAACATGGAAATATCTACACCGCCATCTGCATGTCCATGGAAATATCCACGCTGCCATCTGTATAAACATGGAAATATCTACACGGCCATCTGTGTATAGATGGAAATATCAACAACGCCATCTGTACAAATATGGAAATATCTACACCGCTATCTCTATAAACATGGAAATATATGCACAGCCATCTGTAAAACATGGAAATACCTCTACAGTCATCTGTATAAACATGGAAATATCTACAATGCCTTCTGTATACACATGGAAACATCTACACAGCCATCTGTATAAACATGTAAATATCTACACTGCTATATCTATAAACATGGAAATATCTACACCGCCATCTCTATAAACATGAAAATATCTACACTGCAATCTCCATAAACATGGAACTAACTACTCCGCCATCTGTATAAACATGGAAACATCTACACCGCCATCTGTGTGAATAAGGAAATATCTACAATGCCATCTGTATAAAGACATAAATATCTGCACCGCGAGCTGTATAAACATGGAGATATCTACATCGCTATCTGTATAAACGTTGAAATACCAACACATCTATCGGTATAAACATGGAAATATCTACAACGCCATCTATATAAACATGGAAATATCTACACCGCTATGTCTATAAACATGGAAATACCTACACCGCTATCTCTATAAACATGGAAATATCTACACCGCATTCCCTATAAATATGGAAATATCTACAATGCTATCTGTATAAACATGGAAATATCTACACCGCTATCTCTATAAATATGGAAATATCTATACCGCCATCTCTATAAACATGAAAATATCTACACTGCCATATCCATAAAGATGGAAGTATCTACTCCGCCATGTGTATAAACACGGAAATATCTACAGCACCATCTGTGAAAACATGGAAATATCTACACCGCTCTCTATCTAAACATGGAAATATCTACACCGCCATCTGCATGTCCATGGAAATATCTACGCTGCCATCTGTATAAACATGGAAATATCTACACGGACATCTGTGTATAGATGGAAATATCAACAATGCCATCTGTACAACATGGAAATTTCTACACCGCTATCTCTATAAACATGGAAATACGTACACCGCTATCTCTATAAACATGGAAATATCTACACCGCTATCTATATAAACATGGAAATATCTACAACGCTATCTGTATAAACATGGAAATATCTACACCGCGATCTGTATAAACATGGAAATATCTACACCGTGATCTGTATAAACATGGAAATATCTTCACCACGATCTGTATAAACATGGAAATATCTACACCGCAATCTGTATAAACATGGTAATATCTACACCACCATCTATATAAACATGGAAATATATACAGCGCCATCTGCATAAACATGGAAATATCTACAATGCCATCTGTAGAAAGATGGAAATACCTACACCGCAATCTGTGTTAACATGGAAATATCTACACCGATATCTGTAAAAACATGGAAATATCTACACCGCTATCTGTATAAACATGGAAATATCTACACCGCGATCTGTATAAACATGGAAATATCTACAGTGTCATCTCTATAAACATTGAAATATCTACACTGCCATCTGTAAAAACATGGAAATATCTACACAGTCATCAGAATAAACATGGAAATATCTACACCACCATTTGTATAAACATGGAAATAACTACAATACCATCTGTATAAATATGGAAATATCTACACAGACATCTGTATAAGTATGGAAATATCTACACCGCCATCTGTATAAACATGGAAATATCTACACTGCCATCTGTAGAAAGATGGAAATATCTACACCGCTATCTCTATAAATATGGAAATATCTACACCGCCATCTCTATAAACATGAAAATATCTACACTGCCATCTCCATAAAGATGGAAGTATCTACTCCGCCATGTGTATAAACACGGAAATATCTACACCACCATCTGTGAAAACATGGAAATATCTACACCGCTATCTGTATAAACATGGAAATATCTACACCGCCATCTGCATGTCCATGGAAATATCCACGCTGCCATCTGTATAAACATGGAAATATCTACACGGCCATCTGTGTAAAGATGGAAATATCAACAACGCCATCTGTACAAATATGGAAATATCTACACCGCTATCTCTATAAACATGGAAATATATGCACAGCCATCTGTAAAACATGGAAATACCTCTACAGTCATCTGTATAAACATGGAAATATCTACAATGCCTTCTGTATACACATGGAAACATCTACACAGCCATCTGTATAAACATGTAAATATCTACACTGCTATATCTATAAACATGGAAATATCTACACCGCCATCTCTATAAACATGAAAATATCTACACTGCAATCTCCATAAACATGGAACTAACTACTCCGCCATCTGTATAAACATGGAAACATCTACACCGCCATCTGTGTGAATAAGGAAATATCTACAATGCCATCTGTATAAAGATATAAATATCTGCACCGCGAGCTGTATAAACATGGAGATATCTACATCGCTATCTGTATAAACGTTGAAATACCAACACATCTATCGGTATAAACATGGAAATATCTACAACGCCATCTATATAAACATGGAAATATCTACACTGCTATGTCTATAAACATGGAAATACCTACACCGCTATCTCTATAAACATGGAAATATCTACACCGCATTCCCTATAAATATGGAAATATCTACAATGCTATCTGTATAAACATGGAAATATCTACACCGCTATCTCTATAAATATGGAAATATCTATACCGCCATCTCTATAAACATGAAAATATCTACACTGCCATATCCATAAAGATGGAAGTATCTACTCCGCCATGTGTATAAACACGGAAATATCTACAGCACCATCTGTGAAAACATGGAAATATCTACACCGCTCTCTATCTAAACATGGAAATATCTACACCGCCATCTGCATGTCCATGGAAATATCTACGCTGCCATCTGTATAAACATGGAAATATCTACACGGACATCTGTGTATAGATGGAAATATCAACAATGCCATCTGTACAACATGGAAATTTCTACACCGCTATCTCTATAAACATGGAAATACGTACACCGCTATCTCTATAAACATGGAAATATCTACACCGCTATCTATATAAACATGGAAATATCTACAACGCTATCTGTATAAACATGGAAATATCTACACCGCGATCTGTATAAACATGGAAATATCTACACCGTGATCTGTATAAACATGGAAATATCTTCACCACGATCTGTATAAACAGGGAAATATCTACACCGCAATCTGTATAAACATGGTAATATCTACACCACCATCTATATAAACATGGAAATATATACAGCGCCATCTGCATAAACATGGAAATATCTACAATGCCATCTGTAGAAAGATGGAAATACCTACACCGCAATCTGTGTTAACATGGAAATATCTACACCGATATCTGTAAAAACATGGAAATATCTACACCGCTATCTGTATAAACATGGAAATATCTACACCGCGATCTGTATAAACATGGAAATATCTACAGCGCCATCTCTATAAACATTGAAATATCTACACTGAAATCCGTAAAAACATGGAAATATCTACACAGTCATCTGAATAAACATGGAAATATCTTCACCACCATGTGTATAAACATGGAAATACCTACAATACCATCTGTATACACATGGAGATATCTACACAGACATCTGTATAAGTATGGAAATATCTACACCGCCATCTGTATAAACATGGAAATATCTACACTGCCATCTGTAGAAAGATGGAAATATCTACACCGCTATCTCTATAAATATGGAAATATCTACACCGCCATCTCTATAAACATGAAAATATCTACACTGCCATCTCCATAAAGATGGAAGTATCTACTCCGACATGTGTATAAACACGGAAATATCTACATCACAATCTGTGAAAACATGGAAATATCTACACCGCTCTCTGTATAAACATGGAAATATCTACACCGCCATCTGCATGTCCATGGAAATATCTACGCTGCCATCTGTGCAAACATGGAAATATCTACACGGCCATGTGTCTATAGATGGAAATATCAACAACGCCATCTGTACAAACATGGAAATATCTACACCGCTATCTCTATAAACATGGAAATATCTGCACAGCCATCTGTAAAACATGGAAATACCTCTACAGTCATCTGTATAAACATGGAAATATCTACAATGCCATCTGTATACACATGGAAATATCTACACCGCCATCTCTATAAACATGAAAATATCTACACTGCCATCTCCATAAACATGGAACTAACTACTCCGCCGTCTGTATAAACATGGAAACATCTACACCGCCATCTGTGTGAATAACGAAATATCTACAATGCCATCTGTATAAAGATATAAATATCTGCACCGCGAGCTGTATAAACATGGAGATATCTACACCGCTATCTGTACAAACGTGGAAATACCAACACATCTATCGGTATAAACATGGAAATATCTACAACGCCATCTATATAAAAATGGAAATATCTACACCGCTATGTCTATAAACATGGAAATACCTACACCGCTATCTCTATAAACATGGAAATATCTACACAACTATCTGTATCAACATGGAAATATCTACAGAGCGATCTGTATAAACATGGAAATATCTTCACCACGATCTGTATAAACATGGAAATATCTACACCGCTATCTGTATAAACATGGTAATATCTACACCACCATCTATCTAAACATGGAAATATCTACACCGCCATCTGCATAAACATGGAAGTATCTACAATGCCATCTGTAGAAAGATGGAAATATCTACACCGCAATCTGTGTAAACATGGAAATATCTACACCGATATCTGTAAAAACATGGAAATATCTACACCGCTATCTGTATAAACATGGAAATATCTACACCGCAATCTGTATAAACATGGAGATATCTACAGCGCCATCTCTATAAACATAGAATTATCTACACTGCCATCTGTAAAAACATGGAAATATCTACACAGTCATCTGAATAAACATGGAAATATCTACACCACCATCTGTATAAACATGGAAATACCTACAATACCATCTGTATACACATGGAAATATCTACACAGACATCTGTATAAGTATGGAGATATCTACACCGCCATCTGTATAAACATGGAAATATCTACACTGCCATCTGTAGAAAGATGGAAATATCTACACCGCTATCTCTATAAACATGGAAATATCTACACCGCCATCTCTATAAACATGAAAATATCTACACTGCCATCTCCATAAAGATGGAAGTATCTACTCCGCCATGTGTATAAACACGGAAATATCTACACCACCATCTGTGAAAACATGGAAATGTCTACACCGCCATCTGCATGTCCATGGAAATATCTACGCTGCCATCTGTATAAACATGGAAATATCTACACGGCCATCTGTGTATAGATGGAAATATCAACAACGCCATCTGTACAAACATGGAAATATCTACACCGCTATCTCTATAAACATGGAAATATCTGCACAGCCATCTGTAAAACATGGAAATACCTCTACAGTCATCTGTATAAACATGGAAATATCTACAATGCCATCTGTATACACTTGGAATTATCTACACAGCCATATGTATAAACATGTAAATATCTACACTGCTATCTCTATAAACATGGAAATATCTACACCGCCATCTCTATAAACATGAAAATATCTACACTGCCATCTCCATAAACATGGAACTAACAACTCCGCCATCTGTATAAACATGGAAACATCTACACCGCCATCTGTGTGAATAAGGAAATATCTACAATGCCATCTGTATAAAGATATAAATATCTGCACCGCGAGGTGTATAAACATGGAGATATCTACATCGCTATCTGTACAAACGTGGAACAACCAACACATCTATCGGTATAAACATGGAAATATCTACAACGCCATCTATATAAACATGGAAATATCTACACCGCTATGTCTACAAACATGGAAATACCTACACCGCTATCTCTATAAACATGGAAATATCTACACCGCTATCTGTATAAACATGGAAATATCTACACAGCGATCTGTACAAACATGGAAATATCTTCACCACGATCTGTATAAACATGGAAATATCTACACCGCTATCTGTATAAACATGGTAATATCTACACCACCATCTATATAAACTTGGAAATATCTACACCGCCATCTGCATAAACATGGAAATATCTACAATGCCATCTGTAGAAAGATGGAAATATCTACACCACAATCTGTGTAAACATGGAAATATCTACACCGATATCTGTAAAAACATGGAAATATCTACACCGCTATCTGTATAAACATGGAAATATCTACACCGCGATCTGTATAAACATGGAAATATCTACAGCGCCATCTCTATAAACATTGAAATATCTACACTGCCATCTGTAAAACATGGAAATATCTACACAGTCATCTGAATAAACATGGAAATATCTACACCACCATCTGTATAAACATGGAAATACCTACAATACCATCTGTATACACATGGAAATATCTACACAGACATCTCTATAAGTATGGAAATATCTACACCGCCATCTGTATAAACATGGAAATATCTACACTGCCATCTGTAGAAAGATGGAAATATCTACACCGCTATCTCTATAAATATGGAAATATCTATACCGCCATCTCTATAAACATGAAAATATCTACACTGCCATCTCCATAAAGATGGAAGTATCTACTCCGCCATGTGTATAAACACGGAAATATCTACAGCACCATCTGTGAAAACATGGAAATATCTACACCGCTCTCTATCTAAACATGGAAATATCTACACCGCCATCTGCATGTCCATGGAAATATCTACGCTGCCATCTGTATAAACATGGAAATATCTACACGGACATCTGTGTATAGATGGAAATATCAACAACGCCATCTGTACAACATGGAAATATCTACACCGCTATCTCTATAAACATGGAAATACCTACACCGCTATCTCTATAAACATGGAAATATTTACACCGCTATCTATATAAACATGGAAATATCTACAACGCTATCTGTATAAACATGGAAATATCTACACCGCGATCTGTATAAACATGGAAATATCTACACCGTGATCTGTATAAACATGGGAATATCTTCACCACGATCTGTATAAACATGGAAATATCTACACCGCTATCTGTATAAACATGGTAATATCTACACCACCATCTATATAAACATGGAAATATATACACCGCCATCTGCATAAACATGGAAATATCTACAATGCCATCTGTAGAAAGATGGAAATACCTACACCGCAATCTGTGTAAACATGGAAATATCTACACCGATATCTGTAAATACATGGAAATATCTACACCGCTATCTGTATAAACATGGAAATATCTACACCGCGATCTGTATAAACATGGAAATATCTTCACCACGATCTGTATAAACATGGAAATATCTACACCGCGATCTGTATAAACATGGAGATATCTACAGCGCCATCTCTATAAACATAGAATTATCTACACCGCCATCTGTATAAACATGGAAATATCTACACTGCCATCTGTAGAAAGATGGAAATATCTACACCGCTATCTCTATAAATTTGGAAATATCTACACCGCCATCTCTATAAACATGAAAATATCTACACTGCCATCTCTATGAAGATGGAAGTATCTTCTCCGCCATGTGTATTAACACGGAAATATCTACAGCACCATCTGTGAAAACATGGATATATCTACACCGCTATCTGTAAAAACATGGAAATATCTACACCGCTATCTGTATAAACATGGAAATATCTACACCGCTATCTGTATAAACATGGAAATACCTACACCGCTATCTCTATAAACATGGAAATATCTAAACCGCTATCTTTATAAACATGGAAATATCTACAACGCTATCTGTATAAACATGGAAATATCCACAATGCCATCTATATACACATGGAAATACCTACACCGCTATCTCTATGAACATGGAAATATCTACAATGCCATCTGTATACACGTGGAAATACCTACACAGCCGTCTGTATAAACATGTAAGTATCTACACTGCTATCTCTATAAACATGGAAATATCTACACCGCCATCTCTATAAACATGATAATATCTACACTGCCATCTCCATAAACATGGAACTAACTACTCCGCCATCTGTATAAACATGGAAACATCCACACCGCCATCTGTGTGAATAAGGAAATATCTACAATGCCATCTGTATGAAGATATATATATCTGCACCGCGAGCTGTATAAACATGGAAATATCTACATCGCTATCTGTATAAACGTGGAAATACCAACACATCTATCGGAATAAACATGCAAATATCTACAACGCCATCTATATAAACATGGAAATATCTACACCGCTATGTCTATAAACATGGAAATAACTACACCGCTATCTCTATAAACATGGAAATATCTACACCGCTTTCTCTATAAACATGGAAATATCTACAACGCTATCTGTATAAACTTGGAAATATCTACACCGCTATCTGTATAAACATGGAAATATCTACACCGCGATCTGTATAAACATGGAAATATCTTCACCACGATCTGTATAAACATGGAAATATCTACACCGCTATCTGTATAAACATGGTAATATTTACACCACCATCTATATAAACATGGAAATATCTACACCGCCATCTGCATAAACATGGAAGTATCTACAATGCCATCTGTAGAAAGATGGAAATATCTACACCGCAATCTGTGTAAACATGGAAATATCTACACCGATATCTGTAAAAACATGGAAATATCTACACCGCTATCTGTATAAACATGGAAATATCTACACCGTGATCTGAATAAACATGGAGATATCTACAGCGCCATCTCTATAAACATTGAAATATCTACACTGCCATCTGTAAAAACATGGAAATATCTACACAGTCATCTGAATAAACATGGAAATATCTACACCACCATCTGTATAAACATGGAAATACCTACAATACCATCTGTATACACATGGAAATATCTACACAGACATCTGTATAAGTATGGAAATATCTACACTGCTATCTCTATAAACATGGAAATATCTACACCGCCATCTCTATAAACATGAAAATATCTACACTGCCATCTCCATAAACATGGAACTAACAACTCCGCCATCTGTATAAACATGGAAACACCTACACCGACATCTGTGTGAATAAGGAAATATCTACAATGCCATCTGTATAAAGATATAAATATCTGCACCGCGAGCTGTATAAACATAGAAATATCTACATCGCTATCTGTATAAACTTGGAACTACCAACACATCTATCGGTATAAACATGGAAATACCTACAACGCCATCTATATAAACATGGAAATATCTACACCGCTATGTCTATAAACATGGAAATACCTACACCGCTATCTCTATAAACATGGAAATATCTACACCGCTATCTGTATAAACATGGAAATATCTACACAGCGATCTCTATATACATGGAAATATCTACACTGCGATCTGTATAAACATGGAAATAACTTCACCACGATCTGTATAAACATGGAAATATCTACACCGCTATCTGTATAAACATGGTAATATCTACACCACCATCTATATAAACATGGAAATATCTACACCGCCATCTGCATAAACATGGAAATATCTACACCGCCATCTGTATAAACATGGAAATATCTACACTGCCATCTGTAGAAAGATGGAAATATCTACACCGCTATCTCTATAAATATGGAAATGTCTATACCGCCATCTCTATAAACATGAAAATATCTACACTGCCATCTCCATAAAGATGGAAGTATCTACTCCGCCATGTGTATAAACACGGAAATATCTACACCACCATCTGTGAAAACATGGAAATATCTACACCGCTCTCTGTATAAACATGGAAATATCTACACCACCATCTGCATGTCCATGGAAATATCTACGCTGCCATCTGTATAAACATGGAAATATCTACACGGCCATCTGTGTATATATGGAAATATCAACAACGCCATCTGTACAAACATGGATATATCTACACCGCTATCTCTATAAACATGGAAATACCTACACCGCTATCTCTATAAACATGGAAATATCTTCACCGCTATCTATATAAACATGGAAATATCTACAACGCTATCTGTATAAACATGGAAATATCTACACCGCGATCTGTATAAACATGGAAATATCTACACCGTGATCTGTATAAACATGGAAATATCTTCAACACGATCTGTATAAACATGGAAATATCTACACCGCTATCTGTATAAACATGGTAATATCTACACCACCATCTATATAAACATGGAAATATATACACCGCCATCTGCATAAACATGGAAATATCTACAATGCCATCTGTAGAAAGATGGAAATACCTACATCGCAATCTGTGTAAACATGGAAATATCTACACCGATATCTGTAAAAACATGGAAATATCTACACCGCTATCTGTATAAACATGGAAATATCTACACCGCGATCAGTATAAACATGGAAATATCTACAGCGCCATCTCTATAAACATTGAAATATCTACACTGCCATCTGTAAAAACATGGAAATATCTACACAGTCACCTGAATAAACATGGAAATATCTTCACCACCATCTGTATAAACATGGAAATACCTACAATACCATCTGTATAAACATGGAAATATCTACAGAGACATCTGTATAAGTATGGAAATATCTACACCGCCATCTGTATAAACATGGAAATATCTGCACTGCCATCTGTAGAAAGATGGAAATATCTACACCGCTATCTCTATAAATATGGATATATCTACACCGCCATCTCTATAAACATGAAAATATCTTCACTGCCATCTCCATAAAGATGGAAGTATCTACTCCGCCATGTGTATAAAGACGGAAATATCTACACCACAATCTGTGAAAAAATGGAAATATCTACACCGCTCTCTGTATAAACATGGAAATATCTACACTGTGATCTGTATAAACATGGAAATATCTACACCGCTATCTGTATCAACATGGAAATATCTACAGAGCGATCTGTATAAACATGGAAATATCTTCACCACGATCTGTATAAACATGGAAATATCTACACCGCTATCTGTATAAACATGGTAATATCTACACCACCATCTATCTAAACATGGAAATATCTACACCGCCATCTGCATAAACATGGAAGTATCTACAATGCCATCTGTAGAAAGATGGAAATATCTACACCGCAATCTGTGTAAACATGGAAATATCTACACCGATATCTGTAAAAACATGGAAATATCTACACCTCTATCTGTATAAACATGGAAATATCTACACCGCAATCTGTATAAACATGGAGATATCTACAGCGCCATCTCTATAAACATAGAATTATCTACACTGCCATCTGTAAAAACATGGAAATATCTACACAGTCATCTGAATAAACATGGAAATATCTACACCACCATCTGTATAAACATGGAAATACCTACAATACCATCTGTATACACATGGAAATATCTACACAGACATCTGTATAAGTATGGAGATATCTACACCGCCATCTGTATAAACATGGAAATATCTACACTGCCATCTGTAGAAAGATGGAAATGTCTACACCGCTATCTCTATAAACATGGAAATATCTACACCGCCATCTCTATAAACATGAAAATATCTACACTGCCATCTCCATAAAGATGGAAGTATCTACTCCGCCATGTGTATAAACACGGAAATATCTACACCACAATCTGTGAAAACATGGAAATATCTACACCGCTCTCTGTATAAACATGGAAATATCTACACCGCCATCTGCATGTCCATGGAAATATCTACGCTGCCATCTGTATAAACATGGAAATATCTACACGGCCATCTGTGTATAGATGGAAATATCAACAACGCCATCTGTACAAACATGGAAATATCTACACCGCTGTGTCTATAAACATGGAAATATCTGCACAGCCATCTGTAAAACATGGAAATACCTCTACAGTCATCTGTAAAAACATGGAAATATCTACAATGCCATCTCTATACACATGGAAATATCTAAACTGCCATCTCTATAAACATGAAAATATCTACACTGCCATCTCCATAAACATGGAACTAACTACTCCGCCGTCTGTATAAATATGGAAACATCTACACCGCCATCTGTGTGAATAAGGAAATATCTACAATGCCATCTGTATAAAGATATAAATATCTGCACCGCGAGCTGTATAAACATGGAAATATCTACAACGCTATCTGTATAAACATGGAAATATCTACACCGCGATCTGTATAAACATGGAAATATCTACACCGTGATCTGTATAAACATGGAAATATCTTCACCACGATCTGTATAAACATGGAAATATCTACACCGCAATCTGTATAAACATGGTAATATCTACACCACCATCTATATAAACATAGAAATATATACAGCGCCATCTGCATAAACATGGAAATATCTACAATGCCATCTGTAGAAAGATGGAAATACCTACACCGCAATCTGTGTTAACATGGAAATATCTACACCGATATCTGTAAAAACATGGAAATATCTACACCGCTATCTGTATAAACATGGAAATATCTACACCGCGATCTGTATAAACATGGAAATATCTTCAGCGCCATCTCTATAAACATTGAAATATCTACACTGAAATCCGTAAAAACATGGAAATATCTACACAGTCATCTGAATAAACATGGAAATATCTTCACCACCATGTGTATAAACATGGAAATACCTACAATACCATCTGTATACACATGGAGATATCTACACAGACATCTGTATAAGTATGGAAATATCTACACCGCCATCTGTATAAACATGGAAATATCTACACTGCCATCTGTAGAAAGATGGAAATATCTACACCGCTATCTCTATAAATATGGAAATATCTACACCGCCATCTCTATAAACATGAAAATATCTACACTGCCATCTCCATAAACATGGAACTAACTACTCCGCCGTCTGTATAAACATGGAAACATCTACACCGCCATCTGTGTGAATAACGAAATATCTACAAAGCCATCTGTATAAAGATATAAATATCTGCACCGCGAGCTGTATAAACATGGAGATATCTACACCGCTATCTGTACAAACGTGGAAATACCAACACATCTATCGGTATAAACATGGAAATATCTACAACGCCATCTATATAAAAATGGAAATATCTACACCGCTATGTCTATAAACATGGAAATACCTACACCGCTATCTCTATAAACATGGAAATATCTACACAACTATCTGTATCAACATGGAAATATCTACAGAGCGATCTGTATAAACATGGAAATATCTTCACCACGATCTGTATAAACATGGAAATATCTACACCGCTATCTGTATAAACATGGTAATATCTACACCACCATCTATCTAAACATGGAAATATCTACACCGCCATCTGCATAAACATGGAAGTATCTACAATGCCATCTGTAGAAAGATGGAAATATCTACACCGCAATCTGTGTAAACATGGAAATATCTACACCGATATCTGTAAAAACATGGAAATATCTACACCGCTATCTGTATAAACATGGAAATATCTACACCGCAATCTGTATAAACATGGAGATATCTACAGCGCCATCTCTATAAACATAGAATTATCTACACTGCCATCTGTAAAAACATGGAAATATCTACACAGTCATCTGAATAAACATGGAAATATCTACACCACCATCTGTATAAACATGGAAATACCTACAATACCATCTGTATACACATGGAAATATCTACACAGACATCTGTATAAGTATGGAGATATCTACACCGCCATCTGTATAAACATGGAAATATCTACACTGCCATCTGTAGAAAGATGGAAATGTCTACACCGCTATCTCTATAAACATGGAAATATCTACACCGCCATCTCTATAAACATGAAAATATCTACACTGCCATCTCCATAAAGATGGAAGTATCTACTC
Source organism: Pan paniscus (assembly GCF_029289425.2). Taxonomy (NCBI): domain Eukaryota; kingdom Metazoa; phylum Chordata; class Mammalia; order Primates; family Hominidae; genus Pan; species Pan paniscus. The sequence goes on from NC_073259.2 coordinate 2,731,085, forward strand.
CGCCATGTGTATAAACACGGAAATATCTACACCACCATCTGTGAAAACATGGAAATGTCTACACCGCTATCTGTATAAACATGGAAATATCTACACCGCCATCTGCATGTCCATGGAAATATCTACACTGCCATCTGTATAAACATGGAAATATCTACACGGCCATCTGTGTATAGATGGAAATATCAACAACGCCATCTGTACAAACATGGAAATATCTACACCGCTATCTCTATAAACATGGAAATATCTGCACAGCCATCTGTAAAACATGGAAATACCTCTACAGTCATCTGTATAAACATGGAAATTTCTACAATGCCATCTGTATACACTTGGAATTATCTACACAGCCATATGTATAAACATGTAAATATCTACACTGCTATCTCTATAAACATGGAAATATCTACACCGCCATCTCTATAAACATGAAAATATCTACACTGCCATCTCCATAAACATGGAACTAACAACTCCGCCATCTGTATAAACATGGAAACATCTACACCGCCATCTGTGTGAATAAGGAAATATCTACAATGCCATCTATATAAACATGGAAATATCTACACCGCTATGTCTACAAACATGGAAATACCTACACCGCTATCTCTATAAACATGGAAATATCTACACCGCTATCTGTATAAACATGGAAATATCTACACAGCGATCTGTACAAACATGGAAATATCTTCACCACGATCTGTATAAACATGGAAATATCTACACCGCTATCTGTATAAACATGGTAATATCTACACCACCATCTATATAAACTTGGAAATATCTACACCGCCATCTGCATAAACATGGAAATATCTACAATGCCATCTGTAGAAAGATGGAAATATCTACACCACAATCTGTGTAAACATGGAACTATCTACACCGATATCTGTAAAAACATGGAAATATCTACACCGCTATCTGTATAAACATGGAAATATCTACACCGCGATCTGTATAAACATGGAAATATCTACAGCGCCATCTCTATAAACATTGAAATATCTACACTGCCATCTGTAAAACATGGAAATATCTACACAGTCATCTGAATAAACATGGAAATATCTACACCACCATCTGTATAAACATGGAAATACCTAAAATACCATCTGTATACACATGGAAATATCTACACAGACATCTCTATAAGTATGGAAATATCTACACCGCCATCTGTATAAACATGGAAATATCTACACTGCCATCTGTAGAAAGATGGAAATATCTACACCGCTATCTCTATAAATATGGAAATATCTATACCGCCATCTCTATAAACATGAAAATATCTACACTGCCATCTCCATAAAGATGGAAGTATCTACTCCGCCATGTGTATAAACACGGAAATATCTACAGCACCATCTGTGAAAACATGGAAATATCTACACCGCTCTCTATCTAAACATGGAAATATCTACACCGCCATCTGCATGTCCATGGAAATATCTACGCTGCCATCTGTATAAACATGGAAATATCTACACGGACATCTGTGTATAGATGGAAATATCAACAACGCCATCTGTACAACATGGAAATATCTACACTGCTATCTCTATAAACATGGAAATACCTACACCGCTATCTCTATAAACATGGAAATATCTACACCGCTATCTATATAAACATGGAAATATCTACAACGCTATCTGTATAAACATGGAAATATCTACACCGCGATCTGTATAAACATGGAAATATCTACACCGTGATCTGTATAAACATGGGAATATCTTCACCACGATCTGTATAAACATGGAAATATCTACACCGCTATCTGTATAAACATGGTAATATCTACACCACCATCTATATAAACATGGAAATATATACACCGCCATCTGCATAAACATGGAAATATCTACAATGCCATCTGTAGAAAGATGGAAATACCTACACCGCAATCTGTGTAAACATGGAAATATCTACACCGATATCTGTAAATACATGGAAATATCTACACCGCTATCTGTATAAACATGGAAATATCTACACCGCGATCTGTATAAACATGGAAATATATTCACCACGATCTGTATAAACATGGAAATATCTACACCGCGATCTGTATAAACATGGAGATATCTACAGCGCCATCTCTATAAACATAGAATTATCTACACCGCCATCTGTATAAACATGGAAATATCTACACTGCCATCTGTAGAAAGATGGAAATATCTACACCGCTATCTCTATAAATTTGGAAATATCTACACCGCCATCTCTATAAACATGAAAATATCTACACTGCCATCTCTATGAAGATGGAAGTATCTTCTCCGCCATGTGTATTAACACGGAAATATCTACAGCACCATATGTGAAAACATGGATATATCTACACCGCTATCTGTAAAAACATGGAAATATCTACACCGCTATCTGTATAAACATGGAAATATCTACACCGCTATCTGTATAAACATGGAAATACCTACACCGCTATCTCTATAAACATGGAAATATCTAAACCGCTATCTTTATAAACATGGAAATATCTACAACGCTATCTGTATAAACATGGAAATATCCACAATGCCATCTATATACACATGGAAATACCTACACCGCTATCTCTATGAACATGGAAATATCTACAATGCCATCTGTATACACGTGGAAATACCTACACAGCCGTCTGTATAAACATGTAAGTATCTACACTGCTATCTCTATAAACATGGAAATATCTACACCGCCATCTCTATAAACATGATAATATCTACACTGCCATCTCCATAAACATGGAACTAACTACTCCGCCATCTGTATAAACATGGAAACATCCACACCGCCATCTGTGTGAATAAGGAAATATCTACAATGCCATCTGTATGAAGATATATATATCTGCACCGCGAGCTGTATAAACATGGAAATATCTACATCGCTATCTGTATAAACGTGGAAATACCAACACATCTATCGGAATAAACATGCAAATATCTACAACGCAATCTATATAAACATGGAAATATCTACACCGCTATGTCTATAAACATGGAAATAACTACACCGCTATCTCTATAAACATGGAAATATCTACACCGCTTTCTCTATAAACATGGAAATATCTACAACGCTATCTGTATAAACTTGGAAATATCTACACCGCTATCTGTATAAACATGGAAATATCTACACCGCGATCTGTATAAACATGGAAATATCTTCACCACGATCTGTATAAACATGGAAATATCTACACCGCTATCTGTATAAACATGGTAATATTTACACCACCATCTATATAAACATGGAAATATCTACACCGCCATCTGCATAAACATGGAAGTATCTACAATGCCATCTGTAGAAAGATGGAAATATCTACACCGCAATCTGTGTAAACATGGAAATATCTACACCGATATCTGTAAAAACATGGAAATACCTACACCGCTATCTGTATAAACATGGAAATATCTACACCGTGATCTGAATAAACATGGAGATATCTACAGCGCCATCTCTATAAACATTGAAATATCTACACTGCCATCTGTAAAAACATGGAAATATCTACACAGTCATCTGAATAAACATGGAAATATCTACACCAACATCTGTATAAACATGGAAATACCTACAATACCATCTGTATACACATGGAAATATCTACACAGACATCTGTATAAGTATGGAAATATCTACACCGCCATCTGTATAAACATGGAAATATCTACACTGCCATCTGTAGAAGGATGGAAATATCTACACCGCTATCTCTATAAATATGGAAATATCTACACCGCCATCTCTATAAATATGAAAATATCTACACTGCCATCTCCATAAAGATGGAAGTATCTACTCCGCCATGTGTATAAACACGGAAATATCTACACCACCATCTGTGAAAACATGGAAATATCTACACCGCTATCTGTATAAACATGGAAATATCTACACCGCCATCTGCATGTCCATGGAAATATCTACGCTGCCATCTGTATCAACATGGAAATATCTACACGGCCATCTGTGTATAGATGGAAATATCAACAACGCCATCTGTACAAACATGGAAATATCTACACTGCTATCTCTATAAACATGGAAATATCTACACCGCCATCTCTATAAACATGAAAATATCTACACTGCCATCTCCATAAACATGGAACTAACAACTCCGCCATCTGTATAAACATGGAAACACCTACACCGACATCTGTGTGAATAAGGAAATATCTACAATGCCATCTGCATAAAGATATAAATATCTGCACCGCGAGCTGTATAAACATAGAAATATCTACATAGCTATCTGTATAAACTTGGAACTACCAACACATCTATCGGTATAAACATGGAAATATCTACAACGCCATCTATATAAACATGGAAATATCTACACCGCTATGTCTATAAACATGGAAATACCTACACCGCTATCTCTATAAACATGGAAATATCTACACCGCTATCTGTATAAACATGGAAATATCTACACAGCGATCTCTATATACATGGAAATATCTACACTGCGATCTGTATAAACATGGAAATAACTTCACCACGATCTGTATAAACATGGAAATATCTACACCGCTATCTGTATAAACATGGTAATATCTACACCACCATCTATATAAACATGGAAATATCTACACCGCCATCTGCATAAACATGGAAATATCTACAATGCCATCTGTAGAAAGATGGAAATATCTACACCACAATCTGTGTAAACATGGAAATATCTACACCGATATCTGTATAAACATGGAAATATCTACACCGCGATCTGTATAAACATGGAAATATCTACAGTGCCATCTCTATAAACATTGAAATATCTACACTGCCATCTGTAAAACATGGAAATATCTACACATTCATCTGAATAAACATGGAAATATCTACACCACCATCTGTATAAACATGGAAATACCTACAATACCATCTGTATACACATGGAAATATCTACACAGACATCTCTATAAGTATGGAAATATCTACACCGCCATCTGTATAAACATGGAAATATCTACACTGCCATCTGTAGAAAGATGGAAATATCTACACCGCTATCTCTATAAATATGGAAATGTCTATACCGCCATCTCTATAAACATGAAAATATCTACACTGCCATCTCCATAAAGATGGAAGTATCTACTCCGCCATGTGTATAAACACGGAAATATCTACACCACCATCTGTGAAAACATGGAAATATCTACACCGCTCTCTGTATAAACATGGAAATATCTACACCACCATCTGCATGTCCATGGAAATATCTACGCTGCCATCTGTATAAACATGGAAATATCTACACGGCCATCTGTGTATATATGGAAATATCAACAACGCCATCTGTACAAACATGGATATATCTACACCGCTATCTCTATAAACATGGAAATACCTACACCGCTATCTCTATAAACATGGAAATATCTTCACCGCTATCTATATAAACATGGAAATATCTACAACGCTATCTGTATAAACATGGAAATATCTACACCGCGATCTGTATAAACATGGAAATATCTACACCGTGATCTGTATAAACATGGAAATATCTTCAACACGATCTGTATAAACATGGAAATATCTACACCGCTATCTGTATAAACATGGTAATATCTACACCACCATCTATATAAACATGGAAATATATACACCGCCATCTGCATAAACATGGAAATATCTACAATGCCATCTGTAGAAAGATGGAAATACCTACACCGCAATCTGTGTAAACATGGAAATATCTACACCGATATCTGTAAAAACATGGAAATATCTACACCGCTATCTGTATAAACATGGAAATATCTACACCGCGATCAGTATAAACATGGAAATATCTACAGCGCCATCTCTATAAACATTGAAATATCTACACTGCCATCTGTAAAAACATGGAAATATCTACACAGTCACCTGAATAAACATGGAAATATCTTCACCACCATCTGTATAAACATGGAAATACCTACAATACCATCTGTATAAACATGGAAATATCTACAGAGACATCTGTATAAGTATGGAAATATCTACACCGCCATCTGTATAAACATGGAAATATCTGCACTGCCATCTGTAGAAAGATGGAAATATCTACACCGCTATCTCTATAAATATGGATATATCTACACCGCCATCTCTATAAACATGAAAATATCTTCACTGCCATCTCCATAAAGATGGAAGTATCTACTCCGCCATGTGTATAAAGACGGAAATATCTACACCACAATCTGTGAAAAAATGGAAATATCTACACCGCTCTCTGTATAAACATGGAAATATCTACACTGTGATCTGTATAAACATGGAAATATCTACACCGCTATCTGTATCAACATGGAAATATCTACAGAGCGATCTGTATAAACATGGAAATATCTTCACCACGATCTGTATAAACATGGAAATATCTACACCGCTATCTGTATAAACATGGTAATATCTACACCACCATCTATCTAAACATGGAAATATCTACACCGCCATCTGCATAAACATGGAAGTATCTACAATGCCATCTGTAGAAAGATGGAAATATCTACACCGCAATCTGTGTAAACATGGAAATATCTACACCGATATCTGTAAAAACATGGAAATATCTACACCGCTATCTGTATAAACATGGAAATATCTACACCGCAATCTGTATAAACATGGAGATATCTACAGCGCCATCTCTATAAACATAGAATTATCTACACTGCCATCTGTAAAAACATGGAAATATCTACACAGTCATCTGAATAAACATGGAAATATCTACACCACCATCTGTATAAACATGGAAATACCTACAATACCATCTGTATACACATGGAAATATCTACACAGACATCTGTATAAGTATGGAGATATCTACACCGCCATCTGTATAAACATGGAAATATCTACACTGCCATCTGTAGAAAGATGGAAATATCTACACCGCTATCTCTATAAACATGGAAATATCTACACCGCCATCTCTATAAACATGAAAATATCTACACTGCCATCTCCATAAAGATGGAAGTATCTACTCCGCCATGTGTATAAACACGGAAATATCTACACCACAATCTGTGAAAACATGGAAATATCTACACCGCTCTCTGTATAAACATGGAAATATCTACACCGCCATCTGCATGTCCATGGAAATATCTACGCTGCCATCTGTATAAACATGGAAATATCTACACGGCCATCTGTGTATAGATGGAAATATCAACAACGCCATCTGTACAAACATGGAAATATCTACACCGCTGTCTCTATAAACATGGAAATATCTGCACAGCCATCTGTAAAACATGGAAATACCTCTACAGTCATCTGTAAAAACATGGAAATATCTACAATGCCATCTCTATACACATGGAAATATCTAAACCGCCATCTCTATAAACATGAAAATATCTACACTGCCATCTCCATAAACATGGAACTAACTACTCCGCCGTCTGTATAAATATGGAAACATCTACACCGCCATCTGTGTGAATAAGGAAATATCTACAATGCCATCTGTATAAAGATATAAATATCTGCACCGCGAGCTGTATAAACATGGAAATATCTACAACGCCATCTATATAAACATGGAAATATCTACACCGCTATGTCTATAAACATGGAAATACCTACACCGCTCTCTGTATAAACATGGAAATATCTACACCGCTATCTCTATAAACATGGAAATATCTGCACAGCCATCTGTAAAACATGGAAATATCTCTACAGTCATCTGTATAAATATGGAAATATCTACAATGCCATCTGTATACACATGGAAATATCTACACAGCCATCTGTATAAACATGTAAATATCTACACTGCTATCTCTATAAACATGGAAATATCTACACCGCCATCTCTATAAACATGAAAATATCTACACTGCCATCTCCATAAACATGGAACTAACTACTCGGCCATCTGTATAAACATGGAAACATCTACACCGCCATCTGTGTGAATAAGGAAATATCTACAATGCCATCTGTATAAAGATATAAATATCTGCACCGTGAGCTGTATAAACATGGAGATATCTACATCGCTATCTGTATAAACGTTGAAATGCCAACACATCTATCGGTATCAACATGGAAATATCTACAACGCCATCTATATAAACATGGAAATATCTACACCGCTATGTCTGTAAACATGGAAATACCTACACCGCTATCTCTATAAACATGGAAATATCTACACCGCATTCTGTATAAACATGGAAATATCTACAACACAATCTGTATAAACATGGAAATATCTACACCGCTATCTGTATAAACATGGAAATATCTACACCGCGATCTGTATAAACATGGAAATATCTTCACCACGATCTGTATAAACATGGAAATATCTACACCGCTATCTGTATAAACATGGTAATATCTACACCACCATCTATATAAACATGGAAATATATACAACGCCATCTGCATAAACATGGAAATATCTACAGTGCCATCTGTAGAAAGATGGAAATATCTTCACCGCAATCTGTGTAAACATGGAAATATCTACACCGATATCTGTAAAAACATGGAAATATCTACACCTCTATCTCTATAAACATGGAAATATCTACACCGCGATCTGTATAAACATGGAAATATCTACAGTGTCATCTCTATAAACATTGAAATATCTACACTGCCATCTGTAAAAACATGGAAATATCTACACAGTCATCAGAATAAACATGGAAATATCTACACCACCATTTGTATAAACATGGAAATACCTACAATACCATCTGTATAAAAATGGAAATATCTACACAGACATCTGTATAAGTATGGAAATATCTACACCGCCATCTGTATAAACATGGAAATATCTACACTGCCATCTGTAGAAAGATGGAAATATCTACGCCGCTATCTCTATAAATATGGAAATATCTACACCGCCATCTCTATAAACATGAAAATATCTACACTGCCATCTCCATAAAGATGGAAGTATCTACTCCGCCATGTGTATAAACACGGAAATATCTACACCACCATCTGTGAAAACATGGAAATATCTACACCGCTATCTGTATAAACATGGAAATATCTACACCGCCATCTGCATGTCCATGGAAATATCCACGCTGCCATCTGTATAAACATGGAAATATCTACACGGCCATCTGTGTATAGATGGAAATATCAACAACGCCATCTGTACAAATATGGAAATATCTACACCGCTATCTCTATAAACATGGAAATATATGCACAGCCATCTGTAAAACATGGAAATACCTCTACAGTCATCTGTATAAACATGGAAATATCTACAATGCCTTCTGTATACACATGGAAACATCTACACAGCCATCTGTATAAACATGTAAATATCTACACTGCTATATCTATAAACATGGAAATATCTACACCGCCATCTCTATAAACATGAAAATATCTACACTGCAATCTCCATAAACATGGAACTAACTACTCCGCCATCTGTATAAACATGGAAACATCTACACCGCCATCTGTGTGAATAAGGAAATATCTACAATGCCATCTGTATAAAGACATAAATATCTGCACCGCGAGCTGTATAAACATGGAGATATCTACATCGCTATCTGTATAAACGTTGAAATACCAACACATCTATCGGTATAAACATGGAAATATCTACAACGCCATCTATATAAACATGGAAATATCTACACCGCTATGTCTATAAACATGGAAATACCTACACCGCTATCTCTATAAACATGGAAATATCTACACCGCATTCCCTATAAATATGGAAATATCTACAATGCTATCTGTATAAACATGGAAATATCTACACCGCTATCTCTATAAATATGGAAATATCTATACCGCCATCTCTATAAACATGAAAATATCTACACTGCCATATCCATAAAGATGGAAGTATCTACTCCGCCATGTGTATAAACACGGAAATATCTACAGCACCATCTGTGAAAACATGGAAATATCTACACCGCTCTCTATCTAAACATGGAAATATCTACACCGCCATCTGCATGTCCATGGAAATATCTACGCTGCCATCTGTATAAACATGGAAATATCTACACGGACATCTGTGTATAGATGGAAATATCAACAATGCCATCTGTACAACATGGAAATTTCTACACCGCTATCTCTATAAACATGGAAATACGTACACCGCTATCTCTATAAACATGGAAATATCTACACCGCTATCTATATAAACATGGAAATATCTACAACGCTATCTGTATAAACATGGAAATATCTACACCGCGATCTGTATAAACATGGAAATATCTACACCGTGATCTGTATAAACATGGAAATATCTTCACCACGATCTGTATAAACATGGAAATATCTACACCGCAATCTGTATAAACATGGTAATATCTACACCACCATCTATATAAACATGGAAATATATACAGCGCCATCTGCATAAACATGGAAATATCTACAATGCCATCTGTAGAAAGATGGAAATACCTACACCGCAATCTGTGTTAACATGGAAATATCTACACCGATATCTGTAAAAACATGGAAATATCTACACCGCTATCTGTATAAACATGGAAATATCTACACCGCGATCTGTATAAACATGGAAATATCTACAGTGTCATCTCTATAAACATTGAAATATCTACACTGCCATCTGTAAAAACATGGAAATATCTACACAGTCATCAGAATAAACATGGAAATATCTACACCACCATTTGTATAAACATGGAAATAACTACAATACCATCTGTATAAATATGGAAATATCTACACAGACATCTGTATAAGTATGGAAATATCTACACCGCCATCTGTATAAACATGGAAATATCTACACTGCCATCTGTAGAAAGATGGAAATATCTACACCGCTATCTCTATAAATATGGAAATATCTACACCGCCATCTCTATAAACATGAAAATATCTACACTGCCATCTCCATAAAGATGGAAGTATCTACTCCGCCATGTGTATAAACACGGAAATATCTACACCACCATCTGTGAAAACATGGAAATATCTACACCGCTATCTGTATAAACATGGAAATATCTACACCGCCATCTGCATGTCCATGGAAATATCCACGCTGCCATCTGTATAAACATGGAAATATCTACACGGCCATCTGTGTATAGATGGAAATATCAACAACGCCATCTGTACAAATATGGAAATATCTACACCGCTATCTCTATAAACATGGAAATATATGCACAGCCATCTGTAAAACATGGAAATACCTCTACAGTCATCTGTATAAACATGGAAATATCTACAATGCCTTCTGTATACACATGGAAACATCTACACAGCCATCTGTATAAACATGTAAATATCTACACTGCTATATCTATAAACATGGAAATATCTACACCGCCATCTCTATAAACATGAAAATATCTACACTGCAATCTCCATAAACATGGAACTAACTACTCCGCCATCTGTATAAACATGGAAACATCTACACCGCCATCTGTGTGAATAAGGAAATATCTACAATGCCATCTGTATAAAGATATAAATATCTGCACCGCGAGCTGTATAAACATGGAGATATCTACATCGCTATCTGTATAAACGTTGAAATACCAACACATCTATCGGTGTAAACATGGAAATATCTACAACGCCATCTATATAAACATGGAAATATCTACACTGCTATGTCTATAAACATGGAAATACCTACACCGCTATCTCTATAAACATGGAAATATCTACACCGCATTCCCTATAAATATGGAAATATCTACAATGCTATCTGTATAAACATGGAAATATCTACACCGCTATCTCTATAAATATGGAAATATCTATACCGCCATCTCTATAAACATGAAAATATCTACACTGCCATATCCATAAAGATGGAAGTATCTACTCCGCCATGTGTATAAACACGGAAATATCTACAGCACCATCTGTGAAAACATGGAAATATCTACACCGCTCTCTATCTAAACATGGAAATATCTACACCGCCATCTGCATGTCCATGGAAATATCTACGCTGCCATCTGTATAAACATGGAAATATCTACACGGACATCTGTGTATAGATGGAAATATCAACAATGCCATCTGTACAACATGGAAATTTCTACACCGCTATCTCTATAAACATGGAAATACGTACACCGCTATCTCTATAAACATGGAAATATCTACACCGCTATCTATATAAACATGGAAATATCTACAACGCTATCTGTATAAACATGGAAATATCTACACCGCGATCTGTATAAACATGGAAATATCTACACCGTGATCTGTATAAACATGGAAATATCTTCACCACGATCTGTATAAACAGGGAAATATCTACACCGCAATCTGTATAAACATGGTAATATCTACACCACCATCTATATAAACATGGAAATATATACAGCGCCATCTGCATAAACATGGAAATATCTACAATGCCATCTGTAGAAAGATGGAAATACCTACACCGCAATCTGTGTTAACATGGAAATATCTACACCGATATCTGTAAAAACATGGAAATATCTACACCGCTATCTGTATAAACATGGAAATATCTACACCGCGATCTGTATAAACATGGAAATATCTACAGCGCCATCTCTATAAACATTGAAATATCTACACTGAAATCCGTAAAAACATGGAAATATCTACACAGTCATCTGAATAAACATGGAAATATCTTCACCACCATGTGTATAAACATGGAAATACCTACAATACCATCTGTATACACATGGAGATATCTACACAGACATCTGTATAAGTATGGAAATATCTACACCGCCATCTGTATAAACATGGAAATATCTACACTGCCATCTGTAGAAAGATGGAAATATCTACACCGCTATCTCTATAAATATGGAAATATCTACACCGCCATCTCTATAAACATGAAAATATCTACACTGCCATCTCCATAAAGATGGAAGTATCTACTCCGACATGTGTATAAACACGGAAATATCTACATCACAATCTGTGAAAACATGGAAATATCTACACCGCTCTCTGTATAAACATGGAAATATCTACACCGCCATCTGCATGTCCATGGAAATATCTACGCTGCCATCTGTGCAAACATGGAAATATCTACACGGCCATGTGTCTATAGATGGAAATATCAACAACGCCATCTGTACAAACATGGAAATATCTACACCGCTATCTCTATAAACATGGAAATATCTGCACAGCCATCTGTAAAACATGGAAATACCTCTACAGTCATCTGTATAAACATGGAAATATCAACAATGCCATCTGTATACACATGGAAATATCTACACCGCCATCTCTATAAACATGAAAATATCTACACTGCCATCTCCATAAACATGGAACTAACTACTCCGCCGTCTGTATAAACATGGAAACATCTACACCGCCATCTGTGTGAATAACGAAATATCTACAATGCCATCTGTATAAAGATATAAATATCTGCACCGCGAGCTGTATAAACATGGAGATATCTACACCGCTATCTGTACAAACGTGGAAATACCAACACATCTATCGGTATAAACATGGAAATATCTACAACGCCATCTATATAAAAATGGAAATATCTACACCGCTATGTCTATAAACATGGAAATACCTACACCGCTATCTCTATAAACATGGAAATATCTACACAACTATCTGTATCAACATGGAAATATCTACAGAGCGATCTGTATAAACATGGAAATATCTTCACCACGATCTGTATAAACATGGAAATATCTACACCGCTATCTGTATAAACATGGTAATATCTACACCACCATCTATCTAAACATGGAAATATCTACACCGCCATCTGCATAAACATGGAAGTATCTACAATGCCATCTGTAGAAAGATGGAAATATCTACACCGCAATCTGTGTAAACATGGAAATATCTACACCGATATCTGTAAAAACATGGAAATATCTACACCGCTATCTGTATAAACATGGAAATATCTACACCGCAATCTGTATAAACATGGAGATATCTACAGCGCCATCTCTATAAACATAGAATTATCTACACTGCCATCTGTAAAAACATGGAAATATCTACACAGTCATCTGAATAAACATGGAAATATCTACACCACCATCTGTATAAACATGGAAATACCTACAATACCATCTGTATACACATGGAAATATCTACACAGACATCTGTATAAGTATGGAGATATCTACACCGCCATCTGTATAAACATGGAAATATCTACACTGCCATCTGTAGAAAGATGGAAATATCTACACCGCTATCTCTATAAACATGGAAATATCTACACCGCCATCTCTATAAACATGAAAATATCTACACTGCCATCTCCATAAAGATGGAAGTATCTACTCCGCCATGTGTATAAACACGGAAATATCTACACCACCATCTGTGAAAACATGGAAATGTCTACACCGCCATCTGCATGTCCATGGAAATATCTACGCTGCCATCTGTATAAACATGGAAATATCTACACGGCCATCTGTGTATAGATGGAAATATCAACAACGCCATCTGTACAAACATGGAAATATCTACACCGCTATCTCTATAAACATGGAAATATCTGCACAGCCATCTGTAAAACATGGAAATACCTCTACAGTCATCTGTATAAACATGGAAATATCTACAATGCCATCTGTATACACTTGGAATTATCTACACAGCCATATGTATAAACATGTAAATATCTACACTGCTATCTCTATAAACATGGAAATATCTACACCGCCATCTCTATAAACATGAAAATATCTACACTGCCATCTCCATAAACATGGAACTAACAACTCCGCCATCTGTATAAACATGGAAACATCTACACCGCCATCTGTGTGAATAAGGAAATATCTACAATGCCATCTGTATAAAGATATAAATATCTGCACCGCGAGGTGTATAAACATGGAGATATCTACATCGCTATCTGTACAAACGTGGAACAACCAACACATCTATCGGTATAAACATGGAAATATCTACAACGCCATCTATATAAACATGGAAATATCTACACCGCTATGTCTACAAACATGGAAATACCTACACCGCTATCTCTATAAACATGGAAATATCTACACCGCTATCTGTATAAACATGGAAATATCTACACAGCGATCTGTACAAACATGGAAATATCTTCACCACGATCTGTATAAACATGGAAATATGTACACCGCTATCTGTATAAACATGGTAATATCTACACCACCATCTATATAAACTTGGAAATATCTACACCGCCATCTGCATAAACATGGAAATATCTACAATGCCATCTGTAGAAAGATGGAAATATCTACACCACAATCTGTGTAAACATGGAAATATCTACACCGATATCTGTAAAAACATGGAAATATCTACACCGCTATCTGTATAAACATGGAAATATCTACACCGCGATCTGTATAAACATGGAAATATCTACAGCGCCATCTCTATAAACATTGAAATATCTACACTGCCATCTGTAAAACATGGAAATATCTACACAGTCATCTGAATAAACATGGAAATATCTACACCACCATCTGTATAAACATGGAAATACCTACAATACCATCTGTATACACATGGAAATATCTACACAGACATCTCTATAAGTATGGAAATATCTACACCGCCATCTGTATAAACATGGAAATATCTACACTGCCATCTGTAGAAAGATGGAAATATCTACACCGCTATCTCTATAAATATGGAAATATCTATACCGCCATCTCTATAAACATGAAAATATCTACACTGCCATCTCCATAAAGATGGAAGTATCTACTCCGCCATGTGTATAAACACGGAAATATCTACAGCACCATCTGTGAAAACATGGAAATATCTACACCGCTCTCTATCTAAACATGGAAATATCTACACCGCCATCTGCATGTCCATGGAAATATCTACGCTGCCATCTGTATAAACATGGAAATATCTACACGGACATCTGTGTATAGATGGAAATATCAACAACGCCATCTGTACAACATGGAAATATCTACACCGCTATCTCTATAAACATGGAAATACCTACACCGCTATCTCTATAAACATGGAAATATTTACACCGCTATCTATATAAACATGGAAATATCTACAACGCTATCTGTATAAACATGGAAATATCTACACCGCGATCTGTATAAACATGGAAATATCTACACCGTGATCTGTATAAACATGGGAATATCTTCACCACGATCTGTATAAACATGGAAATATCTACACCGCTATCTGTATAAACATGGTAATATCTACACCACCATCTATATAAACATGGAAATATATACACCGCCATCTGCATAAACATGGAAATATCTACAATGCCATCTGTAGAAAGATGGAAATACCTACACCGCAATCTGTGTAAACATGGAAATATCTACACCGATATCTGTAAATACATGGAAATATCTACACCGCTATCTGTATAAACATGGAAATATCTACACCGCGATCTGTATAAACATGGAAATATCTTCACCACGATCTGTATAAACATGGAAATATCTACACCGCGATCTGTATAAACATGGAGATATCTACAGCGCCATCTCTATAAACATAGAATTATCTACACCGCCATCTGTATAAACATGGAAATATCTACACTGCCATCTGTAGAAAGATGGAAATATCTACACCGCTATCTCTATAAATTTGGAAATATCTACACCGCCATCTCTATAAACATGAAAATATCTACACTGCCATCTCTATGAAGATGGAAGTATCTTCTCCGCCATGTGTATTAACACGGAAATATCTACAGCACCATCTGTGAAAACATGGATATATCTACACCGCTATCTGTAAAAACATGGAAATATCTACACCGCTATCTGTATAAACATGGAAATATCTACACCGCTATCTGTATAAACATGGAAATACCTACACCGCTATCTCTATAAACATGGAAATATCTAAACCGCTATCTTTATAAACATGGAAATATCTACAACGCTATCTGTATAAACATGGAAATATCCACAATGCCATCTATATACACATGGAAATACCTACACCGCTATCTCTATGAACATGGAAATATCTACAATGCCATCTGTATACACGTGGAAATACCTACACAGCCGTCTGTATAAACATGTAAGTATCTACACTGCTATCTCTATAAACATGGAAATATCTACACCGCCATCTCTATAAACATGATAATATCTACACTGCCATCTCCATAAACATGGAACTAACTACTCCGCCATCTGTATAAACATGGAAACATCCACACCGCCATCTGTGTGAATAAGGAAATATCTACAATGCCATCTGTATGAAGATATATATATCTGCACCGCGAGCTGTATAAACATGGAAATATCTACATCGCTATCTGTATAAACGTGGAAATACCAACACATCTATCGGAATAAACATGCAAATATCTACAACGCCATCTATATAAACATGGAAATATCTACACCGCTATGTCTATAAACATGGAAATAACTACACCGCTATCTCTATAAACATGGAAATATCTACACCGCTTTCTCTATAAACATGGAAATATCTACAACGCTATCTGTATAAACTTGGAAATATCTACACCGCTATCTGTATAAACATGGAAATATCTACACCGCGATCTGTATAAACATGGAAATATCTTCACCACGATCTGTATAAACATGGAAATATCTACACCGCTATCTGTATAAACATGGTAATATTTACACCACCATCTATATAAACATGGAAATATCTACACCGCCATCTGCATAAACATGGAAGTATCTACAATGCCATCTGTAGAAAGATGGAAATATCTACACCGCAATCTGTGTAAACATGGAAATATCTACACCGATATCTGTAAAAACATGGAAATATCTACACCGCTATCTGTATAAACATGGAAATATCTACACCGTGATCTGAATAAACATGGAGATATCTACAGCGCCATCTCTATAAACATTGAAATATCTACACTGCCATCTGTAAAAACATGGAAATATCTACACAGTCATCTGAATAAACATGGAAATATCTACACCACCATCTGTATAAACATGGAAATACCTACAATACCATCTGTATACACATGGAAATATCTACACAGACATCTGTATAAGTATGGAAATATCTACACTGCTATCTCTATAAACATGGAAATATCTACACCGCCATCTCTATAAACATGAAAATATCTACACTGCCATCTCCATAAACATGGAACTAACAACTCCGCCATCTGTATAAACATGGAAACACCTACACCGACATCTGTGTGAATAAGGAAATATCTACAATGCCATCTGTATAAAGATATAAATATCTGCACCGCGAGCTGTATAAACATAGAAATATCTACATCGCTATCTGTATAAACTTGGAACTACCAACACATCTATCGGTATAAACATGGAAATACCTACAACGCCATCTATATAAACATGGAAATATCTACACCGCTATGTCTATAAACATGGAAATACCTACACCGCTATCTCTATAAACATGGAAATATCTACACCGCTATCTGTATAAACATGGAAATATCTACACAGCGATCTCTATATACATGGAAATATCTACACTGCGATCTGTATAAACATGGAAATAACTTCACCACGATCTGTATAAACATGGAAATATCTACACCGCTATCTGTATAAACATGGTAATATCTACACCACCATCTATATAAACATGGAAATATCTACACCGCCATCTGCATAAACATGGAAATATCTACAATGCCATCTGTAGAAAGATGGAAATATCTACACCACAATCTGTGTAAACATGGAAATATCTACACCGATATCTGTATAAACATGGAAATATCTACACCGCGATCTGTATAAACATGGAAATATCTACAGTGCCATCTCTATAAACATTGAAATATCTACACTGCCATCTGTAAAACATGGAAATATCTACACATTCATCTGAATAAACATGGAAATATCTACACCACCATCTGTATAAACATGGAAATACCTACAATACCATCTGTATACACATGGAAATATCTACACAGACATCTCTATAAGTATGGAAATATCTACACCGCCATCTGTATAAACATGGAAATATCTACACTGCCATCTGTAGAAAGATGGAAATATCTACACCGCTATCTCTATAAATATGGAAATGTCTATACCGCCATCTCTATAAACATGAAAATATCTACACTGCCATCTCCATAAAGATGGAAGTATCTACTCCGCCATGTGTATAAACACGGAAATATCTACACCACCATCTGTGAAAACATGGAAATATCTACACCGCTCTCTGTATAAACATGGAAATATCTACACCACCATCTGCATGTCCATGGAAATATCTACGCTGCCATCTGTATAAACATGGAAATATCTACACGGCCATCTGTGTATATATGGAAATATCAACAACGCCA
Source organism: Pan paniscus (assembly GCF_029289425.2). Lineage (NCBI taxonomy): Eukaryota > Metazoa > Chordata > Mammalia > Primates > Hominidae > Pan > Pan paniscus. Next base: position 2,750,499 of record NC_073259.2, read on the forward strand.
TCTGTACAAACATGGATATATCTACACCGCTATCTCTATAAACATGGAAATACCTACACCGCTATCTCTATAAACATGGAAATATCTTCACCGCTATCTATATAAACATGGAAATATCTACAACGCTATCTGTATAAACATGGAAATATCTACACCGCGATCTGTATAAACATGGAAATATCTACACCGTGATCTGTATAAACATGGAAATATCTTCAACACGATCTGTATAAACATGGAAATATCTACACCGCTATCTGTATAAACATGGTAATATCTACACCACCATCTATATAAACATGGAAATATATACACCGCCATCTGCATAAACATGGAAATATCTACAATGCCATCTGTAGAAAGATGGAAATACCTACATCGCAATCTGTGTAAACATGGAAATATCTACACCGATATCTGTAAAAACATGGAAATATCTACACCGCTATCTGTATAAACATGGAAATATCTACACCGCGATCAGTATAAACATGGAAATATCTACAGCGCCATCTCTATAAACATTGAAATATCTACACTGCCATCTGTAAAAACATGGAAATATCTACACAGTCACCTGAATAAACATGGAAATATCTTCACCACCATCTGTATAAACATGGAAATACCTACAATACCATCTGTATAAACATGGAAATATCTACAGAGACATCTGTATAAGTATGGAAATATCTACACCGCCATCTGTATAAACATGGAAATATCTGCACTGCCATCTGTAGAAAGATGGAAATATCTACACCGCTATCTCTATAAATATGGATATATCTACACCGCCATCTCTATAAACATGAAAATATCTTCACTGCCATCTCCATAAAGATGGAAGTATCTACTCCGCCATGTGTATAAAGACGGAAATATCTACACCACAATCTGTGAAAAAATGGAAATATCTACACCGCTCTCTGTATAAACATGGAAATATCTACACTGTGATCTGTATAAACATGGAAATATCTACACCGCTATCTGTATCAACATGGAAATATCTACAGAGCGATCTGTATAAACATGGAAATATCTTCACCACGATCTGTATAAACATGGAAATATCTACACCGCTATCTGTATAAACATGGTAATATCTACACCACCATCTATCTAAACATGGAAATATCTACACCGCCATCTGCATAAACATGGAAGTATCTACAATGCCATCTGTAGAAAGATGGAAATATCTACACCGCAATCTGTGTAAACATGGAAATATCTACACCGATATCTGTAAAAACATGGAAATATCTACACCTCTATCTGTATAAACATGGAAATATCTACACCGCAATCTGTATAAACATGGAGATATCTACAGCGCCATCTCTATAAACATAGAATTATCTACACTGCCATCTGTAAAAACATGGAAATATCTACACAGTCATCTGAATAAACATGGAAATATCTACACCACCATCTGTATAAACATGGAAATACCTACAATACCATCTGTATACACATGGAAATATCTACACAGACATCTGTATAAGTATGGAGATATCTACACCGCCATCTGTATAAACATGGAAATATCTACACTGCCATCTGTAGAAAGATGGAAATGTCTACACCGCTATCTCTATAAACATGGAAATATCTACACCGCCATCTCTATAAACATGAAAATATCTACACTGCCATCTCCATAAAGATGGAAGTATCTACTCCGCCATGTGTATAAACACGGAAATATCTACACCACAATCTGTGAAAACATGGAAATATCTACACCGCTCTCTGTATAAACATGGAAATATCTACACCGCCATCTGCATGTCCATGGAAATATCTACGCTGCCATCTGTATAAACATGGAAATATCTACACGGCCATCTGTGTATAGATGGAAATATCAACAACGCCATCTGTACAAACATGGAAATATCTACACCGCTGTGTCTATAAACATGGAAATATCTGCACAGCCATCTGTAAAACATGGAAATACCTCTACAGTCATCTGTAAAAACATGGAAATATCTACAATGCCATCTCTATACACATGGAAATATCTAAACTGCCATCTCTATAAACATGAAAATATCTACACTGCCATCTCCATAAACATGGAACTAACTACTCCGCCGTCTGTATAAATATGGAAACATCTACACCGCCATCTGTGTGAATAAGGAAATATCTACAATGCCATCTGTATAAAGATATAAATATCTGCACCGCGAGCTGTATAAACATGGAAATATCTACAACGCCATCTATATAAACATGGAAATATCTACACCGCTATGTCTATAAACATGGAAATACCTACACCGCTCTCTGTATAAACATGGAAATATCTACACCGCTATCTCTATAAACATGGAAATATCTGCACAGCCATCTGTAAAACATGGAAATATCTCTACAGTCATCTGTATAAACATGGAAATATCTACAATGCCATCTGTATACACATGGAAATATCTACACAGCCATCTGTATAAACATGTAAATATCTACACTGCTATCTCTATAAACATGGAAATATCTACACCGCCATCTCTATAAACATGAAAATATCTACACTGCCATCTCCATAAACATGGAACTAACTACTCGGCCATCTGTATAAACATGGAAACATCTACACCGCCATCTGTGTGAATAAGGAAATATCTACAATGCCATCTGTATAAAGATATAAATATCTGCACCGTGAGCTGTATAAACATGGAGATATCTACATCGCTATCTGTATAAACGTTGAAATACCAACACATCTATCGGTATCAACATGGAAATATCTACAACGCCATCTATATAAACATGGAAATATCTACACCGCTATGTCTGTAAACATGGAAATACCTACACCGCTATCTCTATAAACATGGAAATATCTACACCGCATTCTGTATAAACATGGAAATATCTACAACACAATCTGTATAAACATGGAAATATCTACACCGCTATCTGTATAAACATGGAAATATCTACACCGCGATCTGTATAAACATGGAAATATCTTCACCACGATCTGTATAAACATGGAAATATCTACACCGCTATCTGTATAAACATGGTAATATCTACACCACCATCTATATAAACATGGAAATATATACAACGCCATCTGCATAAACATGGAAATATCTACAATGCCATCTGTAGAAAGATGGAAATATCTTCACCGCAATCTGTGTAAACATGGAAATATCTACACCGATATCTGTAAAAACATGGAAATATCTACACCTCTATCTCTATAAACATGGAAATATCTACACCGCGATCTGTATAAACATGGAAATATCTACAGTGTCATCTCTATAAACATTGAAATATCTACACTGCCATCTGTAAAAACATGGAAATATCTACACAGTCATCAGAATAAACATGGAAATAACTACACCACCATTTGTATAAACATGGAAATACCTACAATACCATCTGTATAAATATGGAAATATCTACACAGACATCTGTATAAGTATGGAAATATCTACACCGCCATCTGTATAAACATGGAAATATCTACACTGCCATCTGTAGAAAGATGGAAATATCTACACCGCTATCTCTATAAATATGGAAATATCTACACCGCCATCTCTATAAACATGAAAATATCTACACTGCCATCTCCATAAAGATGGAAGTATCTACTCCGCCATGTGTATAAACACGGAAATATCTACACCACCATCTGTGAAAACATGGAAATATCTACACCGCTATCTGTATAAACATGGAAATATCTACACCGCCATCTGCATGTCCATGGAAATATCCACGCTGCCATCTGTATAAACATGGAAATATCTACACGGCCATCTGTGTATAGATGGAAATATCAACAACGCCATCTGTACAAATATGGAAATATCTACACCGCTATCTCTATAAACATGGAAATATATGCACAGCCATCTGTAAAACATGGAAATACCTCTACAGTCATCTGTATAAACATGGAAATATCTACAATGCCTTCTGTATACACATGGAAACATCTACACAGCCATCTGTATAAACATGTAAATATCTACACTGCTATATCTATAAACATGGAAATATCTACACCGCCATCTCTATAAACATGAAAATATCTACACTGCAATCTCCATAAACATGGAACTAACTACTCCGCCATCTGTATAAACATGGAAACATCTACACCGCCATCTGTGTGAATAAGGAAATATCTACAATGCCATCTGTATAAAGATATAAATATCTGCACCGCGAGCTGTATAAACATGGAGATATCTACATCGCTATCTGTATAAACGTTGAAATACCAACACATCTATCGGTATAAACATGGAAATATCTACAACGCCATCTATATAAACATGGAAATATCTACACCGCTATGTCTATAAACATGGAAATACCTACACCGCTATCTCTATAAACATGGAAATATCTACACCGCATTCCCTACAAATATGGAAATATCTACAATGCTATCTGTATAAACATGGAAATATCTACACCGCTATCTCTATAAATATGGAAATATCTATACCGCCATCTCTATAAACATGAAAATATCTACACTGCCATATCCATAAAGATGGAAGTATCTACTCCGCCATGTGTATAAACACGGAAATATCTACAGCACCATCTGTGAAAACATGGAAATATCTACACCGCTCTCTATCTAAACATGGAAATATCTACACCGCCATCTGCATGTCCATGGAAATATCTACGCTGCCATCTGTATAAACATGGAAATATCTACACGGACATCTGTGTATAGATGGAAATATCAACAATGCCATCTGTACAACATGGAAATTTCTACACCGCTATCTCTATAAACATGGAAATACGTACACCGCTATCTCTATAAACATGGAAATATCTACACCGCTATCTATATAAACATGGAAATATCTACAACGCTATCTGTATAAACATGGAAATATCTACACCGCGATCTGTATAAACATGGAAATATCTACACCGTGATCTGTATAAACATGGAAATATCTTCACCACGATCTGTATAAACATGGAAATATCTACACCGCAATCTGTATAAACATGGTAATATCTACACCACCATCTATATAAACATGGAAATATATACAGCGCCATCTGCATAAACATGGAAATATCTACAATGCCATCTGTAGAAAGATGGAAATACCTACACCGCAATCTGTGTTAACATGGAAATATCTACACCGATATCTGTAAAAACATGGAAATATCTACACCGCTATCTGTATAAACATGGAAATATCTACACCGCGATCTGTATAAACATGGAAATATCTACAGTGTCATCTCTATAAACATTGAAATATCTACACTGCCATCTGTAAAAACATGGAAATATCTACACAGTCATCTGAATAAACATGGAAATATCTACACCACCATTTGTATAAACATGGAAATACCTACAATACCATCTGTATAAATATGGAAATATCTACACAGACATCTGTATAAGTATGGAAATATCTACACCGCCATCTGTATAAACATGGAAATATCTACACTGCCATCTGTAGAAAGATGGAAATATCTACACCGCTATCTCTATAAATATGGAAATATCTACACCGCCATCTCTATAAACATGAAAATATCTACACTGCCATCTCCATAAAGATGGAAGTATCTACTCCGCCATGTGTATAAACACGGAAATATCTACACCACCATCTGTGAAAACATGGAAATATCTACACCGCTATCTGTATAAACATGGAAATATCTACACCGCCATCTGCATGTCCATGGAAATATCCACGCTGCCATCTGTATAAACATGGAAATATCTACACGGCCATCTGTGTATAGATGGAAATATCAACAACGCCATCTGTACAAATATGGAAATATCTACACCGCTATCTCTATAAACATGGAAATATATGCACAGCCATCTGTAAAACATGGAAATTCCTCTACAGTCATCTGTATAAACATGGAAATATCTACAATGCCTTCTGTATACACATGGAAACATCTACACAGCCATCTGTATAAACATGTAAATATCTACACTGCTATATCTATAAACATGGAAATATCTACACCGCCATCTCTATAAACATGAAAATATCTACACTGCAATCTCCATAAACATGGAACTAACTACTCCGCCATCTGTATAAACATGGAAACATCTACACCGCCATCTGTGTGAATAAGGAAATATCTACAATGCCATCTGTATAAAGATATAAATATCTGCACCGCGAGCTGTATAAACATGGAGATATCTACATCGCTATCTGTATAAACGTTGAAATACCAACACATCTATCGGTATAAACATGGAAATATCTACAACGCCATCTATATAAACATGGAAATATCTACACCGCTATGTCTATAAACATGGAAATACCTACACCGCTATCTCTATAAACATGGAAATATCTACACCGCATTCCCTACAAATATGGAAATATCTACAATGCTATCTGTATAAACATGGAAATATCTACACCGCTATCTCTATAAATATGGAAATATCTATACCGCCATCTCTATAAACATGAAAATATCTGCACTGCCATATCCATAAAGATGGAAGTATCTACTCCGCCATGTGTATAAACACGGAAATATCTACAGCACCATCTGTGAAAACATGGAAATATCTACACCGCTCTCTATCTAAACATGGAAATATCTACACCGCCATCTGCATGTCCATGGAAATATCTACGCTGCCATCTGTATAAACATGGAAATATCTACACGGACATCTGTGTATAGATGGAAATATCAACAATGCCATCTGTACAACATGGAAATTTCTACACCGCTATCTCTATAAACATGGAAATACGTACACCGCTATCTCTATAAACATGGAAATATCTACACCGCTATCTATATAAACATGGAAATATCTACAACGCTATCTGTATAAACATGGAAATATCTACACCGCGATCTGTATAAACATGGAAATATCTACACCGTGATCTGTATAAACATGGAAATATCTTCACCACGATCTGTATAAACATGGAAATATCTACACCGCAATCTGTATAAACATGGTAATATCTACACCACCATCTATATAAACATGGAAATATATACAGCGCCATCTGCATAAACATGGAAATATCTACAATGCCATCTGTAGAAAGATGGAAATACCTACACCGCAATCTGTGTTAACATGGAAATATCTACACCGATATCTGTAAAAACATGGAAATATCTACACCGCTATCTGTATAAACATGGAAATATCTACACCGCGATCTGTATAAACATGGAAATATCTACAGTGTCATCTCTATAAACATTGAAATATCTACACTGCCATCTGTAAAAACATGGAAATATCTACACAGTCATCAGAATAAACATGGAAATATCTACACCACCATTTGTATAAACATGGAAATACCTACAATACCATCTGTATAAATATGGAAATATCTACACAGACATCTGTATAAGTATGGAAATATCTACACCGCCATCTGTATAAACATGGAAATATCTACACTGCCATCTGTAGAAAGATGGAAATATCTACACCGCTATCTCTATAAATATGGAAATATCTACACCGCCATCTCTATAAACATGAAAATATCTACACTGCCATCTCCATAAAGATGGAAGTATCTACTCCGCCATGTGTATAAACACGGAAATATCTACACCACCATCTGTGAAAACATGGAAATATCTACACCGCTATCTGTATAAACATGGAAATATCTACACCGCCATCTGCATGTCCATGGAAATATCCACGCTGCCATCTGTATAAACATGGAAATATCTACACGGCCATCTGTGTATAGATGGAAATATCAACAACGCCATCTGTACAAATATGGAAATATCTACACCGCTATCTCTATAAACATGGAAATATATGCACAGCCATCTGTAAAACATGGAAATTCCTCTACAGTCATCTGTATAAACATGGAAATATCTACAATGCCTTCTGTATACACATGGAAACATCTACACAGCCATCTGTATAAACATGTAAATATCTACACTGCTATATCTATAAACATGGAAATATCTACACCGCCATCTCTATAAACATGAAAATATCTACACTGCAATCTCCATAAACATGGAACTAACTACTCCGCCATCTGTATAAACATGGAAACATCTACACCGCCATCTGTGTGAATAAGGAAATATCTACAATGCCATCTGTATAAAGATATAAATATCTGCACCGCGAGCTGTATAAACATGGAGATATCTACATCGCTATCTGGATAAACGTTGAAATACCAACACATCTATCGGTATAAACATGGAAATATCTACAACGCCATCTATATAAACATGGAAATATCTACACCGCTATGTCTATAAACATGGAAATACCTACACCGCTATCTCTATAAACATGGAAATATCTACACCGCATTCCCTATAAATATGGAAATATCTACAATGCTATCTGTATAAACATGGAAATATCTACACCGCTATCTCTATAAATATGGAAATATCTATACCGCCATCTCTATAAACATGAAAATATCTACACTGCCATATCCATAAAGATGGAAGTATCTACTCCGCCATGTGTATAAACACGGAAATATCTACAGCACCATCTGTGAAAACATGGAAATATCTACACCGCTCTCTATCTAAACATGGAAATATCTACACCGCCATCTGCATGTCCATGGAAATATCTACGCTGCCATCTGTATAAACATGGAAATATCTACACGGACATCTGTGTATAGATGGAAATATCAACAATGCTATCTGTACAACATGGAAATTTCTACACCGCTATCTCTATAAACATGGAAATACGTACACCGCTATCTCTATAAACATGGAAATATCTACACCGCTATCTATATAAACATGGAAATATCTACAACGCTATCTGTATAAACATGGAAATATCTACACCGCGATCTGTATAAACATGGAAATATCTACACCGTGATCTGTATAAACATGGAAATATCTTCACCACGATCTGTATAAACATGGAAATATCTACACCGCAATCTGTATAAACATGGTAATATCTACACCACCATCTATATAAACATGGAAATATATACAGCGCCATCTGCATAAACATGGAAATATCTACAATGCCATCTGTAGAAAGATGGAAATACCTACACCGCAATCTGTGTTAACATGGAAATATCTACACCGATATCTGTAAAAACATGGAAATATCTACACCGCTATCTGTATAAACATGGAAATATCTACACCGCGATCTGTATAAACATGGAAATATCTACAGCGCCATCTCTATAAACATTGAAATATCTACACTGAAATCCGTAAAAACATGGAAATATCTACACAGTCATCTGAATAAACATGGAAATATCTTCACCACCATGTGTATAAACATGGAAATACCTACAATACCATCTGTATACACATGGAGATATCTACACAGACATCTGTATAAGTATGGAAATATCTACACCGCCATCTGTATAAACATGGAAATATCTACACTGCCATCTGTAGAAAGATGGAAATATCTACACCGCTATCTCTATAAATATGGAAATATCTACACCGCCATCTCTATAAACATGAAAATATCTACACTGCCATCTCCATAAAGATGGAAGTATCTACTCCGACATGTGTATAAACACGGAAATATCTACACCACAATCTGTGAAAACATGGAAATATCTACACCACTCTCTGTATAAACATGGAAATATCTACACCGCCATCTGCATGTCCATGGAAATATCTACGCTGCCATCTGTGCAAACATGGAAATATCTACACGGCCATGTGTCTATAGATGGAAATATCAACAACGCCATCTGTACAAACATGGAAATATCTACACCGCTATCTCTATAAACATGGAAATATCTGCACAGCCATCTGTAAAACATGGAAATACCTCTACAGTCATCTGTATAAACATGGAAATATCTACAATGCCATCTGTATACACATGGAAATATCTACACCGCCATCTCTATAAACATGAAAATATCTACACTGCCATCTCCATAAACATGGAACTAACTACTCCGCCGTCTGTATAAACATGGAAACATCTACACCGCCATCTGTGTGAATAACGAAATATCTACAATGCCATCTGTATAAAGATATAAATATCTGCACCGCGAGCTGTATAAACATGGAGATATCTACACCGCTATCTGTACAAACGTGGAAATACCAACACATCTATCGGTATAAACATGGAAATATCTACAACGCCATCTATATAAAAATGGAAATATCTACACCGCTATGTCTATAAACATGGAAATACCTACACCGCTATCTCCATAAACATGGAAATATCTACACAACTATCTGTATCAACATGGAAATATCTACAGAGTGATCTGTATAAACATGGAAATATCTTCACCACGATCTGTATAAACATGGAAATATCTACACCGCTATCTGTATAAACATGGTAATATCTACACCACCATCTATCTAAACATGGAAATATCTACACCGCCATCTGCATAAACATGGAAGTATCTACAATGCCATCTGTAGAAAGATGGAAATATCTACACCGCAATCTGTGTAAACATGGAAATATCTACACCGATATCTGTAAAAACATGGAAATATCTACACCGCTATCTGTATAAACATGGAAATATCTACACCGCAATCTGTGTAAACATGGAGATATCTACAGCGCCATCTCTATAAACATAGAATTATCTACACTGCCATCTGTAAAAACATGGAAATATCTACACAGTCATCTGAATAAACATGGAAATATCTACACCACCATCTGTATAAACATGGAAATACCTACAATACCATCTGTATACACATGGAAATATCTACACAGACATCTGTATAAGTATGGAGATATCTACACCGCCATCTGTATAAACATGGAAATATCTACACTGCCATCTGTAGAAAGATGGAAATATCTACACCGCTATCTCTATAAACATGGAAATATCTACACCGCCATCTCTATAAACATGAAAATATCTACACTGCCATCTCCATAAAGATGGAAGTATCTACTCCGCCATGTGTATAAACACGGAAATATCTACACCACCATCTGTGAAAACATGGAAATGTCTACACCGCTATCTGTATAAACATGGAAATATCTACACCGCCATCTGCATGTCCATGGAAATATCTACGCTGCCATCTGTATAAACATGGAAATATCTACACGGCCATCTGTGTATAGATGGAAATATCAACAACGCCATCTGTACAAACATGGAAATATCTACACCGCTATCTCTATAAACATGGAAATATCTGCACAGCCATCTGTAAAACATGGAAATACCTCTACAGTCATCTGTATAAACATGGAAATATCTACAATGCCATCTGTATACACTTGGAATTATCTACACAGCCATATGTATAAACATGTAAATATCTACACTGCTATCTCTATAAACATGGAAATATCTACAACGCCATCTATATAAACATGGAAATATCTACACCGCTATGTCTACAAACATGGAAATACCTACACCGCTATCTCTATAAACATGGAAATATCTACACCGCTATCTGTATAAACATGGAAATATCTACACAGCGATCTGTACAAACATGGAAATATCTTCACCACGATCTGTATAAACATGGAAATATCTACACCGCTATCTGTATAAACATGGTAATATCTACACCACCATCTATATAAACTTGGAAATATCTACACCGCCATCTGCATAAACATGGAAATATCTACAATGCCATCTGTAGAAAGATGGAAATATCTACACCACAATCTGTGTAAACATGGAAATATCTACACCGATATCTGTAAAAACATGGAAATATCTACACCGCTATCTGTATAAACATGGAAATATCTACACCGCGATCTGTATAAACATGGAAATATCTACAGCGCCATCTCTATAAACATTGAAATATCTACACTGCCATCTGTAAAACATGGAAATATCTACACAGTCATCTGAATAAACATGGAAATATCTACACCACCATCTGTATAAACATGGAAATACCTACAATACCAACTGTATACACATGGAAATATCTACACAGACATCTCTATAAGTATGGAAATATCTACACCGCCATCTGTATAAACATGGAAATATCTACACTGCCATCTGTAGAAAGATGGAAATATCTACACCGCTATCTCTATAAATATGGAAATATCTATACCGCCATCTCTATAAACATGAAAATATCTACACTGCCATCTCCATAAAGATGGAAGTATCTACTCCGCCATGTGTATAAACACGGAAATATCTACAGCACCATCTGTGAAAACATGGAAATATCTACACCGCTCTCTATCTAAACATGGAAATATCTACACCGCCATCTGCATGTCCATGGAAATATCTACGCTGCCATCTGTATAAACATGGAAATATCTACACGGACATCTGTGTATAGATGGAAATATCAACAACGCCATCTGTACAACATGGAAATATCTACACCGCTATCTCTATAAACATGGAAATACCTACACCGCTATCTCTATAAACATGGAAATATCTACACCGCTATCTATATAAACATGGAAATATCTACAACGCTATCTGTATAAACATGGAAATATCTACACCGCGATCTGTATAAACATGGAAATATCTACACCGTGATCTGTATAAACATGGGAATATCTTCACCACGATCTGTATAAACATGGAAATATCTACACCGCTATCTGTATAAACATGGTAATATCTACACCACCATCTATATAAACATGGAAATATATACACCGCCATCTGCATAAACATGGAAATATCTACAATGCCATCTGTAGAAAGATGGAAATACCTACACCGCAATCTGTGTAAACATGGAAATATCTACACCGATATCTGTAAATACATGGAAATATCTACACCGCTATCTGTATAAACATGGACATATCTACACCGCGATCTGTATAAACATGGAAATATCTTCACCACGATCTGTATAAACATGGAAATATCTACACCGCGATCTGTATAAACATGGAGATATCTACAGCGCCATCTCTATAAACATAGAATTATCTACACCGCCATCTGTATAAACATGGAAATATCTACACTGCCATCTGTAGAAAGATGGAAATATCTACACCGCTATCTCTATAAATTTGGAAATATCTACACCGCCATCTCTATAAACATGAAAATATCTACACTGCCATCTCTACGAAGATGGAAGTATCTTCTCCGCCATGTGTATTAACACGGAAATATCTACAGCACCATCTGTGAAAACATGGATATATCTACACCGCTATCTGTAAAAACATGGAAATATCTACACCGCTATCTGTATAAACATGGAAATATCTACACCGCTATCTGTATAAACATGGAAATACCTACACCGCTATCTCTATAAACATGGAAATATCTAAACCGCTATCTTTATAAACATGGAAATATCTACAACGCTATCTGTATAAACATGGAAATATCCACAATGCCATCTATATACACATGGAAATACCTACACCGCTATCTCTATGAACATGGAAATATCTACAATGCCATCTGTATACACGTGGAAATACCTACACAGCCGTCTGTATAAACATGTAAGTATCTACACTGCTATCTCTATAAACATGGAAATATCTACACCGCCATCTCCATAAACATGGAACTAACTACTCCGCCATCTGTATAAACATGGAAACATCTACACCGCCATCTGTGTGAATAAGGAAATATCTACAATGCCATCTGTATGAAGATATATATATCTGCACCGCGAGCTGTATAAACATGGAAATATCTACATCGCTATCTGTATAAACGTGGAAATACCAACACATCTATCGGAATAAACATGCAAATATCTACAACGCCATCTATATAAACATGGAAATATCTACACCGCTATGTCTATAAACATGGAAATAACTACACCGCTATCTCTATAAACATGGAAATATCTACACCGCTTTCTCTATAAACATGGAAATATCTACAACGCTATCTGTATAAACTTGGAAATATCTACACCGCTATCTGTATAAACATGGAAATATCTACACCGCGATCTGTATAAACATGGAAATATCTTCACCACGATCTGTATAAACATGGAAATATCTACACCGCTATCTGTATAAACATGGTAATATTTACACCACCATCTATATAAACATGGAAATATCTACACCGCCATCTGCATAAACATGGAAGTATCTACAATGCCATCTGTAGAAAGATGGAAATATCTACACCGCAATCTGTGTAAACATGGAAATATCTACACCGATATCTGTAAAAACATGGAAATATCTACACCGCTATCTGTATAAACATGGAAATATCTACACCGTGATCTGAATAAACATGGAGATATCTACAGCGCCATCTCTATAAACATTGAAATATCTACACTGCCATCTGTAAAAACATGGAAATATCTACACAGTCATCTGAATAAACATGGAAATATCTACACCACCATCTGTATAAACATGGAAATACCTACAATACCATCTGTATACACATGGAAGTATCTACACAGACATCTGTATAAGTATGGAAATATCTACACCGCCATCTGTATAAACATGGAAATATCTACACTGCCATCTGTAGAAAGATGGAAATATCTACACTGCTATCTCTATAAATATGGAAATATCTACACCGCCATCTCTATAAATATGAAAATATCTACACTGCCATCTCCATAAAGATGGAAGTATCTACTCCGCCATGTGTATAAACACGGAAATATCTACACCACCATCTGTGAAAACATGGAAATATCTACACCGCTATCTGTATAAACATGGAAATATCTACACCGCCATCTGCATGTCCATGGAAATATCTACGCTGCCATCTGTATAAACATGGAAATATCTACACGGCCATCTGTGTATAGATGGAAATATCAACAACGCCATCTGTACAAACATGGAAATATCTATACTGCTATCTCTATAAACATGGAAATATCTACACCGCCATCTCTATAAACATGAAAATATCTACACTGCCATCTCCATAAACATGGAACTAACAACTCCGCCATCTGTATAAACATGGAAACACCTACACCGCCATCTGTGTGAATAAGGAAATATCTACAATGCCATCTGTATAAAGATATAAATATCTGCACCGCGACCTGTATAAACATAGAAATATCTAAATCGCTATCTGTATAAACGTGGAACTACCAACACATCTATCGGTATAAACATGGAAATATCCACAACGCCATCTATATAAACTTGGAAATATCTACACCGCTATGTCTATAAACATGAAAATACCTACACCGCTATCTCTATAAACATGGAAATATCTACACCGCTATCTGTATAAACATGGAAATATCTACACAGCGATCTCTATATACATGGAAATATCTACACTGCGATCTGTATAAACATGGAAATAACTTCACCACGATCTGTATAAACATGGAAATATCTACACCGCTATCTGTATAAACATGGTAATATCTACACCACCATCTATATAAACATGGAAATATCTACACCGCCATCTGCATAAACATGGAAATATCTACAATGCCATCTGTAGAAAGATGGAAATATCTACACCACAATCTGTGTAAACATGGAAATATCTACACCGATATCTGTAAAAACATGGAAATATCTACACCGCTATCTGTATAAACATGGAAATATCTACACCGCGATCTGTATAAACATGGAAATATCTACAGCTCCATCTCTATAAACATTGAAATATCTACACTGCCATCTGTAAAACATGGAAATATCTACACATTCATCAGAATAAACATGGAAATATCTACACCACCATCTGTATAAACATGGAAATACCTACAATACCATCTGTATACACATGGAAATATCTACACAGACATCTCTATAAGTATGGAAATATCTACACCGCCATCTGTATAAACATGGAAATATCTACACTGCCATCTGTAGAAAGATGGAAATATCTACACCGCTATCTCTATAAATATGGAAATATCTATACCGCCATCTCTATAAACATGAAAATATCTACACTGCCATCTCCATAAAGATGGAAGTATCTACTCCGCCATGTGTATAAACACGGAAATATCTACACCACCATCTGTGAAAACATGGAAATATCTACACCGCTCTCTGTATAAACATGGAAATATCTACACCACCATCTGCATGTCCATGGAAATATCTACGCTGCCATCTGTATAAACATGGAAATATCTACACGGCCATCTGTGTATATATGGAAATATCAACAACGCCATCTGTACAAACATGGATATATCTACACCGCTATCTCTATAAACATGGAAATACCTACACCGCTATCTCTATAAACATGGAAATATCTTCACCGCTATCTATATAAACATGGAAATATCTACAACGCTATCTGTATAAACATGGAAATATCTACACCGCGATCTGTATAAACATGGAAATATCTACACCGTGATCTGTATAAACATGGAAATATCTTCACCACGATCTGTATAAACATGGAAATATCTACACCGCTATCGGTATAAACATGGTAATATCTACACCACCATCTATATAAACATGGAAATATCTACACCGCCATCTGCATAAACATGGAAATATCTACAATGCCATCTGTAGAAAGATGGAAATACCTACACCGCAATCTGTGTAAACATGGAAATATCTACACCGATATCTGTAAAAACATGGAAATATCTACACCGCTATCTGTATAAACATGGAAATATCTACACCGCGATCAGTATAAACATGGAAATATCTACAGCGTCATCTCTATAAACATTGAAATATCTACACTGCCATCTGTAAAAACTTGGAAATATATACACAGTCATCTGAATAAACATGGAAATATCTACACCACCGTGTGTATAAACATGGAAATACCTACAATACCATCTGTATAAACATGGAAATATCTACAGAGACATCTGTATAAGTATGGAAATATCTACACCGCCATCTGTATAAACATGGAAATATCTGCACTGCCATCTGTAGAAAGATGTTAATATCTACACCGCTATCTCTATAAATATGGAAATATCTACACCGCCATCTCTATAAACATGAAAATATCTTCACTGCCATCTCCATAAAGATGGAAGTATCTACTCCGCCATGTGTATAAAGACGGAAATATCTACACCACAATCTGTGAAAACATGGAAATATCTACACCGCTCTCTGTATAAACATGGAAATATCTACACCGCCATCTGCATGTCCATGGAAATATCTACGCTGCCATCTGTATAAACATGGAAATATCTACACGGCCATCTGTGAATAGATGGAAATATCAACAACGCCATCTGTAAAAACATGGAAATATCTACACCGCTATCTCTATAAACATGGAAATATCTGCACAGCCATGTGTAAAACTTGGAAATACCTCTACAGTCATCTGTATAAACATGGAAATATCTACAATGCCATCTCTACACACATGGAAATATCTACACCGCCATCTCTATAAACATGAAAATATCTACACTGCCATCTCCATAAAGATGGAAGTATCTACTCCGCCATGTGTATTAACACGGAAATATCTACACCACCATCTGTGAAAATATGGAAATATCTCCACCGCTATCTGTAAAAACATGGAAATATCTACACCGCTATCTGTATAAACATGGAAATATCTACACCGCTATCTGTATAAACATGGAAATACCTAAACCCCTTCTCTATAAACATGGAAATATCTACACCGCTATCTGTATAAACATGGAAATATCTACACCGCTATCTGTATAAACCTGTAAATATCCACAATGCCATCTGTATACACATGGAGATACCTACATCGCTATCTCTATAAACATGGAAATATCTACAATGCCATCTGTATACACATGGAAATACCTACACAGCCATCTGTATAAACATGTAAATATCTACACTGCTATCTCTATAAACATGGAAATATCTACACCGCCATCTCTATAAACATGATAATATCTACACTGCCATCTCCATAAACATGGAACTAACTACTCCGCCGTCTGTATAAACATGGAAACAACAACACCGCCATCTGTGTGAATAAGGAAATATCTACAATGCCATCTGTATAAAAATATAAATATCTGCACCGCGAGCTGTATAAACATGGAAATATCTACATCGCTATCTGTATAAACGTGGAAATACCAACACATCTATCGGTATAAACATGGAAATATCTACAACGCCATGTATATAAACATGGAAATATCTACACCGCTATATCTATAAACATGGAAATACCTACACCTCTCTCTCTATAAACATGGAAATGTCTACACCGCTATCTGTATAAACATGGAAATATCTACACCGCTATCTGTATAAACATGGAAATATCTACACCGCGATCTGTATAAACATGGAAATATCTACACCGCGATCTGTATAAACATGGAAATATCTTCACCACGATCTGTATAAACATGGAAATATCTACACCGCTATCTGTATAAACATGGTAATACCTACACCACCATCTATATAAACATGGAAATATCTACACCGCCATCTGCATAAACATGGAAGTATCTACAATGCCATCTGTAGAAAGATGAAAATATCTACACCGCAATCTGTGTAAACATGGAAATATCTACACCGATATCTGTAAAAACATGGAAATATCTACTCCGCTATCTGTATAAACATGGAAATATCTACACCGCGATCTGTATAAACATGGAGATATCTACAGCGCCATCTCTATAAACATTGAAATATCTACACTGCCATCTGTAAAAACATGGAAATATCTACACAGTCATCTGAATAAACATGGAAATATCTACACCACCATCTGTATAAACATGGAAATAGCTACAATACCATCTGTATACACATGGAAATATCTACACAGACATCTGTATAAGTATGGAAATATCTACACCACCATCTGTATAAACATGGAAATATCTACACCGCTATCTGTATAAACATGGAAATATCTACACAGCAATCTGTATAAACATGGAAATATCTTCACCACGATCTGTATAAACATGGAAATATCTACACCGCTATCTGTATAAACATGGTAATATCTACACCACCATCTATATAAACATGGAAATATATACACCGCCATCTGCATAAACATGGAAATATCTACAATGCCATCTGTAGAAAGATGGAAATATCTTCACCGCAATCTGTGTAAACATGGAAATATCTACACCGATATCTGTAAAAACATGGAAATATCTACACCTCTATCTCTATAAACATGGAAATATCTACACCGCGATCTGTATAAACATGGAAATATCTACAGTGTCATCTCTATAAACATTGAAATATCTACACTGCCATCTGTAAAAACATGGAAATATCTACACAGTCATCAGAATAAACATGGAAATATCTACACCACCATTTGTATAAACATGGAAATACCTACAATACCATCTGTATAAATATGGAAATATCTACACAGACATCTGTATAAGTATGGAAATATCTACACCGCCATCTGTATAAACATGGAAATATCTACACTGCCATCTGTAGAAAGATGGAAATATCTACACCGCTATCTCTATAAATATGGAAATATCTACACCGCCATCTCTATAAACATGAAAATATCTACACTGCCATCTCCATAAAGATGGAAGTATCTACTCCGCCATGTGTATAAACACGGAAATATCTACACCACCATCTGTGAAAACATGGAAATATCTACACCGCTATCTGTATAAACATGGAAATATCTACACCGCCATCTGCATGTCCATGGAAATATCTACGCTGCCATCTGTATAAACATGGAAATATCTACACGGCCATCTGTGTATAGATGGAAATATCAACAACGCCATCTGTACAAATATGGAAATATCTACACTGCTATCTCTATAAACATGGAAATATCTACACCGCCATCTCTATAAACATGAAAATATCTACACTGCCATGTCCATAAACATGGAACTAACTACTCCGCCATCTGTATAAACATGGAAACATCCACACCGCCATCTGTGTGAATAAGGAAATATCTACAATGCCATCTGTATGAAGATATATATATCTGCACCGCGAGCTGTATAAACATGGAAATATCTACATCGCTATCTGTATAAACGTGGAAATACCAACACATCTATTGGAATAAACATGCAAATATCTACAACGCCATCTATATAAACATGGAAATATCTACACCGCTATGTCTATAAACATGGAAATAACTACACCGCTATCTCTATAAACATGGAAATATCTACACCGCTTTCTCTATAAACATGGAAATACCTACAACGCTATCTGTATAAACTTGGAAATATCTACACCGCTATCTGTATAAACATGGAAATATCTACACCGCGATCTGTATAAACATGGAAATATCTTCACCACGATCTGTATAAACATGGAAATATCTACACCGCTATCTGTATAAACATGGTAATATTTACACCACCATCTATATAAACATGGAAATATCTACACCGCCATCTGCATAAACATGGAAGTATCTACAATGCCATCTGTAGAAAGATGGAAATATCTACACCGCAATCTGTGTAAACATGGAAATATCTACACCGATATCTGTAAAAACATGGAAATATATACACCGCTATCTGTATAAATATGGAAATATCTACACCGCGATCTGAATAAACATGGAGATATCTACAGCGCCATCTCTATAAACATTGAAATATCTACACTGCCATCTGTAAAAACATGGAAATATCTACACAGTCATCTGAATAAACATGGAAATATCTACACCACCATCTGTATAAACATGGAAATACCTACAATACCATCTGTATACACATGGAAATATCTACACAGACATCTCTATAAGTATGGAAATATCTACACCGCCATCTGTATAAACATGGAAATATCTACACTGCCATCTGTAGAAAGATGGAAATATCTACACCGCTATCTC
This sequence comes from Pan paniscus, assembly GCF_029289425.2. NCBI lineage: Eukaryota > Metazoa > Chordata > Mammalia > Primates > Hominidae > Pan > Pan paniscus. The sequence goes on from NC_073259.2 coordinate 2,771,384, forward strand.
TATAAATATGGAAATATCTACACCGCCATCTCTATAAATATGAAAATATCTACACTGCCATCTCCATAAAGATGGAAGTATCTACTCCGCCATGTGTATAAACACGGAAATATCTACACCACCATCTGTGAAAACATGGAAATATCTACACCGCTATCTGTATAAACATGGAAATATCTACACCGCCATCTGCATGTCCATGGAAATATCTACGCTGCCATCTGTATCAACATGGAAATATCTACACGGCCATCTGTGTATAGATGGAAATATCAACAACGCCATCTGTACAAACATGGAAATATCTACACTGCTATCTCTATAAACATGGAAATATCTACACTGCCATCTCTATAAACATGAAAATATCTACACTGCCATCTCCATAAACATGGAACTAACAACTCCGCCATCTGTATAAACATGGAAACACCTACACCGACATCTCTGTGAATAAGGAAATATCTACAATGCCATCTGTATAAAGATATAAATATCTGCACCGCGAGCTGTATAAACATAGAAATATCTACATCGCTATCTGTATAAACTTGGAACTACCAACACATCTATCGGTATAAACATGGAAATATCTACAATGCCATCTATATAAACATGGAAATATCTACACCGCTATGTCTATAAACATGGAAATACCTACACCGCTATCTCTATAAACATGGAAATATCTACACCGCTATCTGTATAAACATGGAAATATCTACACAGCGATCTCTATATACATGGAAATATCTACACTGCGATCTGTATAAACATGGAAATAACTTCACCACGATCTGTATAAACATGGAAATATCAACACCGCTATCTGTATAAACATGGTAATATCTACACCACCATCTATATAAACATGGAAATATCTACACCGCCATCTGCATAAACATGGAAATATCTACAATGCCATCTGTAGAAAGATGGAAATATCTACACCACAATCTGTGTAAACATGGAAATATCTACACCGATATCTGTATAAACATGGAAATAACTACACCGCGATCTGTATAAACATGGAAATATCTACAGTGCCATCTCTATAAACATTGAAATATCTACACTGCCATCTGTAAAACATGGAAATATCTACACATTCATCTGAATAAACATGGAAATATCTACACCACCATCTGTATAAACATGGAAATACCTACAATACCATCTGTATATACATGGAAATATCTACACAGACATCTCTATAAGTATGGAAATATCTACACCGCCATCTGTATAAACATGGAAATATCTACACTGCCATCTGTAGAAAGATGGAAATATCTACACCGCTATCTCTATAAATATGGAAATATCTATACGGCCATCTCTATAAACATGAAAATATCTACACTTCCATCTCCATAAAGATGGAAGTATCTACTCCGCCATGTGTATAAACACGGAAATATCTACACCACCATCTGTGAAAACATGGAAATATCTACACCGCTCTCTGTATAAACATGGAAATATCTACACCACCATCTGCATGTCCATGGAAATATCTACGCTGCCATCTGAATAAACATGGAAATATCTACACGGCCATCTGTGTATATATGGAAATATCAACAACGCCATCTGTACAAACATGGATATATCTACACCGCTATCTCTATAAACATGGAAATACCTACACCGCTATCTCTATAAACATGGAAATATCTTCACCGCTATCTATATAAACATGGAAATATCTACAACGCTATCTGTATAAACATGGAAATATCTACACCGCGATCTGTATAAACATGGAAATATCTACACCGTGATCTGTATAAACATGGAAATACCTTCAACACGATCTGTATAAACATGGAAATATCTACACCGCTATCTGTATAAACATGGTAATATCTACACCACCATCTATATAAACATGGAAATATATACACCGCCATCTGCATAAACATGGAAATATCTACAATGCAATCTGTAGAAAGATGGAAATACCTACACCGCAATCTGTGTAAACATGGAAATATCTACACCGATATCTGTAAAAACATGGAAATATCTACACCGCTATCTGTATAAACATGGAAATATCTACACCGCGATCAGTATAAACATGGAAATATCTACAGTGCCATCTCTATAAACATTGAAATATCTACACTGCCATCTGTAAAAACATGGAAATATCTACACAGTCACCTGAATAAACATGGAAATATCTTCACCACCATCTGTATAAACATGGAAATACCTACAATACCATCTGTATAAACATGGAAATATCTACAGAGACATCTGTATAAGTATGGAAATATCTACACCGCCATCTGTATAAACATGGAAATATCTGCACTGCCATCTGTAGAAAGATGGAAATATCGACACCGCTATCTCTATAAATATGGATATATCTACACCGCCATCTCTATAAACATGAAAATATCTTCACTGCCATCTCCATAAAGATGGAAGTATCTACTCCGCCATGTGTATAAAGACGGAAATATCTACTCCACAATCTGTGAAAACATGGAAATATCTACACCGCTCTCTGTATAAACATGGAAATATCTACACTGTGATCTGTATAAACATGGAAATATCTTCACCACGATCTGTATAAACATGGAAATATCTACACCGCTATCTGTATAAACATGGTAATATCTACACAACCATCTATATAAACATGGAAATATATACACCGCCATCTGCATAAACATGGAAATATCTACAATGCCATCTGTAGAAAGATGGAAATACCTACACCGCAATCTGTGTAAACATGGAAATATCTACACCGATATCTGTAAAAACATGGAAATATCTACACCGCTATCTCTATAAACATGGAAATATCTACACCGCGATCTGTATAAACATGGAAATATCTACAGCGCCATCTCTATAAACATTGAAATATCTACACTGCCATCTGTAAAAACATGGAAATATCTACACAGTCATCTGAATAAACATGGAAATATCTTCACCACCATGTGTATAAACATGGAAATACCTACAATACCATCTGTATACACATGGAAATATCTACACAGACATCTGTATAAGTATGGAAATATCTACACCGCCATCTGTATAAACATGGAAATATCTACACTGCCATCTGTAGAAAGATGGAAATATCTACACCGCTATCTCTATAAATATGGAAATATCTACACCGCCATCTCTATAAACATGAAAATATCTACACTGCCATCTCCATAAAGATGGAAGTATCTACTCCGCCATGTGTATAAACACGGAAATATCTACACCACAATCTGTGAAAACATGGAAATATCTACACCGCTATCTGTATAAACATGGAAATATCTACACCGCCATCTGCATGTCCATGGAAATATCTACGCTGCCATCTGTATAAACATGGAAATATCTACACGGCCATCTGTGTATAGATGGAAATATCAACAACGCCATCTGTACAAACATGGAAATATCTACACCGCTGTCTCTATAAACATGGAAATATCTGCACAGCCATCTGTAAAACATGGAAATACCTCTACAGTCATCTGTAAAAACATGGAAATATCTACAATGCCATCTCTATACACATGGAAATATCTAAACCGCCATCTCTATAAACATGAAAATATCTACACTGCCATCTCCATAAACATGGAACTAACTACTCCGCCGTCTGTATAAATATGGAAACATCTACACCGCCATCTGTGTGAATAAGGAAATATCTACAATGCCATCTGTATAAAGATATAAATATCTGCACCGCGAGCTGTATAAACATGGAAATATCTACAACGCCATCTATATAAACATGGAAATATCTACACCGCTATGTCTATAAACATGGAAATACCTACACCGCTCTCTGTATAAACATGGAAATATCTACACCGCTATCAGTATAAACATGGAAATATCTACACCGCGATCTGTATAAACATGGAAATATCTTCACCGCAATCTGTATAAACATGGAAATATCTTCACCACGATCTGTATAAACATGGAAATATCTACACCGCTATCTGTATAAACATGGTAATATCTACACCACCATCTATATAAACATGGAAATATCTACACCGCCATCTGCATAAACATGGAAGTATCTACAATGCCATTTGTAGAAAGATGGAAATATCTACACCGCAATCTGTGTAAACATGGAAATATCTACACCGATATCTGTAAAAACATGGAAATATCTACACCGCTATCTGTATAAACATGGAAATATCTACACCGCGATCTGTATAAACATGGAGATATCTACAGCGCCATCTCTATTAACATTGAAATATCTACACTGCCATCTGTAAAAACATGGAAATATCTACACAGTCATCTGAATAAACATGGAAATATCTACACCACCATCTGTATAAACATGGAAATACCTACAATACCATCTGTATACACATGGAAATATCTACACAGACATCTCTATAAGTATGGAAATATCTACACCGCCATCTGTATAAACATGGAAATATCTACACTGCCATCTGTAGAAAGATGGAAATATCTACACCGCTATCTCTATAAATATGGAAATATCTACACCGCCATCTCTATAAACATGAAAATATCTACACTGCCATCTCCATAAAGATGGAAGTATCTACACCGGCATGTGTATAAACACGGAAATATCTACACCACCATCTGTGAAAACATGGAAATATCTACACCGCTATCTGTATAAACATGGAAATATCTACACCGCCATCTGCATGTCCATGGAAATATCTACGCTGCCATCTGTATAAACATGGAAATATCTACACGACCATCTGTGTATAGATGGAAATATCAACGCCATCCGTACAAACATGGAAATATCTACACTGCTATCTCTATAAACATGGAAATATCTGCACAGCCATCTGTAAAACATGGAAATACCTCTACAGTCATCTGTATAAACATGGAAATATCTACAATGCCATCTGTATACACATGGAAATATCTACACAGCCATCCGTATAAACATGTAAATATCTACACCGCTATCTCTATAAACATGGAAATATCTACACCGCCATCTCTATAAACATGAAAATATCTACACTGCCATCTCCATAAACATGGAACTAACTACTCCGCCATCTGTATAAACATGGAAAGATCTACACCGCCATCTGTGTGAATAAGGAAATATCTACAATGCCATCTGTATAAAGATATAAATATCTGCACCGCGAGCTGTATAAACATGGAAATATCTACATCGCTTTCTGTATAAACGTGGAAATACCAACACATCTATCGGTATAAACATGGAAATGTCTACAACGCCATCTATATAAACATGGAAATATCTACACCGCTATGTCTATAAACATGGAAATACCTACACCGCTATCTCTATAAACATGGAAATACCTACACCGCTATCTGTATAAACAAGGAAACATCTACAACGCTATCTGTATAAACATGGAAATATCTACACCGCGATCTGTATAAACATGGAAATATCTACACCGCGATCTGTATAAACATGGAAATATCTTCACCACGATCTGTATAAACATGGAAATATCTACACCGCTATCTGTATAAACATGGTAATATCTACACCACCATCTATATAAACATGGAAATATATACACCGCCATCTGCATAAACATGGAAATATCTACAATGCCATCTGTAGAAAGATGGAAATACCTACACCGCAATCTGTGTAAACATGGAAATATCTACAACGATATCTGTAAAAACATGGAAATATCTACACCGCTATCTGTATAAACATGGAAATATCTACACGGCCATCTGTGTATAGATGGAAATATCAACAACGCCATCTGTACAAACATGGAAATATCTTCACCGCTATCTCTATAAACATGGAAATATCTGCACAGCCGTCTGTAAAACATGGAAATACCTCTACAGTCATCTGTATAAACATGGAAATATCTACAATGCCATCTCTATACACATGGAAATATCTACACCGCCGTCTCTATAAACATGAAAATATCTACACTGCCATCTCCATAAACATGGAAATAACTACTCCGCCGTCTGTATAAACATGGAAACATCTACACCGCCATCTGTGTGAATAAGGAAATATCTACAATGCCATCTGTATAAAGATATAAATATCTGCACCGCGAGCTGTATAAACATGGAAATATCTACAACGCCATCTATATAAACATGGAAATATCTACACCGCTATGTCTATAAACATGGAAATACCTACACCGCTCTCTCTATAAACATGGAAATATCTACTCCGCTATCTGTATAAACAAGGAAATATCTACACCGCGATCTGTATAAACATGGAAATATCTACACCGCGATCTGTAAAAACATGGAAATATCTTCACCACGATCTGTATAAACATGGAAATATCTACACCGCTATCTGTATAAACATGGTAATATCTACACCACCATCTATATAAACATGGAAATATCTACACCGCCATCTGCATAAACATGGAAGTATCAACAATGCCATTTGTAGAAAGATGGAAATATCTACACCGCAATCTGTGTAAACATGGAAATATCTACACTGATATCTGTAAAAACATGGAAATATCTACACCGCTATCTGTATAAACATGGAAATATCTACACCGCGATCTGTATAAACATGGAAATATCTACAGTGCCATCTCTATAAACATTGAAATATCTACACTGCCATCTGTAAAACATGGAAATACCTACACATTCATCTGAATAAACATGGAAATATCTACACCACCATCTGTATAAACATGGAAATACCTACAATACCATCTGTATACACATGGAAATATCTACACAGACATCTCTATAAGTATGGAAATATCTACACCGCCATCTGTATAAACATGGAAATATCTACACTGCCATCTGTAGAAAGATGGAAATATCTACACCGCTATCTCTATAAATATGGAAATATCTATACGGCCATCTCTATAAACATGAAAATATCTACACTGCCATCTCCATAAAGATGGAAGTATCTACTCCGCCATGTGTATAAACACGGAAATATCTACACCACCATCTGTGAAAACATGGAAATATCTACACCGCTATCTGTATAAAAATGGAAATATCTACACTGCCATCTGCATGTCCATGGAAATATCTACGCTGCCATCTGTATAAACATGGAAATATCTACACGGACATCTGTGTATAGATGGAAATATCAACAACGCCATCTGTACAACATGGAAATACCTACACCGCTATCTCTATAAACATGGAAATACCTACACCGCTATCTGTATAAACATGGAAATATCTACACCGCTATCTATATAAACATGGAAATATCTACAACGCTATCTGTATAAACATGGAAATATCTACACCGCGATCTGTATAAACATGGAAATATCTACACTGTGATCTGTATAAACATGGAAATATCTTCACCACGATCTGTATAAACATGGAAATATCTACACCGCTATCTGTATAAACATGGTAATATCTACACCACCATCTATATAAACATGGAAATATATACACCGCCATCTGCATAAACATGGAAATATCTACAATGCCATCTGTAGAAAGATGGAAATACCTACACCGCAATCTGTGTAAACATGGAAATATCTACACCGATATCTGTAAAAACATGGAAATATCTACACCGCTATCTGTATAAACATGGAAATATCTACACCGCGATCTGTATAAACATGGAAATATCTACAGCGCCATCTCTATAAACATTGAAATATCTACACTGCCATCTGTAAAAACATGGAAATATCTACACAGTCATCTGAATGAACATGGAAATATCTTCACCACCATGTGTATAAACATGGAAATACCTACAATACCATCTGTATACACATGGAAATATCTACACAGACATCTGTATAAGTATGGAAATATCTACACCGCCGTCTGTATAAACATGGAAATATCTACACTGCCATCTGTAGAAAGATGGAAATATCTACACCGCTATCTCTATAAATATGGAAATATCTACACGGCCATCTCTATAAACATGAAAATATCTACACTGCCATCTCCATAAAGATGGAAGTGTCTACTCCGCCATGTGTATAAACACGGAAATATCTACACCACAATCTGTGAAAACATGGAAATATCTACACCGCTCTCTGTATAAACATGGAAATATCTACACCGCCATCTGCATGTCCATGGAAATATCTACGCTGCCATCTGTATAAACATGGAAATATCTACACGGCCATCTGTGTATAGATGGAAATATCAACAACGCCATCTGTACAAACATGGAAATATCTACACCGCTATTTCTATAAACATGGAAATATCTGCACAGCCATCTGTAAAACATGGAAATACCTCTACAGTCATCTGTATAAACATGGAAATATCTACAATGCCATCTCTATACACATGGAAATATCTACACCGCCATCTCTATAAACATGAAAATATCTACACTGCCATCTCCATAAACATGGAACTAACTACTCCGCCGTCTGTATAAACATGGAAACATCTACACCGCCATCTGTGTGAATAAGGAAATATCTACAATGCCATCTGTATAAAGATATAAATATCTGCACCGCGAGCTGTATAAACATGGAAATATCTACAACGCCATCTATATAAACATGGAAATATCTACACCGCTATGTCTATAAACATGGAAATACCTACACCGCTCTCTCTATAAACATGGAAATATCTACACCGCTATCAGTATAAACATGGAAATATCTACACCGCGATCTGTATAAACATGGAAATATCTACACCGCGATCTGTATAAACATGGAAATATCTACAGTGCCATCTCTATAAACATTGAAATATCTACACTGCCATCTGTAAAACATGGAAATACCTACACATTCATCTGAATAAACATGGAAATATCTACACCACCATCTGTATAAACATGGAAATACCTACAATACCATCAGTATACACATGGAAATATCTACACAGACATCTCTATAAGTATGGAAATATCTACACCGCCATCTGTATAAACATGGAAATATCTACACCGCCATCTGTATAAACATGGAAATATCTACACTGCCATCTGTAGAAAGATGGAAATATCTACACCGCTATCTCTATAAATATGGAAATATCTATACGGCCATCTCTATAAACATGAAAATATCTACACTGCCATCTCCATAAAGATGGAAGTATCTACTCCGCCATGTGTATAAACACGGAAATATCAACACCACCATCTGTGAAAACATGGAAATATCTACACCGCTATCTGTATAAACATGGAAATATCTACACCGCCATCTGCATGTCCATGGAAATATCTACGCTGCCATCTGTATAAACATGGAAATATCTACACGGACATCTGTGTATAGATGGAAATATCAACAACGCCATCTGTACAACATGGAAATATCTACACCGCTATCTCTATAAGAATGGAAATACCTACACCGCTATCTCTATAAACATGGAAATACCTACACCGCTATCTGTATAAACAAGGAAACATCTACAACGCTATCTGTATAAACATGGAAATATCTACACCGCGATCTGTATAAACATGGAAATATCTACACTGTGATCTGCATAAACATGGAAATATCTTCACCACGATCTGTATAAACATGGAAATATCTACACCGCTATCTGTATAAACATGGTAATATCTACACCACCATCTATATAAACATGGAAATATATACACCGCCATCTGCATAAACATGGAAATATCTACAATGCCATCTGTAGAAAGATGGAAATACCTACACCGCAATATGTGTAAACATGGAAATATCTACACCGATATCTCTAAAAACATGGAAATATCTACACCGCTATCAGAATAAACATGGAAATATCTACACCGCGATCTGTATAAACATGGAAATATCTACAGCGCCATCTCTATAAACATTGAAATATCTACACTGCCATCTGTAAAAACATGGAAATATCTACACAGTCATCTGAATAAACATGGAAATATCTTCACCACCATGTGTATAAACATGGAAATACCTACAATACCATCTGTATACACATGGAAATATCTACACAGACATCTGTATAAGTATGGAAATATCTACACCGCCATCTGTATAAACATGGAAATATCTACACTGCCATCTGTAGAAAGATGGAAATATCTACACCGCTATCTCTATAAATATGGAAATATCTACACGGCCATCTCTATAAACATGAAAATGTCTACACTGCCATCTCCATAAAGATGGAAGTGTCTACTCCGCCATGTGTATAAACACGGAAATATCTACACCACAATCTGTGAAAACATGGAAATATCTACACCGCCATCTGCATGTCCATGGAAATATCTACGCTGCCATCTGTATAAACATGGAAATATCTACACGGCCATCTGTGTATAGATGGAAATGTCAACAACGCCATCTGTACAAACATGGAAATATCTACACCGCTATCTCTATAAACATGGAAATATCTGCACAGCCATCTGTAAAACATGGAAATACCTCTACAGTCATCTGTATAAACATGGAAATATCTACAATGCCATCTCTATACACATGGAAATATCTACACCGCCATCTCTATAAACATGAAAATATCTACACTGCCATCTCCATAAACATGGAACTAACTACTCCGCCGTCTGTATAAACATGGAAACATCTACACCGCCATCTGTGTGAATAAGGAAATATCTACAATGCCATCTGTATAAAGATATAAATATCTGCACCGCGAGCTGTATAAACATGGAAATATCTACAACGCCATCTATATAAACATGGAAATATCTACACCGCTATGTCTATAAACATGGAAATACCTACACCGCTCTCTCTATAAACATGGAAATATCTACACCGCTATCAGTATAAACATGGAAATATCTACACCGCGATCTGTATAAACATGGAAATATCTTCACCGCGATCTGTATAAACATGGAAATATCTTCACCACGATCTCTATAAACATGGAAATATCTACACCGCTATCTGTATAAACATGGTAATATCTACACCACCATCTATATAAACATGGAAATATCTACACCGCCATCTGCATAAACATGGAAGTATCTACAATGCCATTTGTAGAAAGATGGAAATATCTACACCGCAATCTGTGTAAACATGGAAATATCTACACCGATATCTGTAAAAACATGGAAATATCTACACCGCTATCTGTATAAACATGGAAATATCTACACCGCGATCTGTATAAACATGGAGATATCTACAGCGCCATCTCTATTAACATTGAAATATCTACACTGCCATCTGTAAAAACATGGAAATATCTACACAGTCATCTGAATAAACATGGAAATATCTACACCACCATCTGTATAAACATGGAAATACCTACAATACCATCTGCATACACATGGAAATATTTACACAGACATCTCTATAAGTATGGAAATATCTACACCACCATCTGTATAAACATGGAAATAACTATACTGCCTTCTGTAGAAAGATGGAAATATCTACACCGCTATGTCTATAAATATGGAAATATCTACACCGCCATCTCTATAAACATGAAAATATCAACACTGCCATCTCCATAAAGATGGAAGTATCTACTCCGCCATGTGTATAAACACGGAAATATCTACACCACCATCTGTGAAAACATGGAAATATCTACACCGCTATCTGTATAAACATGGAAATATCTACACCGCCATCTGCATGTCCATGGAAATATCTACGCTGCCATCTGTATAAACATGGAAATATCTACACGACCATCTGTGTATAGATGGAAATATCAACGCCATCCGTACAAACATGGAAATATCTACACTGCTATCTCTATAAACATGGAAATATCTGCACAGCCATCTGTAAAACATGGAAATACCTCTACAGTCATCTGTATAAACATGGAAATAACTACAATGCCATCTGTATACACATGGAAATATCTACACAGCCATCCGTATAAACATGTAAATATCTACACTGCTATCTCTATAAACATGGAAATATCTACACCGCCATCTCTATAAACATGAAAATATCTACACTGCCATCTCCATAAACATGGAACTAACTACTCCGCCATCTGTATAAACATGGAAAGATCTACACCGCCATCTGTGTGAATAAGGAAATATCTACAATGCCATCTGTATAAAGTTATAAATATCTGCACCGCGAGCTGTATAAACATGGAAATATCTACATCGCTTTCTGTATAAACGTGGAAATACCAACACATCTATCGGTATAAACATGGAAATATCTACAACACCATCTATATAAACATGGAAATATCTACACCGCTATGTCTATAAACATGGAAATACCTACACCGCTATCTCTATAAACATGGAAATACCTACACCGCTATCTGTATAAACAAGGAAACATCTACAACGCTATCTGTATAAACATGGAAATATCTACACCGCGATCTGTATAAACATGGAAATATCTACACCGCGATCTGTATAAACATGGAAATATCTTCACTACGATCTGTATAAACATGGAAATATCTACACCGCTATCTGTATAAACATGGTAATATCTACACCACCATCTATATAAACATGGAAATATATACACCGCCATCTGCATAAACATGGAAATATCTACAATGCCATCTGTAGAAAGATGGAAATACCTACACCGCAATCTGTGTAAACATGGAAATATCTACAACGATATCTGTAAAAACATGGAAATATCTACACCGCTATCTGTATAAACATGGAAATATCTACACGGCCATCTGTGTATAGATGGAAATATCAACAACGCCATCTGTACAAACATGGAAATATCTACACCGCTATCTCTATAAACATGGAAATATCTGCACAGCCATCTGTAAAACATGGAAATACCTCTACAGTCATCTGTATAAACATGGAAATATCTACAATGCCATCTCTATACACATGGAAATACCTAAACCGCCATCTCTATAAACATGAAAATATCTACACTGCCATCTCCATAGACATGGAACAAACTACTCCGCCGTCTGTATAAACATGGAAACATCTACACCGCCATCTGTGTGAATAAGGAAATATCTACAATGCCATCTGTATAAAGATATAAATATCTGCACCGCGAGCTGTATAAACATGGAAATATCTACAACGTCATCTATATAAACATGGAAATATCTACACCGCTATGTCTATAAACATGGAAATACCTACACCGCTCTCTCTATAAACATGGAAATATCTACACCGCTATCTGTATAAACATGGAAATATCTACACCGCGATCTGTATAAACCTGGAAATATCTACACCGCGATCTGTATAAACATGGAAATATCTTCACCACGATCTGTATAAACATGGAAATATCTACACCGCTATCTGTATAAACATGGTAATATCTACACCACCATCTATATAAACATGGAAATATCTACACCGCCATCTGCATAAACATGGAAGTATCTACAATGCCATTTGTAGAAAGATGGAAATATCTACACCGCAATCTGTGTAAACATGGAAATATCTACACCGATATCTGTAAAAACATGGAAATATCTACACCGCAATCTGCATAAACATGGAAATATCTACACCGCGATCTGTATAAACATGGAGATATCTACAGCGCCATCTCTATTAACATTGAAATATCTACACTGCCATCTGTAAAAACATGGAAATATCTACACAGTCATCTGAATAAACATGGAAATATCTACACCACCATCTGTATAAACATGGAAATACCTACAATACCATCTGTATACACATGGAAATATCTACACAGACATCTGTATAAGTATGGAAATATCTACACCGCCATCTGTATAAACATGGAAATATCTACACTGCCATCTGTAGAAAGATGGAAATATCTACACCGCTATCTCTATAAGTATGGAAATATCTACACCGCCATCTCTATAAACATGAAAATATCTACACTGCCATCTCCATAAAGATGGAAGTATCTACTCCGCCATGTGTATAAACACGGGAATATCTACACCACCATCTGTGAAAACATGGAAATATCTACACCGCTATCTGTATAAACATGGAAATATCTACACGGCCATCTGTGTATAGATGGAAATATCAAAAACGCCATCTGTACAAACATGGAAATATCTACACCGCTATGTCTATAAACATGGAAATATCTGCACAGCCATCTGTAAAACATGGAAATACCTCTACAGTCATCTGTATAAACATGGAATTATCTACAATGCCATCTGTATACACATGGAAATATCTACACAGCCATCTGTATAAACATGTAAATATCTACACTGCTATCTCTATAAACATGGAAATATCTACACCGCCATCTCTATAAACATGAAAATATCTACACTGACATCTCCATAAACATGGAACTAACTACTCCACCATCTGAATAAACATGGAAACATCTACACCGCCATCTGTGTGAATAAGGAAATATCTACAATGCCATCTGTATAAAGATATAAATATCTGCACCGCGAGCTGTATAAACATGGAAATATCTACATCGCTATCTGTATAAACGTTGAAATACCAACACATTTATCAGTACAAACATGGAAATATCAACAACGCCATCTATATAAACATGGAAATATCTACACCGCTATGTCTATAAACATGGAAATACCTACACCGCTATCTCTATAAACATGGAAATATCTACACCGCTATCTGTATCAACATGGAAATATCTACAACGCTATCTGTATAAACATGGAAATATCTACACCGCTATCTGTATAAACATGGAAATATCTACACCGCGATCTGTATAAACATGGAAATAACTTCACCACGATCTGTATAAACATGGAAATATCTACACCGCTATCTGTATAAACATGGTAATATCTACACCACCATCTATATAAACATGGAAATATCTACACCGCCATCTGCATAAACATGGATGTATCTACAATGCCATCTGAAGAAAGATGGAAATATCTACACCGCAATCTGTGTAAACATGGAAATATCTACACCGATATGTGTAAAAACATGGAAATATCTACACCGCTATCTGTATAAACATGGAAATATCTACACCGCCATCTGTATAAACATGGAAGTACCAATAGAGTCATCTGTGTAAACATGGAAATATCTACACCACCATCTGTATAAACATGGAAATATCTTCAATGCCATCTGAATACACATGGAAATACCTACACGGCAATCTGTGTATAGATGGAAACATCAACACCTCCATCTGTACAAACATGGAAATATCTACACTGTTATCTCTATAAACATGGAAATATCTACACTGCGGTCTGTATAAACATGGAAATATATACACCGCTATCTGTATAAACATGGAAATATCTGCACCGCTATCTCTATAAACATGGAAATATCTACAAAGACATTTGTATAAACATGGAAATACCTACACACTCATGTGTAGGAACATTTAAATATCTACACTGCCATCTGTATAAACATAGAAATATCTAAAAAGCCCTCTGTATATATATGGAAATATCTGCATAGGCATCTGTGTAAACATGGAAATATCTGCACCGCTATCTGTATAAACATGGAAATACCTACACCGCTGTCTCTATAAACATGGAAATATGTACACCGCTATGTGTATAAACATGGAAATATCTCCACTGCTCTCTGTATAAACATGGAAATGTCTCCACTGTTATCTGTATAAACATGGAAATATCTACAGCGCCATCTCTATAAACATTGAAATATCTACACTGCCATCTGTAAAAACATGGAAATATCTACACTGCCAACTGTATAAGCATGGAAATATCTACAGCAACATCTGTATAAACATGGAAATACATACAATACCATCTGTATACAAATGGAAATATCTACACAGACATCTGTATAAATATGGAAATAACTTCACGGCCATCTGTATAAACATGGAAATATCTACACTGCCATCTGTAGAAAGATGGAAATATCTACACCGCTATCTCTATAAATATGGAAATATCTACACCGCCATCTCTATAAACATGAAAATATCTACACTGCCATCTCCATAAAGATGGAGGTATCTACTCTGCCATGTGTATATACACGGAAATATCTACACCACTATCTGGGTAAACATGGAAATATCTACACCGCTATCTGTTTAAACATGGAAATATCTACACCGCCATCTGCATCTACATGGAAATATCTATGCCACCATCTGTATAAACATGGAAATATCTACACGACCATCTGTGTATAGATGGAAATATCAACACCGCCATCTGTAGAAACATGGAAATATCTACACCGTGATCTGTATAAACATGGAAGTATCTACACCGCTATCTGTATAAACATGGAAATATCTACACGGTCATATATGTATAGATGGAAATATCAACAACGCCATCTGTACAAACATGGAAATATCTGCACCGCTATTTGTATAAACATGAAAATATCTACAACGCGGTCTGTATAAACATGGAAATATCTACACCGCTATCTGTATAAACATGGAAATATCTACACCACTGTCTCTATAATCATGGAAATATGTACACCGCTATGTGTATAAACATGGAAATATCTGCACCGCAATTTCTATAAACATGGAAATATCTACATAGACATCTGTTTAAACATGGAAATACCTACACAGTCATGTGTAGGAATATTTAAATATCTCCACTGCCTTCTGTATAAACATAGAAATATCTACACAGCCCTCTGTATAAACATGGAAATATCTACACTGCCATCTGTATAAACATGGAAATATCTACACAGCCATGTGTATATACATGGAAATATCTACACCGCTATCAATATAAACATGGAAATAACTACACCGCTATCTGTATAAACATGGAAATATCCAAACCACCATCTACATATCCATGGAAATATCTGCGCCGCCATCTTTATAAACATGGAAATATCTACACCGCTATCTCTATAAACATGGAAATATCTGCACTGCCATCTGTAAAAACATGGAAATACGTAGACAGTCATCTGTATAAACATGGAAATATCTACAATGCCATCTGTATACACATGGAAATATCTACACAGCCATCTGTATAAACATGTAAATATCTACACTGCTATCTCTACAAACATGGAAATATCTACAACGCCACCTCTATAAACATGAAAATATCTACACTGCCATCTCCATAAACATGGAACTAACTACTCTGCCATCTGTATGAACATGGAAACATCTACACCGCCATCTGTGTGAATAAGGAAATATCTACAATGCCATCTGTACAAAAATATAAATATCTGCACCGCGAGCTGTATAAACCTGGAAATATCTACATCGCTGTCTGTATAAACGTGGAAATACCGACACCGCTGTCGGTATAAACATGGAAATATCTACAACGCCATCTATATAAACATGGAAATATCTACACCGCTATGTCTATAGACATGGAAATACCTACACCGCTATCTCTATAAACATGGAAATATCTACACCGCTATCTGTATAAACATGGAAATATCTACACAGCTATCTGTATAAACATGGAAATATCTACACCGCGATCTGTATAAACATGGAAATATCTACACCACGATCAGTATAAACATGGAAATATCTTCACCACGATCTCTATAAACATGGAAATATCTACACCGCTATCTGTGTAAACGTGGTAATATCTACACCACCATCTAAATAAACATGGAAATATCTACACCACCATCTGTATAAACATGGAAATATCTACAATGCCATCTCTATAAACATGGAAATATCTACACAGCCATGTGTATATACATGGAAATATGTACACCGCTATCTATACAAACACGGAAATAACTACACCGCTATCTGTATAAACATGGAATTATCTACACCGCCATCTACATATCCATGTTAATATCTGTGCCGCCATCTGTATAAACATGGAAATATCTAAACGGTCATCTGTGTACAGATGGAAATATCAACACCGCGATCTGTACAAACATGGAAATATCTGCACCGCTGTCTGTATAAACATGGAAATATCTACACCGCGGTCAGTATAAACATAGAAATATCTACACCGCTATCCGTATAAACATGGAAATATCTAAACCGTTATCTCTATAAACATGGAAATACCTACACCGCGATCTGTATAAACATGGAAATATCTACACCGCTATCTGAATAAACAAGGAAATATCTACACCGTTATCTGTATAAACATGGAAATATATACTCCGCTATCTCTATAAAGATGGAAATATCTACACCGCCATCTGTATAAACATGGAAACACCTATATAGTCATCTGTGTAAACATGGAAATATGTACACCACCATCTGTATAAACATGGAAATATCTTCACTGCCATCTGAATACACATGGAAATACCTACACGGCAATCTGTGTATACATGGAAACATCAACACCGCCATCTGTACAAACATCGAAACTTCTACACTGCTATCTCTATAAACATGGAAATATCTACACTGCGGTCTGTATAAACATGGAAATATCTACACCGGTATCTGTATAAACATGGAAATATCTACACCATGATCTGTATAAACGTGGAAATATCTACACCGCTATCTGTATAAACATGGTAATATCTACACCACCATCTATCTAAACATGGAAATATCTACACCACCATCTGTATAAACATGGAAATATCTACAATGCCATCTGTAGAAAGATGGAAATATCTACACCGCAATCTGTGTAAACACGGAAATATCTACACCGATATCTGTAAAAACATGGAAATATCTACACCGCTATCTCTATAAACATGGAAATATCTACACCGCGATCTGTATAAACATGGAAATATCTACACCGCGATCTGTATAAACATGGAAATATCTACACCGCTATATGTATAAACATGGAAATATCTACACAGCTATCGCTATAAACATGGAAAATCTACACCGCCATCTGTATAAACATGGAAATATCTACACAGCCATGTGTATATACATGGAAATATCTACACCGCTATCTATATAAACATGGAAATAACTACACCACTATCTGTATAAACATGGAAATATCTACACCACCATCTACATATCCATGGAAATAACTGCGCCGCCATATGTATAAACATGGAAATATCTACACGGTCAGCTGTGTATAGATGGAAATATCAACACCGCCATTTGTACAAACATGGAAATATCTGCACCGCTATCTGTAAAACCATGGAAATATCTACACCGCGGTCTGTATGAATATGGAAATATCTACACCGCTATCTGTATAAACACAGAAATATCTACACCGCTATCTCTATAAACATGGAAATATCTACACCGTGATCTGTGTAAACATGGAAAAATTTACACTGCTATCTGTATAAACATGGAAATTTCTACACCGTAATCTGTATAAATATGGAAATATCTACACCGCTATCTGTATAAACATGGAAATATCTACAATGCCATCTGTAGAAAGATGGAAATATCTACATCGCAATCTGTGTAAACGTGAAAATATCTACACCGCGATCTGTATAAACATGGAAATATCTTCACCACAATCTGTATAAACATGGAAATAACTACACCGCTACCTCTATAAACATGGTAATATCTACACCACCATCTATATAAACATGGAAATATCTACACCGCCATCTGTATAAACATGGAAATATCTACAATGCCATCTGTAGAAAGATGGAAATATCTACACCGCAATCTGAGTAAACATGGAACTATCTACACCGCTATCTGTAAACACATGGAAATATTTACACCGCTATCTGTATAAACATGGAAATTACTACACCGCGATCTGTATAAACATGGAAATATCTACACCGCGATCTGTATAAACATGGAAATATCTACACCGCTATCTGTATAAACATGGAAATATCTACACAGCTATCAATATAAACATGGAAAATCTACACCGCCATCTGTATAAACATGGAAATACCTACAAAGTCGTCTGTATAAACATGGAAATATCTACACAGCCATCTGTATAAACATGGAAATATCTACACAGCCATCTGTGTATACAAGGAAATATCTACACCGCCGTCTGTATAAACATGGAAATAACTACACCGCTATTAGTATAAACAAGGAAATATCTACACCGTGATCTGTAAAAAAATGGAAATATCTACACCGCTATCTCTATAAACATGGAAATATCTACAACCCTATCTGTAAAAGCATGGAAATATTCACACCGCTTTCTCTAAAAACGTGGAAAAATCAACACCACTATCTCTATGAACATGGAAATATCTACACCGCCATCTCTATAAACATGGAAATATCTACACCGCGATCAGTATAAACATGGAAACATCTACACCGCTATCTTTATAAACATGGAAATATCTCCACTGCTATCTCTATAAACAACGAAATATGTACACCGCCATCTGTATAAACATGGAAATACTTACAAAGTTATCTGTATAAACATGGAAATATCTACACAGCCATCTGTATAAACATGGAAAAATCTACACAGCCATGTGTATGTAAATGGAAATATCTACACCGCTATCTATATAAACATGGAAATAACTACACCGCTATCTGTATAAACATGGAAATATCTACACCACCATCTACATATCCATGGAAATATCTGCGCCGCCATCTGTATAAACATGGAAATATCTACACGGTCATCTGTGTATAGATGGAAATATCAACAACGCCATCTGTACAAACGTGGAAATATCTGCACCGCTATCTGTATAATCATGGAAATATCTACACCGCGGTCTGTATGAACATGGAAATATCTACACCGCTATCTGTATAAGCATGGAAATATCTACACCGCTATCTCTATAAACATGGAAATATCTACACCGTGATCTGTATAAACATAGAAAAATTTACACCGCTATCTGTATAAACATGAAAAAATCTACACCGCTATCTGTATAAACATGGAAATATCTACACCGTGATCTGTATAAACATGGAAATATCTACACCGCGATCTGTATAAACATGGAAATATATTCACCGTAATCTGTATAAACATGGAAATATCTACACCGCTATCTGTATAAACATGGTAATATCTACACCACCATCTATCTAAACATGGAAATATCTACACCACCATCTGTATAAACATGGAAATATCTACAATGCCATCTGTAGAAAGATGGAAATATCTACACTGCAATCTGTGTAAACACGGAAATATCTACACCGATATCTGTAAAAACATGGAAATATCTACACCGCTATCTCTATAAACATTTAAATATCTACACCGCGATCTGTATAAACATGGAAATATCTACACCGCGATCTGTATAAACATGGAAATATCTACACCGCTATCTGTATAAACATGGAAATATCTACACAGCTATCGCTATAAACATGGAAAATCTACACCGCCATCTGTATAAACATGGAAATATCTACACAGCCATGTGTATATACATGGAAATATCTACACCACTATCTATATAAACATGGAAATAACTACACCGCTATCTGTATAAACATGGAAATATCTACACCACCATCTACATATCCATGGAAATATCTGCGCCGCCATCTGTATAAACATGGAAATATCTACACGGTCATCTGTGTATAGATGGAAATATCAACACTGCCATTTGTACAAACATGGAAATATCTGCACCGCTATCTGTATAACCATGGAAATATCTACACCGCGGTCTGTATTAATATGGAAATATCTACACCGCTATCTGTATAAACATAGAAATATCTACACCGCTATCTCTATAAACATGGAAATATCTACACCGTGATCTGTATAAACATGGAAAAATTTACACTGCTATCTGTATAAACATGGAAATTTCTACACCGTAATCTGTATAAATATGGAAATATCTACACCGCTATCTGTATAAACATGGAAATATCTACAATGCCATCTGTAGAAAGATGGAAATATCTACATCGCAATCTGTGTAAACGTGAAAATATCTACACCGCGATCTGTATAAACATGGAAATATCTTCACCACAATCTGTATAAACATGGAAATAACTACACCGCTACCTGTATAAACATGGTAATATCTACACCACCATCTATATAAACATGGAAAATCTACACCGCCATCTGTATAAACATGGAAATAACTACAAAGTCATCTGTATAAACATGGAAATATCTACACAGCCATCTGTATAAACATGGAAAAATCTACACAGCCATCTGTATATACATGGAAATATCTACACCGCTATCTGTATAAACATGGAAATAACTACACCGCTATTAGTATAAACAAGGAAATATCTACACCGTGATCTGTAAAAAAATGGAAATATCTACACCGCTATCTCTATAAACATGGAAATATCTACACCCCTATCTGTATAAGCATGGAAATATCCACACCGCTATCTCTATAAACGTGGAAAAATCAACACCGCTATCTCTATGAACATGGAAATATCTACACCGCCATCTCTATAAACATGGAAATATCTACACCACGATCAGTATAAACATGGAAACATCTACACCGCTGACTGTATAAACATGGAAATATCTCCACTGCTATCTCTATAAACATCGAAATATCTACACCGCCATCTGTATAAACACGGAAATACTTACAAAGTTATCTGTATAAACATGGAAATATCTACACTGCCATCTGTATAAACATGGAAATATCTACAAAGCCATGGGTATATACATGGAAATATCTACACCGCTATCTATATAAACATGGAAATAACTACACCGCTATCTGTATAAACATGGAAATATCTACACCACCATGTACATATCCATGGAAATATCTGCACCGCCATCTGTATAAACATGGAAATATCTACACGGCCATCTGTGTATAGATGGAAATATCAACACCGCCATCTGTAGAAACATGGAAATATCTACACCGCTATCTCTATAAACATGGAAATATCTGCACTGCCATCTGTAAAAACATGGAAATACGTAGACAGTCATCTGTATAAACATGGAAATATCTACAATGCCATCTGTATACACATGGAAATATCTACACAGCCATCTGTATAAACATGTAAATATCAACACTGCTATCTCTATAAACATGGAAATATCTACACCGCCACCTCTATAAACATGAAAATATCTACACTGCCATCTTCATAGACATGGAACTAACTACTCTGCCATCTGTATAAACATGGAAACCTCTACACCGCCATCTGTGTGAATAAGGAAATGTCTACAATGCCATGTGTACAAAAATATAAATATCTGCACCACGAGCTGTATAAACATGGAAATATCTACATCGCTATCTGTATAAACGTGGAAATACCGACACCGCTGTCGGTATAAACATGGAAATATCTACAACGCCATCTATATAAACATGTAAATATCTACACCGCTATGTCTATAGACATGGAAATACCTACACCGCTATCTCTATAAACATGGAAATATCTACACCGCTATCTGTATAAACATGGAAATATCTACACCGCTATCTGTATAAAGATGGAAATATCTACACCACGATCTGTATGAACATGGAAATATCTACACCACGATCTGTATAAACATGGATATATCTTCACCACGATCTGTATAAACATGGAAATATCTGCACCGCTATCTGTATAAACATGGTAATATCTACACCACCATCTATATAAACATGGAAATATCTACACCACCATCTGTATAAACATGGAAATATCTACAATGCCATTTGTAGAAAGATGGAAATATCTACACCGCAATCTGTGTAAACATGGAAATATCTACACCGATATCTGTAAAAACATGGAAATATCTACACCGCTATCTCTATAAACATGGAAATATCTACACCGTGATCTGTATAAACATGGAAATATCTACACCGCGATCTGTATAAACATGGAAATATCTACACCGTTATCTGTATAAACATGGAAATATCTACACAGCTATCAATATAAACATGGAAAATCTACACCGCCATCTGTATAAACATGGAAATACCTACAAAGTCATCTGTATAAACATGGAAATATCTACACAGCCATCTGTATAAACATGGAAAAATCTACACAGCCATCTGTATATACATGGAAATATCTACACCGCTATCTGTATAAACATGGAAATAACTACACCGCTATTAGTATAAACAAGGAAATATCTACACCGTGATCTGTAAAAAAATGGAAATATCTACACCGCAATCTCTATAAACATGGAAATATCTACACCCCTATCTGTATAAGCATGGAAATATCCACACCGCTATCTCTATAAACGTGGAAAAATCAACACCGCTATCTCTATGAACATGGAAATATCTACCCCGCCATCTCTATAAGCATGGAAATATCTACACCACGATCAGTATAAACATGGAAACATCTACACCGCTATCTGTATAAACATGGAAATATCTCCACTGCTATCTCTATAAACATCGAAATATCTACACCGCCATCTGTATAAACATGGAAATACTTACAAAGTTATCTGTATAAACATGGAAATATCTACACTGCCATCTGTATAAACATGGAAATATCTACACAGCCATGTGTATATACATGGAAATATCTACACCGCTATCTATATAAACATGGAAATAACTACACCGCAATCTGTATAAACATGGAAATATCTAGAACACCATCTACGTATCCATGGAAATATTTGCGCCGCCATCTGTATAAACATGGAAATATCTACATGGCCATCTGTGTATAGATGGAAATATCAACACCGCCATCTGTAGAAACATGGAAATATCTACACCGCTATCTCTTTAAACATGGAAATATCTGCACTGCCATCTGTACAAACATGGAAATACGTAGACAGTCATCTGTATAAACATGGAAATATCTACAATGCTATCTGTATACACATGGAAATATCTACACAGCCATCTGTTTAAACATGTAAATATCAACACTGCTATCTCTATAAACATGGAAATATCTACACCGCCACCTCTATAAACATGAAAATATCTACACTGCCATCTCCATAGACATGGAACTAACTACTCTGCCATCTGTATAAACATGGAAACATCTACACCGCCATCTGTGTGAATAAGGAAATGTCTACAATGCCATCTGTACAAAAATATAAATATCTGCACCGTGACCTGTATAAACATGGAAATATCTACATCGCTATCTGTATAAACGTGGAAATACCGACACCGCTGTCGGTATAAACTTGGAAATATCTACAACGCCATCTATATAAACATGGAAATATCTACACCGCTATGTCTATAGACATGGAAATACCTACCCCGCTATCTCTATAAACATGGAAATATCTACACCGCTATCTGTTTAAACATGGAAATATCTACACCGCTATCTGTATAAACATGGAAATATCTACACCACGATCTGTATGAACCTGGAAATATCTACACCACGATCTCTATAAACATGGATATTTCTTCACCACGATCTGTATAAACATGGAAATATCTGCACCGCTATCTGTATAAACATGGTAATATCTACACCACCATCTATATAAACATGGAAATATCTACACCACCATCTGTATAAACATGGAAATATCTACAATGCCATCTGTAGAAAGATGGAAATATTTACACCGCAATCTGTGTAAACATGGAAATATCTACACCGATATCTGTAAAAACATGGAAATATCTACACCGCTGTCTCTATAAACATGGAAATAACTACACCGCTAACTGTATAAACATGGAAATATCTACACCACCATCTACATATCCATGGAAGTATCTGCGCCGCCATCTGTATAAATATGTAAATATCTACACGGTCATCTGTGTATAGATGGAAATATCAACACCGCCATCTGTACAAACATGGAAATACCTGCACTGCTATCTGTATAACCATGGAAATATCTACCCCGCGGTCTGTATGAACAAGGAAATATCTACACTGCTATCTGTATAAACATGGAAATATCTACACCGCTATCTCTATAAAGATGGAAATATCTACACCGTGATCTGTATAAACATGGAAAAATTTACACCGCTATCTGTATAAACATGGAAATTTCTACACCGTTATCTGTATAAATATGGAAATATCTACACCGCTATCTGTATAAACATGGAAATATCTACACCGCGATCTGTAAAAACATGGAAATATCTACACCGCGATCTGTATAAACATGGAAATATCTACACCGCGATCTGTATAAACATGGAAATATCTTCCCCACAATCTGTATAAACATGGAAATATGTACACCGCTACCTGCATAAACATGGTAATATCTACACCACCATCTATATAAACATGGAAATATCTACACCGCCATCTGCATAAACATGGAAATATCTACAATGCCATCTGTAGAAAGATGGAAATATCTACACCGCAATCTCTGTAAACATGGAAATATCTACACCGCGATCTGTATAAACATGGAAATATCTTCACCACAATCTGTATAAACATGGAAATACCTACACTGCTACCCTTATAAACATGGTAATATCTTCGCCACCATCTATATAAACATGGAAAAATTTACACCTCTATCTGAATAAACACGGAAATTTCTACACAGTTATCTGTATAAATATGGAAATATCTACACCGCTATCTGTATAAACATGGAACTATCTACACCGCTATCTGTAAACACATGGAAATATCTACACCGCTATCTGTATAAACATGGAAATATCTACACCGCGATCTGTATAAACATAGAAATATCTACACCGTGATCTGTATAAACATGGAAATATCTACACCGCTATCTGTATAAACATGGAACTATCTACACCGCTATCTGTAAACACATGGAAATATCTACACCGCTATCTGTATAAACATGGAAATATCTACACCGCGATCTGTATAAACATGGAAATATCTACACCGTGATCTGTATAAACATGGAAATATCTACACCGCTATCTGTATAAACATGGAAATATCTACACCGCCATCTGTATAAACATGGAAATATCTACACAGCCATGTGTATATACATGGAAATATCTACACCGCTATCTATATAAACATGGAAATAAGTACACCGCTATCTGTATAAACATGGAAATATCTAGACCACCATCTACATATCCATGGAAATATCTGCGCCGCCATCTGTATAAACATGGAAATATCTACATGGCCATCTGTGTATAGATGGAAATATCAACACCGCCATCTGTAGAAACATGGAAATATCTACACCGCTATCTCTTTAAACATGGAAATATCTGCACTGCCATCTGTACAAACATGGAAATACGTAGACAGTCATCTGTATAAACATGGAAATATCTACAATGCCATCTGTATACACATGGAAATATCTACACAGCCATCTGTTTAAACATGTAAATATCAGCACTGCTACCTCTATAAACATGGAAATATCTACACCGCCACCTCTATAAACATGAAAATATCTACACTGCCATCTTCATAGACATGGAACTAACTACTCTGCCATCTGTATAAACAAGGAAACATCTACACCGCCATCTGTGTGAATAAGGAAATGTCTACAATGCCATCTGTACAAAAATATAAATATCTGCACCGTGACCTGTATAAACATGGAAATATCTACATCGCTATCTGTATAAACGTGGAAATACCGACACCGCTGTCGGTATAAACTTGGAAATATCTACAACGCCATCTATATAAACATGGAAATATCTACACCGCTATCTGTATAAACATGGAAATATCTACACCGCTATCTGTATAAACATGGAAATATCTACACCACGATCTGTATGAACATGGAAATATCTACACCACGATCTGTATAAACATGGATATATCTTCACCACGATCTGTATAAACATGGAAATATCTGCACCTCTATCTGTATAAACATGGTAATATCTACAACACCATCTATATAAACATGGAAATATCTACACCACCATCTGTATAAACATGGAAATATCTACAATGCCATGTGTAGAAAGATGGAAATATTTACACCGCAATCTGTGTAAACATGGAAATATCTACACCGATATCTGTAAAAACATGGAAATATCTACACCGCTGTCTCTATAAACATGGAAATATCTACACCGCGATCTGTATAAACATGGAAATATCTACACCGCGATCTGTATAAACATGGAAATATCTACAACGTTATCTGTATAAACATGGAAATATCTACACAGCTATCAATATAAACATGGAAAATCTACACCGCCATCTGTATAAACATGGAAATACCTACAAAGTCATCTGTATAAACATGGAAATATCTACACAGCCATCTGTATAAACATGGAAAAATCTACACAGCCATCTGTATATACATGGAGATATCTACACCGCTATCTGTATAAACATGGAAATAAGTACACCGCTATTAGTATAAACAAGGAAATATCTACACCGTGATCTGTAAAAAAATGGAAATATCTACACCGCTATCTCTATAAACATGGAAATATCTACACCCCTATCTGTATAAGCATGGAAATATCCACACCGCTATCTCTATAAACGTGGAAAAATCAACACCGCTATCTCTATGAACATGGAAATATCTACACCGCCATCTCTATAAACATGGAAATATCTACACCACGATCAGTATAAACATGGAAACATCTACACCGCTATCTGTATAAACATGGAAATATCTCCACTGCTATCTCTATAAACATCGAAATATCTACACCGCCATCTGTATAAACATGGAAATACTTACAAAGTTATCTGTATATACATGGAAATATCTACACTGCCATCTGTATAAACATGGAAATATCTACAATGTCATCTGTAGAAAGTTGGAAATATCTACACCGCAATCTTTGTAAACATGGAACTATCTACACCGCTTTCTGTAAACACATGGAAATATCTACACCGCTATCTGTATAAACATGGAAATATCTACACCGCGATCTGTATAAACATGGAAATATCTACACCGTGATCTGTATAAACATGGAAATATCTACACCGCTATCTGTATAAACATGGAAATACCTACACAGCTATCAATATAAACATGGAAAATCTGCACCGCCATCTGTATAAACATGGAAATACCTACAAAGTCATCTGTATAAACATGGAAATATCTACACAGCCATCTGTATAAACATGGAAATATCTACACAGCCATCTGTATATACATGGAAATATCTACACCGCTATCTCTATAGTCATGGAAATAACTACACCGCTATTAGTATAAACAAGGAAATATCTACACCGTGATCTGTTAAAAATGGAAATATCTACAAAGCTATCTCCATAAACATGGACATAGCTACACCCCTATCTGTATAAGCATGGAAATATCCACACCGCTATCTCTATAAACGTGGAAAAATCAACACCGCTATCTCTATGAACATGGAAATATCTACACCGCCATTTCTATAAACATGGAAATATCTACACCACGATCAGTATAAACATGGAAACATCTACACCGCTATCTGTATAAACATGGAAATATCTCCACTGCTATCTCTATAAACATCGAAATATCTACACCGCCATCTGTATAAACATGGAAATACTTACAAAGTTATCTGTATAAACATGGAAATATCTACACCGCCATCTGTATAAACATGGAAATATCTACACAGCCATGTGTATATACATGGAAATATCTACACCGCTATCTATATAAACATGGAAATAACTACACCGCTAACTGTATAAACATGGAAATATCTACACCACCATCTACATATCCATGGAACTATCTGCGCCACCATCTGTATAAATATGGAAATATCTACACGGTCATCTGTGTATAGATGGAAATATCAACACCGCCATCTGTACAAACATGGAAATATCTGCACTGCTATCTGTATAACCATGGAAATATCTACACCGCGGTCTGTATGAACATGGAAATATCTACACTGCTATCTGTATAAACATGGAAATATCTGCACCGCTATCTCTATAAAGATGGAAATATCTACACCGTGATCTGTATAAACATGGAAAAATTTACACCGCTATCTGTATAAACATGGAAATTTCTACACCGTTATCTGTATAAATATGGAAATATCTACACCGCTATCTGTATAAACATGGAAATATCTACACCGCTATCTGTATAAACATGGAAATATCTACACCGCGATCTGTATAAACATGGAAATATCTACACCGCGATCTGTATAAACATGGAAATATCTTCCCCACAATCTGTATAAACATGGAAATATGTACACCGCTACCTGCATAAACATGGTAATATCTACACCACCATCTATATAAACATGGAAATATCTACACCGCCATCTGCATAAACATGGAAATATCTACAATGCCATCTGTAGAAAGATGGAAATATCTACTCCGCAATCTGTGTAAACATGGAAATATCTACACCGCGATCTGTATAAACATGGAAATATCTTCACCACAATCTGTATAAACATGGAAATACCTACACTGCTACCTTTATAAACATGGTAATATCTTCGCCACCATCTATATTAACATGGAAAAATTTACACCGCTATCTGTATAAACATGGAAATTTCTACACCGTTATCTGTATAAATATGGAAATATCTACACCGCTATCTGTATAAACATGGAGCTATCTACACCGCTATCTGTAAACACATGGAAATATCTACACCGCTATCTGTATAAACATGGAAATATCTACACCGCGATCTGTATAAACATGGAAATATCTACACCGTGATCTGTATAAACATGGAAATATCTACACCACTATCTGTATAAACATGGAAATGTCTACACCGCCATCTGTATAAACATGGAAATACCTATACAGTCATCTGTGTAAACATGGAAATATCTACACCACCATCTGTATAAACATGGAAATATCTTCAATGCCATCTGAATACACATGGAAATACCTACACGGCAATCTGTGTATAGATGGAAACATCAACACCTCCATCTGTACAAACATGGAAATATCTACACAGCAATCTCTATAAACATGGATATATCTACACTGCGGTCTGTATAAACATGGAAATACCTACACTGGTATCTGTATAAACATAGAAATATCAACACAATGATCTGTATAAACATGGAAATATCTACACCGCTATCTGTATAAACATGGATATATCTGCACCGCTATCTCTATAAACATGGAAATATCTACAAAGACATCTGTATAAACATGGAAATACCTACACAGTCATGTGTAGGAACATTTAAATATCTACACTGCCATCTGTATAAACAAAGAAATATCTACAAAGCCCTCTGTATATATATGGAAGTATCTGCATAGGCATCTGTGTAAACATGGAAATATCTGCACCGCTATCTGTATAAACATGGAAATACCAACACCGCTGTCTCTATAAACATGGAAATATGTACACCGCTATGTGTATAAACATGGAAATATCTCCACTGCTCTCTGTATAAACATGGAAATATCTCCACCGTTATCTGTATAAACATGGAAATATCTACAGCGCCATCTCTAAAAACATTGAAATATCTACACTGCCATCTGTAAAAACATGGAAATATCTACACCGCCAACTGTATAAGCATGGAAATATCTACACCACCATCTGTATAAACATGGAAATACCTACAATACCATCTGTATACACATGGAAATATCTACACAGACATCTGTATAAATATGGAAATAACTTCACGGCCATCTGTATAAACATGCAAATATCTACACTGCCATCTGTAGAATGATGGAAATATCTACACCGCTATCTCTATAAATATGGAAATATCTACACCGCCATCTCTATAAACATGAAAATATCTACACTGCCATCTCCATAAAGATGGAGGTATCTACTCTGCCATGTGTATAAACACGGAAATATCTACACCACTATCTGTGAAAACATGGGAATATCTACACCGCTATCTGTTTAAACATGGAAATATCTACACGGCTATCTGTGTATAGATGGAAATATCAACACCGCCATCTGTAGAAACATGGAAATATCTACACCGCTATCTCTATAAACATGGAAATATCTGCACTGCCATCTGTAAAAACATGGAAATACGTATACAGTAATCTGTATAAACATGGAAATATCTACAATGCCATCTGTATACACATGGAAATATCTACACAGCCATCTGTATAAACATGTAAATATCTACACTGCTATCTCTATAAACATGGAAATATCTACACCGCCATCTCTATAAACATGCAATTATCTACACTGCCATCTCCATAAACATGGAACTAACTACTCTGCCATCTGTATAAACATGGAAATATCTAAACCGCCATCTGTGTGAATAAGGAAATATCTACAATGACATCTGTACAAAAATGTAAATATCTGCACCGCGAGCTGTATAAACATGGAAATATCTACATCGCTATCTGTATAAACGTGGAAATACCGACACCGCTGTCGGTATAAACATGGAAATATCTACAACGCCATCTATATAAACATGGAAATATCTACACCGCTATGTCTATAAACATGGAAATACCTACACCGCTATCCCTATAAACATGGAAATATCTACACCGCTATCTGTATAAACATGGAAATATCTACACTGCTATCTGTATAAACATGGAAATATCTACACCGCGATCTGTATAAACATGGAAATACCTACCACACGATCTGTATAAACATGGAAATATCTTCACCACGATCTGTATAAACATGGAAATATCTACACCGCTATCTGTAAAAACATGGTAATATCTACACCACCATCTATATAAACATGGAAATATCTACACCACCATCTGTATAAACATGGAAATATCTACAATGCCATCTGTAGAAAGATGGAAATATCTACACCGCAATCTGTGTAAACATGGAAATATCTACTCCGATATCAGTAAAAACATGGAAATATCTACACCGCTATCTCTATAAACATGGAAATATCTACACCGCGATCTGTATAAACATGGAAATATCTACACCGCGATCTGTATAAACATGGAAATATCTACACCGCTATCTGTATAAACATGGAAATATCTACACAGCTATCACTATAAACATGGAAAATCTACACCGCCATCTGTATAAACATGGAAATACCTACAAAGTCATCTGTATAAACAAGGAAATATCTACACAGCCATCTGTATAAACATGGAAATATCTACACAACCATCTGTATATACATGGAAATATCTACACCGCTATCTGTATAAACATGGAAATAACTACACCGCTATTAGTATAAACAAGGAAATATCTACACCGTGATCTGTATAAACATGGAAATATCTACACCGCTATCTCTATAAACATGGAAATATCTACACCCCTATCTGTATAAGCATGGAAATATCCACACCGCTATCTCTATAAACGTGGAAAAATCAACACCGCTATCTCTATGAACATGGAAATATCTACACCGCCATCTCTATAAACATGGAAATATCTACACCACGATCAGTATAAACATGGAAACATCTACACCGCTCTCTGTAAAAACATGGAAATATCTCCACTGCTATCTCTATAAACATCGAAATATCTACACCGCCATCTGTATAAACATGGAAATACTTACAAAGTTATCTGTATAAACATGGAAATATCTACACTGCCATCTGTATAAACATGGAAATATCTACACAGCCATGTGTATATACATGGAAATATCTACACCGCTATCTATATAAACATGGAAATAACTACACCGCTATCTGTATAAACATGGAAATATCTACAACACCATCTACATATCCATGGAAATATCTGCGCCGCCATCTGTATAAACATGGAAATATCTACACGGTCATCTGTGTATAAATGGAAATATCAACACCGCCATCTGTACAAACATGGAAATATCTGCACCGCTATCTGTATAACCATGGAAATATCTACACCGCGGTCTGTATAAACATGGAAATATCTACACCGCTATCTGTATAAACATGGAAATATCTACACTGCTATCTCTATAAACATGGAAATATCTACACCGTGATCTATATAAACATGGAAAAGTTTACACCGTTATCTGTATAAACATGGAAATTTCTACACCGTTATCTGAATAAATATGGAAATATTTACACCGCTATCTGTGTAAACATGGAAATATCTACACCGCTATCTGTATAAACATGGAAATATCTACACCGTGATCTGTATAAACATGGAAATATCTACACCACGATCTGTACAAACATGGAAATATCTTCACCACAATCTGTATAAACATGGAAATATCTACACCGCTACCTGCATAAACATGGTAATATCTACACCACCATCTATATAAACATGGAAATATCTACACCGCCATCTGCATAAACATGGAAATATCTACAATGCCATCTGTAGAGAGATGGAAATATCTACACCGCAATCTCTGTAAACATGGAAATATCTACACCGCGATCTGTATAAACATGGAAATATCTTCACCACAATCTGTATAAACATGGAAATATCTACACCGCTACCTGTATAAACATGATAATATCTACACCACCATCTATATAAACATGGAAATATCTACACCGCCATCTGTATAAACATGGAAACATCTACAATGCCATCTGTAGAAAGTTGGAAATATCTACACCGCAATCTGTGTAAACATGGAACTATCTACACCGCTTTCTGTAAACACATGGAAATATCTACACTGCTATCTGTATAAACATGGAAATATCTACACCGCGATCTGT
Organism: Pan paniscus; assembly: GCF_029289425.2. Lineage (NCBI taxonomy): Eukaryota > Metazoa > Chordata > Mammalia > Primates > Hominidae > Pan > Pan paniscus. The sequence goes on from NC_073259.2 coordinate 2,805,917, forward strand.
ATAAACATGGAAATATCTACACCGTGATCTGTATAAACATGGAAATATCTACACCGCTATCTGTATAAACATGGAAATACCTACACAGCTATCAATATAAACATGGAAAATCTACACCGCCATCTGTATAAACATGGAAATACCTAAAAAGTCATCTGTATAAACATGGAAATATCTACACAGCCATCTGTATAAACATGGAAATATCTACACAGCCATCTGTATATACATGGAAATATCTACACCGCTATCTCTATAGACATGGAAATAACTACACCGCTATTAGTATAAACAAGGAAATATCTACACCGTGATCTGTTAAAAATGGAAATATCTACACCGCTATCTCCATAAACATGGAAATAGCTACACCCCTATCTGTATAAGCATGGAAATATCCACACCGCTATCTCTATAAACGTGGAAAAATCAACACCGCTATCTCTATGAACATGGAAATATCTACACCGCCATCTCTATAAACATGGAAATATCTACACCACGATCAGTATAAACATGGAAACATCTACACCGCTATCTGTATAAACATGGAAATATCTCCACTGCTATCTCTATAAACATCGAAATATCTACACCGCCATCTGTATAAACATGGAAATACTTACAAAGTTATCTGTATAAACATGGAAATATCTACACCGCCATCTGTATAAACATGGAAATATCTACACAGCCATGTGTATATACATGGAAATATCTACACCGCTATCTATATAAACATGGAAATAACTACACCGCTAACTGTATAAACATGGAAATATCTACACCACCATCTACATATCCATGGAAGTATCTGCGCCGCCATCTGTATAAATATGGAAATATCTACACGGTCATCTGTGTATAGATGGAAATATCAACAGCGCCATCTGTACAAACATGGAAATATCTGCACTGCTATCTGTATAACCATGGAAATATCTACACCGCGGTCTGTATGAACATGGAAATATCTACACTGCTATCTGTATAAACATGGAAATATCTACACCGCTATCTCTATAAAGATGGAAATATCTACACCGTGATCTGTATAAACATGGAAAAATTTACACCGCTATCTGTATAAACATGGAAATTTCTAGACCGTTATCTGTATAAATACGGAAATATCTACACCGCTATCTGTATAAACATGGAAATATCTACACCGCTATCTGTATGAACATGGAAATATCTACACCGCGATCTATATAAACATGGAAATATCTACACCGCGATCTGTATAAACATGGAAATATCTTCCCCACAATCTGTATAAACATGGAAATACGTACACCGCTACCTGCATAAACATGGTAATATCTACACCACCATCTATATAAACATGGAAAAATTTACACCGCTATCTGTATAAACATGGAAATTTCTACACCGTTATCTGTATAAATATGGAAATATGTACACCGCTATCTGTATAAACATGGAACTAACTACACCGCTATCTGTAAACACATGGAAATATCTACACCGCTATCTGTATAAACATGGAAATATCTACACCGCGATCTGTATAAACATGGAAATATCTACACCGTGATCTGTATAAACATGGAAATATCTACACCGCTATCTGTATAAACATGGAAATACCTACACAGCTATCAATATAAACATGGAAAATCTACAACGCCATCTGTATAAACATGGAAATACCTACAAAGTCATCTGTATAAACATGGAAATATCTACACAGCCATCTGTATAAACATGGAAATATCTACACAGCCATCTGTATATACATGGAAATATCTACACCGCTATCTCTATAGACATGGAAATAACTACACCGCTATTAGTATAAACAAGGAAATATCTACACCGTGATCTGTTAAAAATGGAAATATCTACACTGCTATCTAAATAAACATGGAAATAGCTACACCCCTATCTGTATAAGCATGGAAATATCCACACCGCTATCTCTATAAACGTGGAAAAATCAACACCGCTATCTCTATGAACATGGAAATATCTACACCGCCATCTCTATAAACATGGCAATATCTACACCACGATCAGTATAAACATGGAAACATCTACACCGCTATCTGTATAAACATGGAAATATCTCCACTGCTATCTCTATAAACATCGAAATATCTACACCGCCATCTGTATAAACATGGAAATACTTACAAAGTTATCTGTATAAACATGGAAATATCTACACCGCCATCTGTATAAACATGGAAATATCTACACTGCCATGTGTATATACATGGAAATATCTACACCGCTATCTATATAAACATGGAAATAACTACACCGCTAACTGTATAAACATGGAAATATCTACACCACCATCTACATATCCATGGAAGTATCTGCGCCGCCATCTGTATAAATATGGAAATATCTACACGGTCATCTGAGTATAGATGGAAATATCAACACTGCCATCTGTACAAACATGGAAATATCTGCACTGCTATCTGTATAACCATGGAAATATCTACACCGCGGTCTGTATGAACATGGAAATATCTACACTATTATCTGTATAAACATGGAAATATCTACACCGCTATCTCTATAAAGATGGAAATATCTACACCGTGATCTGTATAAACATGGAAAAATTTACACCGCTATCTGTATAAACATGGAAATTTCTACACCGTTATCTGTATAAATATGGAAATATCTACACTGCTATCTGTATAAACATGGAAATATCTACACCGCTATCTGTATAAACATGGAAATATCTACACCACGATCTGTATAAACATGGAAATATCTACACCGCGATCTGTATAAACATGGAAATACCTTCCCCACAATCTGTACAAACATGGAAATATGTACACCGCTACCTGTATAAACATGGTAATATCTACACCACCATCTATATAAACATGGAAATATCTACACCGCCATCTGCATAAACATGGAAATATCTACAATGCCATCTGTAGAAAGATGGAAATATCTACACCGCAATCTGTGTAAACATGGAAATATCTACACCGCGATCTGTATAAACATGGAAATATCTTCACCACAATCTGTATAAACATGGAAATACCTACACTGCTACCTTTATAAACATGGTAATATCTTCGCCACCATCTATATAAACATGGAAAAATTTACACCGCTATCTGTATAAACATGGAAATTTCTACACCGTTATCTGTATAAATATGGAAATATCTACACCGCTATCTGTATAAACATGGAACTATCTACACCGCTATCTGTAAACACATGGAAATATCAACACCGCTATCTGTATAAACATGGAATTATCTACACCGCGATCTGTATAAACATGGAAATATCTACACCGTGATCTGTATAAACATGGAAATATCTACACCGCTATCTGTATAAACATGGAAATATCTACACCGCCATCTGTATAAACATGGAAATACCTATACAGTCATCTGTGTAAACATGGAAATATCTACACCACCATCTGTATAAACATGGAAATATCTTCAATGCCATCTGAATACACATGGAAATACCTACACGGCAATCTGTGTATAGATGGAAACATCAACACCTCCATCTGTACAAACATGGAAATATCTACACAGCAATCTCTATAAGCATGGAAATATCTACACTGCGGTCTGTATAAACATGGAAATACCTACACTGGTATCTGTATAAACATAGAAATATCAACACAATGATCTGTATAAACATGGAAATATCTACACCGCTATCTGTATAAACATGGAAATATCTGCACCGCTATCTCTATAAACATGGAAATATCTACAAAGACATCTGTATAAACATGGAAATACCTACACAGTCATGTGTAGGAACATTTAAATATCTACACTGCCATCTGTATAAACAAAGAAATATCTACAAAGCCCTCTGTATATATATGGAAGTATCTGCATAGTCATCTGTGTAAACATGGAAATATCTGCACCGCTATCTGTATAAACATGGAAATACCTACACCGCTGTCTCTATAAACATGGAAATATGTACACCGCTATGTGTATAAACATGGAAATATCTCCACTGCTCTCTGTATAAACATGGAAATATCTCCACCGATATCTGTATAAACATGGAAATATCTACAGCGCCATCTCTAAAAACATTGAAATATCTACACTGCCATCTGTAAAAACATGGAAATATCTACACCGCCAACTGTATAAGCATGGAAATATCTACACCACCATCTGTATAAACATGGAAATACCTACAATACCATCTGTATACACATGGAAATATCTACACAGACATCTGTATAAATATGGAAATAACTATACGGCCATCTGTATAAACATGCAAATATCTACACTGCCATCTGTAGAAAGATGGAAATATCTACACCGCTATCTCCATAAATATGGAAATATCTACACCGCCATCTCTATAAACATGAAAATATCTACACTGCCATCTCCATAAAGATGGAGGTATCTACTCTGCCATGTGTATAAACACGGAAATATCTACACCACTATCTGTGAAAACATGGGAATATCTACACCGCTATCTGTTTAAACATGGAAATATATACACGGCCATCTGTGTATAGATGGAAATATCAACACCGCCATCTGTAGAAACATGGAAATATCTACACCGCTATCTCTATAAACATGGAAATATCTGCACTGCCATCTGTAAAAACATGGAAATACGTATACAGTAATCTGTATAAACATGGAAATATCTACAATGCCATCTGTATACACATGGAAATATCTACACAGCCATCTGTATAAACATGTAAATATCTCCACTGCTATCTCTATAAACATGGAAATATCTACACCGCCATCTCCATAAACATGCAATTATCTACACTGCCATCTCCATAAACATGGAACTAACTACTCTGCTATCTGTATAAACATGGAAACATCTAAACCGCCATCTGTGTGAATAAGGAAATATCTACAATGACATCTGTACAAAAATATAAATATCTGCACCGCTAGCTGTATAAACATGGAAATATCTACATCGCTAACTGTATAAACGTGGAAATACCGACACCGCTGTCTGTATAAACATGGAAATATCTACAACGCCATCTATATAAACATGGAAATATCTACACCGCTATGTCTATAAACATGGAAATACCTACACCGCTATCCCTATAAACATGGAAATATCTACACCGCTATCTGTATAAACATGGAAATATCTACACTGCTATCTGTATAAACATGGAAATATCTACACCACCATCTGTATAAACATGCAAATATCTACAATGCCATCTGTAGAAAGATGGAAATATCTACACCGCAATCTGTGTAAACATGGAAATATCTACACCGCTATCTCTATAAACATGGAAATATCTACACCGCGATCTGTATAAACATGGAAATATCTACACCGCGATCTGTATAAACATGGAAATATCTACACCGCTATCTGTATAAACATGGAAATATCTACACAGCTATCACTATAAACATGGAAAATCTACACCGCCATCTGTATAAACATGGAAATACCTACAAAGTCATCTATATAAACATGGAAATATCTACACAGCCATCTGTATAAACATGGAAATATCTACACAACCATCTGTATATACATGGAAATATCTACACCGCTATCTGTATAAACATGGAAATAACTACACCGCTATTAGTATAAACAAGGAAATATCTATACCGTGATCTGTATAAACATGGAAATATCTACACCGCTATCTCTATAAACATGGAAATATCTACACCCCTATGTGTATAAGCATGGAAATATCCACACCGCTAGCTCTATAAACGTGGAAAAATCAACACCGCTATCTCTATGAACATGGAAATATCTACACCGCCATCTCTATAAACATGGAAATATCTACACCACGATCAGTATAAACATGGAAACATCTACACCGCTATCTGTATAAACATGGAAATATCTCCACTGCTATCTCTATAAACATCGAAATATCTACACCGCCATCTGTATAAACATGGAAATACTTACAAAGTTATCTGTATAAACATGGAAATATTTACACTGCCATCTGTATAAACATGGAAATATCTACACAGCCATGTGTATATACATGGAAATATCTACACCGCTATCTATATAAACATGGAAATAACTACACCGCTATCTGTATAAACATGGAAATAGCTACATCACCATCTACATATCCATGGTAATATCTGCGCCGCCATCTGTATAAACATGGAAATATCTAAACGGTCATCTGTGTATAGATGGAAATATCAACACCGCCATCTATACAAACATGGAAATATCTGCACCGCTATCTGTATAACCATGGAAATATCTACACCGCGGTCTGTATAAACATGGAAATATCTACACCGCTATCTGTATAAACATGGAAATATCTACACTGCTATCTCTATAAACATGGAAATATCTACACCGTGATCTATATAAACATGGAAAAATTTACACCGTTATCTGTATAAACATGGAAATTTCTACACCGTTATCTGAATAAATATGGAAATATTTACACCGCTATCTGTGTAAACATGGAAATATCTACAAAGACATCTGTATAAACATGGCAATACCTACACAGTCATGTTTAGGAACATTTAAATATCTCCACTGCCTTCTGTATAAACATAGAAATATCTACACAGCCCTCTGTATAAATATGGAAATATCTGCATAGGCATCTGTGTAAACATGGAAATATCTGCACCGCTATCTGTATAAACATGGAAATACCTACACCGCTGTCTCTATAATCATGGAAATATGTACACCGCTATGTGTATAAACATGGAAATATCTCCACTGCTCTCTGTATAAACATGGAAATATCTCCACCGTTATCTGTATAAACATGGAAATATCAACAGCGCCATCTCTATAAACATTGAATTATCTACACTGCCATCTGTAAAAACATGGAAATATCTACACAGTCATCTGAATAAACATGGAAATATCTTCACCACCATCTGTATAAACATGGAAATACCTACAATACCATCTGTATACACATGGAAATATCTACACAGACATCTGTATAAATATGGAAATATCTACACCGCCATCTGTATAAACATGGAAATATCTACACTGCCATCTGTAAAAACATGGAACTATCTTCACCGCTATCTCTATAAATATGGAAATATCTACACCACCATCTCTATAAACATGAAAATATCTACACTGCCATCTCCATAAAGATGGAGGTATCTACTCTGCCATGTGTATAAACACGGAAATATCTACAACACTGTCTCTGTAAACATGGAAATATCTACACCGCTATCTGTTTAAACATGGAAATATCTCCACCGCCATCTGCACCTCCATGGAAATATCTACGCCGCCATCTGTATAAACATGGAAATATCTACACGGCCATCTGTGTATAGATGGAAATATCAACACCGCCATCTGTAGAAACATGGAAATATCTTCACCGCTATCTCTATATACATGGAAATATCTGCACTGTCATCTGTAAAAACATGGAAATACGTAGACAGTCATCTGTATAAACATGGAAATATCTACAATGCCATCTGTATACACATGGAAGTATCTACACAGCCATCTGTATAAACATGTAAATATCTACACTGCTATCTCTATAAACATGGAAATATCTACACCGCCACCTCTATAAACATGAAAATATCTACACTGCCATCTCCATAAACATGGAACTAACTACTCTGCCATCTGTATAAACTTGGAAACATCTACAACGCCATCTGTGTGAATAAGGAAATATCTACAATGCCATCTGTACAAAAATATAAATATCTGCACCGCGAGCTGTATAAACATGGAAATATCTACATCGCTATCTGTATAAACGTGGAAATACCGACACCGCTGTCGGTGAAAACATGGAAATATCTACAACGCCATCTATATAAACATGGAAATATCTACACCGCTATGTCTATAGACATGGAAATACCTACACCGCTATCTCTATAAACATGGAAATATCTACACCGCTATCTGTATAAACATGGAAATATCTACACCGCTATCTCTATAAACATGGAAATATCTACACCACGATCTGTATAAACATGGAAATATCTTCACCACGATCTGTATAAACATGGAAATATCTACACCGCTATCTGTATAAACATGGTAATATCTACAAAACCATCTATATAAACATGGAAATACCTACACCACCATCTGTATAAACATGGAAATATCTACAATGCCATCTGTAGAAAGATGGAAATATCTACACCACAATCTGTGTAAACATGGAAATATCTACACCGATATCTGTAAAAACATGGAAATATCTACACTGCTATTTCTATAAACATGGAAATATCTACACCGCGATCTGTATAAACATGGAAATAACTACACCGCGATCTGTATAAACATGGAAATATCTACACCGCGATCTGTATAAACATGGAAATATCTACACCGCTATCTGTATAAACATGGAAATATCTACACTACTATCTCTATAAACATGGAAATATCTACACCGCGATCTGTATAAACATGGAAATATCTTCACCACGATCTGTATAAACATGGAAATATCTACACCGCCATCTGTATAAACATGGAAATACCTACAAAGTCATCTGTATAAACATGGAAATATCTACACAGCCATCTGTATAAACCTGGAAAAATCTACACAGCCATCTGTATATACATGGAAATATCTACACCGCTATCTGTATAAACATGGAAATAACTACACCGCTATTAGTGTAAACAAGGAAGTACCTACACGGTGATCTGTAAAAAAATGGAAATATCTACACCGCTATCTCTATAAACATGGAAATATCTACACCCCTATCTGTATAAGCATGGAAATATCCACACCACTATCTGTATAAACGTGGAAAAATCAACACCGCTATCTCTATGAACATGGAAATATCTACACCGCCATCTCTATAAACATGGAAATATCTACACCACGATCAGTATAAACATGGAAACATCTACACCGCTATCTGTATAAACATGGAAATATCTCCATTGCTAACTCTATAAACATCGAAATATCTACACCGCCATCTGTATAAACATGGAAATACTTACAAAGTTGTCTGTATAAACATGGAAATATCTACACCGCCATCTGTATAAACATGGAAATATCTACACAGCCATGTGTATATACATGGAAATATCTACACCGCTATCTATGTATACATGGAAATAACTATAACGCTATCTGTATAAACATGGAAATATCTACACCACCATCTACATATCCATGGAAATATCTGCGCCACCATCTGTATAAACATGGAAATATCTACACTGTCATCTGTGTATAGATGGAAATATCAACACTGCCATCTGTACAAACATGGAATTATCTGCACCGCTATCTGTATAACCATGGAAATATCTACACCGCGGTCTGTATAAACATGGAAATATCTACACTGCTATCTGTATAAACATGGAAATATCTACACCGCAAACTCTATAAACATAGAAATATCTACACCGTGATCTGTATAAACATGGAAAAATTTACACCGCTATCTGTATAAACATGGAAATTTCTACACCGTTATCTGTATAAATATGGAAATATCTACACCGCTATCTGTATAAAAATGGAAATATCTACACCGCTATCTGTATAAACATGGAAATATCTACACCGAGATCTGTATAAACATGGAAATATCTACACCGCGATCTGTATAAACATGGAAATATCTTCACCACAATCTGTATAAACCTGGTAATATCTATACCACCATCTATATAAACATGGAAATATCTACACCGCCATCTGTATAAACATGGAAATATCTACAATGCCATCTGTAGAAAGATGGAAATATCTACACCGCAATCTGTGTAAACATGAAAATATCTACACCGCGATCTGTATAAACATGGAAATATCTTCACCACAATCTGTATAAACATGGAAATATCTACACCGCTAGCTGTATAAACATGGTAATATCTACACCACCGTCTATATAAACATGGAAATATCTACACCGCGATCTGTATAAACATGGAAATATCTACACAGCTATCAATATAAACATGGAAAACCTTCACCGCCATCTGTATAAACATGGAAATACCTACAAAGCCATCTGTATAAACATGGAAATATCTACACAGCCATCTGTATAAACATGGAAATATCTACACAACCATCTGTATATACATGGAAATATCTACACCGCTATCTGTATAGACATGGAAATAACTACACCGCTATTAGTATAAACAAGGAAATATCTACACCATGATATGTAAAAAAATGGAAATATCTACACTGCTATCTCTATAAACATGGAAATATCTACACCCCTATCTGTATAAGCATGGAAATATCCACACAGCTATCTCTATAAACGTGGAAAAATCAACACCGCTATCTCTATGAACATGGAAATATCTACACCGCCATCCCTATAAACATGGAAATATCTACACCACGATCAGTATAAACATGGAAACATCTACACCGCTATCTGTATAAATATGGAAATATCTCCACTGCTATCTCTATAAACATCGAAATATCAACACCGCCATCTGTATAAACATGGAAATACTTACAAAGTTATCTGTATAAACATGGAAATATCTACACCGCCATCTGTATAAACATGGAAATATCTACACAGCCATGAGTATATACATGGAAATATCTACACCGCTATCTATATAAACATGGAAATAACTACACCGCTATCTGTATAAACATGGAAATATCTACACCACCATCTACATATCCATGGAAATATCTGCGCCGCCATCTGTATAAACATGGAAATATCTACACGGTCATCTGTGTATAGATGTAAATATCAACACCGCCATCCGTACAAACATGGAAATATCTGCACCGCTATCTGTATAACCATGGAAATATCTACACCGCGGTCTGTATAAACATGGAAATATCTACACCGCTATCTGTATAAACATGGAAATATCTACACCGCTATCTCTATAAACATGGAAATATCTAGACGGCCATCTGCATCTCCATGGAAATATCTATGCCGCCATCTGTATAAACTTGGAAATATCCACACGGCCATCTGTGTATAGATGGAAATATCAACACCGCCATCTGTAGAAACATGGAAATATCTACACCGCTATCTCCATAAACATGGAAATATCTGCACTGCCATCTGTAGAAACATGGAAATACGTACACAGCCATCTGAATAAACATGGAAATATCTACAATGCCATCTATATACACATGGAAATATATACACAGCCATCTGTATAAACATGTAAATATCTACACTGCTATCTCTATAAACATGGAAATATCTACACCGCCATCTCTATAAACATGAAATTATCTTCAATGCCATCTCCATAAACATGGAACTAACTATTCTGCCATCTGTATAAACATGGAAACATCTAAACCGCCATCTGTGTGAATAAGGAAATATCTACAATGCCATCTGTACAAAAATATAAATATCTGCACCGCGAGCTGTATAAACATGGAAATATCTACATCGCTATCTGTATAAACGTGGAAATACCGACACCGCTGTCGGTATAAAGATGGAAATATCTACAACGCCATCTATATAAACATGGAAATATCTACACCGCTATGTCTATAAACATGGAAATACCTACACCGCTATCCCTATAAACAAGGAAATATCTACATCGCTATCTGTATAAACATGGAAATATCTACACTGCTATCTGTATAAACATGGAAATATCTACACCGCGATCTGTATAAACATGGAAATATCTACACCACGATCTGTATAAACATGGAAATATCTTCACCAAGATCTGCATAAACATGGAAATACCAACACTGCTATCTGTATAAACATGGTAATATCTACACCACCATCTATATAAACATGGAAATATCTACACCACCATCTGTATTAACATGGAAATATCTACAATGCCATCTGTAGAAAGATGGAAATATCTACACCGCTATCTGTGTAAACATGGAAATATCTACACCGCTATCTGTATAAACATGGAAATATCTACACAGGTATCACTATAAACATGGAAAATCTACACTGCCATCTGTATAAACATGGAAATACCTACAAACTCATCTGTATAAACATGGAAATATCTACACAACCATCTGTATAAACATGGAAATATCTACTCAGCCATGTGTATATACATGGAAATATCTACACCGCTATCTGTATAAACATGGAAATAACTACACCGCTATAAGTATAAACAAGGAAATATCTACACCGTGATCTGTATAAACATGGAAATATCTATACCGCTATCTCTATAAACATGGAAATATCTACACCCCTATCTGTATAAGCATGGAAATATCCACACCGCTATCTCTATAAACATGGAAAAATCAACACCGCTATCTCTATGAACATGGAAATATCTACACCGCCATCTCTATAAACATGGAAATATCCACACCACGATCAGAATAAACATGGAAATATCTAGACCGCTATATGTATAAACATGGAAATATCTCTACTGCTATCTCTATAAACATCGAAATATCTACACCGCCATCTGTATAAACATGGAAATATCTACACAGCCATGTGTATATACATGGAAATAACTACACCGCTATCTATATAAACATGGAAATAACTACAACGCTATCTGTATAAATATGGAAATATCTACACCGCCATCTACATATCCCTGGAAATATCTGCGCTGCCATCTGTATAACCATGGAAAAATCTACACCGCGGTCGGTATAAACATGGAAATATCTACACCGCTATCTGTATAAACATGGAAATATCTACACCGCTATCTCTGTAAACATGGAAATATCTACACCGTGATCTGTATAAACAAGGAAAAATTTACACCGCTATCTGTATAAACATGGAAATTTCTACACCGTTATTGTTATAAATATGGAAATATCTACACCGCTATCTATATAAACATGGAAATATCTACACCGCTATCTGTATAAACATGGAAATATCTACACTGCGATCTGTATAAACATGGAAATATCTACACCGCTACCTGTATAAACATGGTAATATCTACACCACCATCTATATAAAGATGGAAATATCTACACCGCCATCTGTATAAACATGGAAATATCTACAATGCCATCTGTAGAAAGATGGAAATAACTACACCGCAATCTGTGTAAACATGGAAATATCTAAACCGCGATCTGTATAAACATGGAAATACCTTCACCACAAACTGTATAAACATGGAAATATCTAAACCGCGATCTGTATAAACATGGAAATACCTTCACCACAAACTGTATAAACATGGAAATATCTACACCGCTTCCTGAATAAACATGGTAATATCTACACCACCATCTGTATAAACTTGGAAATATCCTCACCGCCATCTGTATAAACATGGAAATATATACAATGCCATCTGTAGAAAGATGGAAATATCTACACCGCAATCTGTGTAAACATGGAACTATGTACACCGCTATCTGTAAACACATGGAAATATCTACACCGCTATCTGTATAAAGATGGAAATATCTACACCGCGATCTGTATAAACATGGAAATATCTACACCGCGATCTGTATAAACATGGAAATATCTACACCGCTCTCTGTATAAAGATGGAAATATCTACACCGCGATCTGTATAAACATGGAAATATCTACACCGCGATCTGTATAAACATGGAAATATCTACACCGCTATCTGTATAAACATGGAAATATCTACACAGCTATCTCTATAAACATGGAAATATCTACACCGCCATCTGTATAAACATGGAAATACCTATACAGTCATCTGTGTAAAGATGGAAATATCTACACCACCATCTGTAAAACATGGAAATATTTTGAATGCCATCTGAATACACATGGAAATACCTACACGGCAATCTGTGTATACATGGAAACATCGACACCACCATCTGTACAAAGATGGAAACATCAACACCGCCATCTGTACAAACATGGAAATACCTACACTGCTATCTCTATAAATATGGAAATATCTACACTGCGGTCTGTATAAATATGGAAATATCCACACCGGTATCTGAATAAACATGGAAATATCTACACCATGATCTGTATAAACATGGAAATATATACACCGCTATCTGTCTAAACATGGAAATATCTGCACCGCTATCTCTATAAACATGGAAATATCTATAAAGACATCTCTATAAACATGGAAATACCTACACAGTCATGTGTAGGAACATTTAAATATTTACACTGCCATCTGTATAAACATAGAAATATCTACAAAGCCCTATGTATAAATATGGAAATATCTGCATAGGCATCTGGGTAAACATGGAAATATCTGCATCGCTATCTGTATAAACATGGAAATACCTACACCGCTGTCTCTATAAACATGGAAATATGTACACCGCTATGTGTATAAACATGGAAATATCTCCAATGCTCTCTGTATAAACATGGAAATATCTCCACCGTTACCTGTATAAACATGGAAATATCTAAAGCGCCATCTCCATAAACATTGAAATATCTACACTGCCATCTGTAAAAACATGGAAATATCTACACCGCTAACTGTGTAAGCATGGAAATATCTACACCACCATCTGTATAAACATGGAAATACCTACAATACCATCTGTATACACATGGAAATAACTACACAGACATCTGTATAAATAAGGAAATAACTACACGGCCATCTGTATAAACATGGAAATATCTACACTGCCGTTTGCAGAAAGATGGATATATCAACACCGCTATCTCTATAAATATGGAAATATCTACACCGCCATCTCTATAAACATGAAAATATCTACACTGCCATCTCCATAAAGATGGAGGTATCTACTCTGCCATGTGTATAAACACGGAAATATCTACAACACTATCTCTGTAAACATGGAAATATCTACACCGCTATCTGTTTAAACATGGAAATATCTCCACCGCCATCTGCACCTCCATGGAAATATCTACGCCGCCATCTGTATAAACATGGAAATATCTACACGGCCATCTGTGTATAGATGGAAATATCAACACTGCCATCTGTAGAAACATGGAAATATCTTCACCGCTATCTCTATAAACATGGAAATATCTGCACTGCCATCTGTAAAAACATGGAAATACGTAGACAGTCATCTGTATAAGCATGGAAATATCTACAATGCCATCTGTATACACATGGAAGTATCTACACATCCATCTGTATAAACATGTAAATATCTACACCGCTATCTCTGTAAACATGGAAATATCTACACCGTGATCTGTATGAACATGGAAAAATTTACACCGCTATCTGTATAAACATGGAAATTTCTACACCGTTATTGTTAGAAATATGGAAATATCTACACTGCTATCTATATAAACATGGAAATATCTACACCGCTATCTGTGTAAACATGGAAATATCTACACCGACATCTGTAAAAACATGGAAATATCTGCACCGCTATCTCTATAGACATGGAAATATCTACAAAGCCATCTGTAAAACATGGAAATACCTACACAGTCATGTGTAGGAACATGGAAATATCTACACTGCCATCTGTATAAACATAGAAATATCTACACAGCCCTCTGTATAAATATGGAGATAACTGCATAGGCATCTGTATAAACATGGAAATATCTGCACCGCTATCTGTATAAACATGGAAATTCCTACACTGCTGTGTCTATAAACATGGAAATATCTACACCACGATCTGTATAAACATGGAAATATCTTCACCACGATCTGTATAAACATGGAAATATCTACACCGCTATCTGTATAAACATGGTAATATCTACACCACCATCTATAAAATCATGGAAATATCTACAACGCCATCTGTATAAACATGGAAATATCTAGAATGCCATCTATAGAAAGATGGATATATCTACACCGCAATCTGTGTAAACATGGAAATAACTACTCCGATATCTGGAAAAACATGGAAATATCTACACTGCTATCTGTATAAACATGGAAATATCTACACCGCTATCTTTATAAACATGGAAATATCTACACCACGATCTGTATAAACATGGAAATATCTACACCACTATCTGTATAAACATGGAAATATCTACACAGCTATCTCTATAAACATGGTAATATCTACACCGCCATCTGTATAAACATGGAAATACCTACAAAGTCATCTGTATAAACATGGAAATAACTACAAAGCCATCTGTATAAAAATGGAAATATCTACAAAGCCATCTGTATATACATGGAAATATCTACGCCGCTATCTGTATAAACATGGAAATAACTACACCGCTAGTTGTATAAACAAGGAAATATCTAAACCGTGACTTGTAAAAACATGGAAATATTTACACCGCTATCTGTATAAACATGGAAATTTCTACATCGTTATCTCTATAAATATGGAAATATCAACACCGCTATCTTTATAAACATGGAAATATCTACACCGCCATCTGTATAAACAAGGAAATAACTATACAGTCATCTGTGTAAACATGGAAATATCTACACCACCATCTGTATAAACATGGAAATATCTACACCAAGATCTGTATAAACATGGAAATATATACACCGCTATCAGTATAAACATGGAAATATCTGCACCGCTATCTCTATAAATATGGAAATATCTACAAAGCCATTTGTATAAACATGGAAATACCTACACAGTCATGTGTAGGAACATGGAAATATCTACACTGCCATCTGTATACACAAAGAAATATCTACACAGCCCTCTGTATAAATATGGAGATATCTGCATAGGCATTTCTATAAACATGGAAATATCTACACCGCTATCTGTATAAACATGGAAATATCTACACCGCTATCTGTATAAATATGGAAATATCTACACTTCTATCTGTATAAACATGGAAATACCTACACCGTGATCAGTATAAATATGGAAATATCTACACCGCTATCTGCATAAACATGGAAATATCTCCACTGCTATCTCTATAATGAACCAAATATCTACACCGCCATCTGTATAAACGTGGAAATACTTACAAGTTATCTGTATAAACATGGAAATATCTACACCGCCATTTGTATAAACATGGAAATATCTACACAGCCATGTTTATATACATGGAAATATCTACACCGCTATCTATACAAACATGGAAATAACTTCACCGCTATCTGTATAAACATGGAAATATCTACTCCGCCATATACATATGTATAGAAATATCTGTGCCGCCATCTGTATAAACATGGAAATATCTACACGGTCATCTGTGTATAGATGGAAATATCGGCACCGCTATCTGTATAAACATGGAACTAACTACAACGCTATTTGTATAAACAAGTAAATGGCTACACCGCCATCTGTTTAAACATGGATATATATACACAGACATCTGTTTATACACGGAAATATCTACACCGCAATCTGTATAAACATGCTAATAACTACACCGCTATCTGTATAAATTTGGAAATATTTGCACCGCTATCCCTATAAACATGGTAATATCAACACAGCGGTCTGTATTAACATGGAAATATCTACACCATGATCTGTATAAACATGGAAACTTCTACACCGTGATCTGTATAAACATGGAAATATCTACACCGCCATCTCTATAAACATGGAAATATCTACACCCCTATCTGTATAAATATGGAAATATCCACACCGCCATCTCTATAAACATG
Source organism: Pan paniscus (assembly GCF_029289425.2). NCBI lineage: Eukaryota > Metazoa > Chordata > Mammalia > Primates > Hominidae > Pan > Pan paniscus. The sequence continues at coordinate 2,823,548 of NC_073259.2, forward strand.
GAAAAATCAACACCGCTATCTCTGTGAACATGGAAATATCTACACCGCCATCTCTATAAACATGGAAATATCTACACCGCGATCAGTATAAACATGGAAATATCTACACCGCTATCTGTATAAACATGGAAATATCTCCACTGCAATCTCTATAAACATCGAAATATCTACACCGCCATCTGCATAAACATGGAAATACTTAAAAGTTATCTGTATAAACATGGAAATATCTACACCGCCATCTGTATAAACATGGAAATATCTACACAGCCATGTGTATATACATGGAAATATCTACACCGCTATCTATATAAACATGGAAATAACTACACCGCTTTCTGTATAAACATGGAAATATTTACACCACGGTCTGTATAAACATGGAAATTTCTACACCGTTATCTGTATAAATATGGAAATATCTACACCGCTATCTCTATAAACATGGAAATATCTACACTGCCATCTGTATGAACATGGAAATATCTACACTGCTATCTCTATAAACATGGAAATAACTACTATGACATCTGTAAAAACATGGAAATACCTAAACAGTTATCAGTATAAACATGGAAATATCTACACCACAATCTGTATAAACATGGAAATATCTACAATGCCATCTGTATACACATGGAAATACCTACACGGCAATCTGTGTATAGATGGAAACATCAACACCGCCATCTGTACAAACATGGAAATATCTACACCGCTATCTCTATAAACATGGAAATATCTACACTGCGGTCTCTATAAACATGGAAATATCTACACCGGTATCTGTATAAACATGGAAATATCTACACCACGATCTGTATAAACATGGAAATATCTACACCGCCATCTGTATAAACATGGAAATATCTACAAAGCCATGTGTACATACATGGAAATATCTACACCGCTCTCTATATAAACATGGAAACAACTACACCGTTATCTGTACATACATGGAAATATCTACACCGCCATCTACATATCCATAGAAATATCTGCGCCGCCATCTGTATAAACATGGAAATATCTACACGGTCATCTGTGTATAGATGGAAATATCAACAACGCAATCTGTATAAACATGGAAATATCTGCACCGCTATCTGTATAAACATGGAAATATCTACACCGCAGTCTGTATAAACATGGAAATATCTACACCGCTATCTGTATAAACATGGAAATATATACACCGCTATCTCTATAAACATGGAAATACCTACACCGTGATCTGTATCAACATGGAAATATTTACACAGATATCTGTATAAACATGGAAATTTCTACACCGTTATCTGTATAAATATGGAAATTTCTGCAAAGCTATCTCTATAAACATGGAAATATCTACACTGCCATCTGTATAAACATGGAAATACCTATACAGTCATCTGTGTAAACATGGAAATATCTAAACCACCATCTGTATAAACATGGAAATATCTACAATGCCATCCGTATACACATGGAAATACCTACACGGCAATCTGTGTATAGATGGAAACATCAACACCGCCATCTGTACAAACATGTAAATATCTACACTGCTATCTCTATAAACATGGAAATATCTACAATGCGGTCTGTATAAACATGGAAATATCTACACCGGTATCTGTATAAACATGGAAATATCTACACTACGCTCTGTATAAACATGGAAATATATACACCGCTATCTGTATAAACATGGAAATATCTGCACCGCTATCTCTATAAACATGGAAATATCTACAAAGCCATCTGTTTAAACATGGAAATACCTACACAGTCATGTGTAGGAACATGGAAATATCTACACTGCCATCTGTATAAACATAGAAATAACTACACAGCCCTCTGTATAAATATGGAAATATCTGCATAGGCATCTGTATAAACATGGAAATAGCTGCACCGCTATCTGTATAAACATGGAAATACCTACACCGCTGTCTCTATTAATATGGAAATATGTACACGGCTATGTGTATAAACATGGAAATATTTCCACTGCTGTCTGTATAAACATAGAAATATCTCCACCGTTACCTGTCTAAACATGGAAATATCTACACCGCCAAAAGTATAAACATGGAAATATCTTCACCGAAATCTGTATAAAAATGGAAATAACTACACCGCTATCTCTATAAACATGCAAATATCTACACCACCATCTGTATAAACATGGAAATATCTACACCACGATCTGTATAAACATGGAAATATCTACACCGCCATCTGTATAAACATGGAAATATCTACAAAGACATGTGTACATACATGGAAATATCTAAACCGCTCTCTATATAAACATGGAAACAACTACACCGTTATCTGTATATACATGGAAATATCTACACCGCCATCTACATATCCATAGAAATATCTGCGCCGCCATCTGTATAAACATGGAAATATCTACACGGTCATCTGTGTATAGATGGAAATATCAACAACGCAATCTGTACAAACATGGAAATATCTGCACCGATATCTGTATAAACATGGAAATATCTACACCGCAGTCTGTATAAACATGGAAATATCTACACCGCTATCTGTATAAACATGGAAATATATACACCGCTATCTCTATAAACATGGAAATACCTACACCGTGATCTGTATAAACATGGAAATATTTACACAGATATCTGTATAAACATGGAAATTTCTACACCGTTATCTGTATAAATATGGAAATTTCTGCAAAGCTATCTCTATAAACATGGAAATATCTACACTGCCATCTGTATAAACATGGAAATACCTATACAGTCATCTGTGTAAACATGGAAATATCTAAACCACCATCTGTATAAACATGGAAATATCTACAATGCCATCCGTATACACATGGAAATACCTACACGGCAATCTGTGTATAGATGGAAACATCAACACCGCCATCTGTACAAACATGGAAATATCTACACTGCTATCTCTATAAACATGGAAATATCTACACTGCGGTCTGTATAAACATGGAAATATCTACACCGGTATCTGTATAAACATGGAAATATCTACAGTACGATCTGTATAAACATGGAAATATATACACCGCTATCTGTATAAACATGGAAATATCTGCACCGCTATCTCTATAAACATGGAAATATCTACAAAGCCATCTGTTTAAACATGGAAATACCTACACAGTCATGTGTAGGAACATGGAAATATCTACACTGACATCTGTATAAACATAGAAATATCTACACAGCCCTCTGTATAAATATGGAAATATCTGCATAGGCATCTGTATAAACATGGAAATAGCTGCACCGCTATCTGTATAAACATGGAAATACCTACACCGCTCTCTCTATTAATATGGAAATATGTACACGGCTATGTGTATAAACATGGAAATATCTCCACTGCTGTCTGTATAAACATAGAAATATCTCCACCGTTACCTGTCTAAACATGGAAATATCTACACCGCCAAAAGTATAAACATGGAAATATCTTCACCGAAATCTGTATAAAAATGGAAATATCTACACCGCTATCTCTATAAACATGCAAATATCTACACCACCATCTGTATAAACATGGAAATATCTACACTGTGATCTGTATAAACATGGAAATAACTACACCATCTTCTGTATAAATATGGATATATCTACACTTCTATCAGTATAAACATGTAAATACCTACACCGCTATCTATATAAACATGGAAATATCTACACCAACATGTGTATAAATATGGAAATATCTACACGGCTATCTCTATAAGCATGGAAATATCTACACCGCCATCTGTGTAAACATGGAAATATCTACACCGCTGTCTCTATAAACATGGAAATACCTCCACCGACATCAGTAAAAACATGGAAATATCTACACCGTTATCTGTATAAACATCGAAATATCTACACCATGATCTGTATAAACATGGAAATATCTACCCCTATATCTGTATAAATATGGAAATATCTACACCGCTATCTGTATAAACATGGAAATAACTTCACCGCTGTCTGTATAAACATGGAAATATCTACACAACGATCTATATAAACATGGAAAGATCTACACCACTATCTGTATAAACATGGAAATATCTACACCATTATCTGTATAAACATGGAAATACCTACACCGCTATCTGAATAAAACTGGAAATATCTACACCACCATCTGTATAACTATGGAAATATTTACACCGCTATCTCTATAAACATGGAAATACCTTCACCACCATTTGCATAAACATGAAATTATCTTCATTGCTATCACTGTAAACATGGAAATATCTAAACCGCCATCTGCTTCAACCTGGAAATATCTACAACGCCATCTGTAAAAACATGGAAATATCCACACCACCATCTGTAAAAACATGGAAATATCTACACAGTCATCTGTATAAACATGGAAATATCTACACCACCATCTGTATAAACATGGAAATATCTACAATGCCATCTGTATTCACATGGATATATCTACACAGCCGTCTGTAAACATGGAAATACCTACACCCCTATCTCTATAACATGGAAATATCTACACCGCCATCTCTATAAACATGAAAATATCTACACTGCCATCTCCATAAACGTGGAACTAACTACAATGCCATCTCTATAAACATGGAAATATCTATACCGCCATATGTATAAACTTGGAAATATCTACGCCGCCATCTGAAGAAAAATGGAAATATCTACACTGCTATCTGTATAAACATGGATATACCTACACCGCTTTCTGTATAAACATGGAAATATCTACACAGCTATCTGTATGGACATGGAAATACCTACACCGCTATCTGTATAAACATGGAAAGATCTACACCACGATCTTTATAAACATGGAAATAACAACCCCGCTATCTGTATAAACATGGAAATATCTACAACGCTATCTGTGTAAACATGGAAATGTCTACACCGCTATCTGTGTAAACATGGATATGTCTACAGCGCTATCTGTGTAAAGATGGAAATATTTACACCGCTTTCATTGTAAAAATGGAAATACCTATACCGCTATCTGTGTAAACATGGAAATATCTACTCTGCTATCTGTATAAACATGGAAATATCTACACCGCTATCTGTATAAACATGGAAATATCTCCACAGCTATCTGTATAAACATGGGAATATCTACACCGCGATCTATATAAACATGAAAATATCTACACCGATATCTGTATAAAAATGCAATTATCTACACCGCTATCTGTATAAACATGGAAATACCTACATCGCTATCTTTATAAACATGGAAATATCTACATTGCTATCACTATGAAGATGGAAATACCTACACCGCCATCTGTATAAACATGCAAATATCTCCACTGCTATCTGTATAAACTTGGAAATATCTACAACAATATCTGTGTAAACGTGGAAATATCTACACAACTATCTGTGTAAACATGGAAATGTCTTCACCGCTATATGTGTAAAGATTCAAATTTCTACACCGTAACCTCTGCAAAGATGGAAATATCTACACCGCTATCTGTGTAAACATGGAAAGAAGTAAAACGCTATCTGTATAAACATGGAAATATCTACAACGCCATCTGTATAAACATGGAAATATCTTCACCGTCATCTGTATAAAGATGGGAATATCTGCACCGCTAGCTGTACAAACATGGAAATATCTACACCGCTATCTGTGTAAACATGGAAATATCTATACAGCTAACTGTGTAAACATGGAAATATCTACACTGATATCTGTAAAAACATGGAAATAACCACACCATGATCTGCGTAAACATAGAAATATCCACATCGCTATCTGTATAAACATTGAAATATCTACACCGCTATCTGTATAAACATGGAAATATCTAAACTGCTATCTCTATAAACTTGGAAATATCTACAACGCTTTCTGTGTAATCATGGAAATATCTAGACAGCTATCTGTGTAAACATGGAAATATCTACACCGCTATCTGTGTAAAGATGGAAATATCTACACCGCAATCTGTGCAAAGATGGAAATCTCTACATCGCTATCTCTATAAACATGGAAATATCTGCATTGCTATCTGTATAAACAGGAAAATATCTACACCACTATCTCTATAAACATGGAAATACCTACACCACAATATGTATAAACATGGAAATATCTAGGCAGTCATCTGTATAAACATGGAAATATCTACACCGCCATCTCTATAAACTTGGAAATATCTACACGGCCATCTGTATGAACATGGAAAAATCTACACCGCGATCTGTATAAACATGGAAATATCTCCACCGCTATCTGTTTAAATATGGAAATATCTACACAGTCATCTGTATATACATGGAAATATCTACAACACCATCTCTACAAACATGGAAATATCTACACTGCCATCTGTATACACATGGAAATATCTACACAGCCATCAGTATATACATGGAAACATCTGCACCGCTATCTCTGTACACATGGAAATACCTACACTGCAATCTCTATAAACATGGAAATATCTACACCACAATCTTTATAAACATGGAAATATCCACACCGCCGTCTCTATAAACATGAAAATATCTACAACGCTATCTCCATAAATATGGAAATATCTACACCGCCATCTCTGTAAACATGGAAATATCTACACTGCTATCTGTATAAACATGGAAATATCCACACTGCCATCCGTATAAAGATGGAAATATCTACACCGCGAGCTGTATAAACATGGAAATATCCACACCGCTATCTGCACAAACATGGAAATACCTACACCGCCATCTCTATAAACATGGAATTATCTACACCGCTATCTCTATAAACATAGAAATATCTATATCGCCATGTCTATAAACATGGAAATATCTACACTTCCATCTGGATATTCATGGAAATAACTATATCGCCCTCTGTGTAAACTTAGAAATGTCTACACCGCCATCTGTATAAACATAGAAATATTTTCACTGCCATCTGTAGAAAGATGGAAATATCTACACCGCGATCTGCATAAACATGGAAATATCTACACCTCTACCTGTATAAACATGGAAATATCTTCACTGTTCTCTGTATAAATATGGAAATATCTACACCGCTCTCTGTATAAACATGGAAATGTCTACACCACTATCAGTACAAACATGGAAATATACACATGGCTATTTCTATAAACATAGAAATATCTACACCGCCATCTGTGTAAGCATGGAAATAACTACACAGTTATCTGTATAAACATGGAACTATCTACACCGCCATCTGAATAAACAAGGAAATATCTACATCAGTATTTGTATGAATATGGAAATATCTGCACCGCTATCTCTATAAACATGGAAACCTCCACATTGTTATCAGTATAAAGATGGAAATATCTACACTGCAGTCTGTATAAACATGGAAATATCTACACCGCTATCTGTATAAACATGGAAATATCTACACCGCTATCTGTATAAACATGGAAATATCTTCACCGTTATCTGTATAAATATGGAAATATCTACAACGCTATCTGAGTAAACATGGAAATATCTAAACAGCTATCTGTGTAAAAATGGAAATATCTATACCGCTATCAGTATAAACATGGAAATAGCTACTCCGATATCTGTATAAAGACTGAATTATGTACACCGCCATCTGTATAAACATGGAAATAACTACACCGCCATCTGAATAAACATGGAAATACCTACACCGCTATCAGTATAAGCATGGAAATATCTACACTGCTATCTCTATAAAGATAGAAATAACTACACCACTGTCTGTATAAACATGGAAATATCTACACTGCTGTCTCTATAAACATGGAAATATCTATACCGCAATCATTATAAACATGGATATATCTACACAGCTGTCTCTAAAAACACGGATATATCTTCACCGCTCTCTCTATAAACATGCAAATATCTACACCGCTGTCTCCATAAACTTGGAAATATCTACACGGCTATCTCTATAAAGGTGGAAGTATCTACACCGCTGTCTCTGTAAACATGGAAATATCTACACCGCTATCTCTATAAACTTGGAAATATCTACACCGCTATCTCTATAAACGTGGAAATATCTACACCGCTATCAGTATAAACTTGTAAATGTCTACACCGCTACCTGTATAAACATGCAAATACTACACCGCTATCTCTATAAAATGGAAATATTTACACCGCTATGTGTATACACTTGGAAATATCTACACCGCTACCTGTATAAACGTGGAAATATCTACACCGCTATCTCTGTAAACGTGGAAATATCTACACCACATTCTGTATAAATGTGGAAATATCTACTCCGATATCTCTGTAAATGACTAAACATTTAAACGGCTATCTGTATAAACAAGGAAATATTTACACTGCTATCTCTATAAACATGGAAGTATTTACTACGCTATGTGTATAAACATGGAAATATGTACACCGCTATCTCTATAATCTTGGAAATAGCTACACTGCCATCTGTATAAAGATGGAAATATCAAGACCACGAGCTGTATAAACATGGAAATATCTACACTGCTATCTGTAAAAACATGGAAAAACCAACTCCGCCATCTGTATAATCATGGAAATATCCACACTGCTATCTCTATAAACATCGAAATATCTACACCGACATCTGTAATAACAAGGAAATATGTACACAGTCATCTGTACAAACATGGAAATATCCACACCTCCACCAGAATAAACATGGAAATATTTCACCTGCCATCTGTATACACATGGAAAAATCTACACAGCCATCAGTATAAACATGGAAATATCTGCACCGCTATCTCTGTAAACGTGGAAATATCTAAACCGCTATCTGTATAAACCTGGAAATATCTTCAACGCTATCGGTATAAACATGGAAATATCTACACCGCTATCTGTCTTAACATGAATATATCTACACCGCCATCTGTATAAACATGGTAAAATCTCCACCGGAATCTCTATAAACCTGGAAATATCTACAACGCTATCTGTGTAAAGATGGAAATATCTACACAGCTATCTGTGAAAACATAGAAATATCTACACCGATATCTGTATAAACATGGAAATAGCTACACTGCTGTCTCTATAAACATGGAAAGATCTACACCGCTATCATTATTTATATGGAAATATCTATGACGCTGTCTCTAAAAACATGGAAATAACTACACCGCTGTCTCTATGAACATGTAAATATTTACACCGCTTTCCCCATAATCTTGGAAATATCTACACGGCTATCTCTATAAAGGTGGAAGTATCTACAGGGCTGTCTCTATAAACATGGAAATATCTACACCGCTATCTCTGTAAACGTGCAAATATATACAACGGTGTCTCTGTAAACATGGAAATATCTACACCGCTATCTCTATAAACATGGAAATATCTACACCGCTATATCTATAAACGTGGAAATATCTACACAGATATCAGTATAATCGTAGAAATATCTACACCGCTATCTGTATAAACTTGCAAATATCTTCACCGCTATCTCTGTAAACGTGGAAATATCTACACCGCTATGTGTATAAACGTGGAAATATCTACACCACTATCTCTATAAACGTGGAAATATCTGCACCGCTATCTCGGTAAACGTGGAAATATCTAAACCACTTTCTGTATAAACGTGGAAATATCTACACCGCCATCTCTATAAACATTGAAATATCTACACTGCTATCTGTATAAACATGGAAATATATACACCGCTATCTGATTAAATATGGAAATAGCTTCACCGCTATCTCTATAAACATGGAAATGCCTACACAGCTATCTCTACAACCATGGAAATATCTACATGGCTATCTCTATAAACATGGAAATATCTATACCGACATCTGCATAAACATGGAAATACCTACACAGTCATCTGTATAAACATGGAAATATTTACACCGCTATCTGTATAAACATGGAAATATCTACACAGCCCTCTGTAAAAACATGGAATTATCTACACAGTCATCTGTGTAAACGTGGAAATATCTACACATCCATCAGTATAAAAATTTAAATATCTACACAGCCATCTGTATAAACATGTAAATATCTACACCGCTATCTCTATAAACATGGAAATAACTACAAGGCAATCTCTATAAAAATGGAAATATCTACTCCGCTATCTGTAGAAACATGGAAATATCTACACCGCGATCTGTATAAACTTGGAAATATCTACACCGCCATCTGTATAAACATGGAAATATCTCCACCGCCATCTGTATAAACATGGAAATATCTACAGCGCTATCTGCATAAACATGGAAATATCTACACAGTCATCTGCATATACATGGAAATATCTTCACCGCAATCTCTATAAACACGGAAATAGCCACACCGATATCTGTATACATCTGCACCGCTATCATCTCTATACACATGGAAATACCTACACCAGAATCTCTATAAACATGGAAGTGCCTACACAGCCATGTCTACAAAAATGGAAATAACTACACCGACATCTGTATAAACATGAAAATATTTACACCCCCACCTTCTTAAACATGGAACTATCTACACTGCCATCTGTGTAAACATGGAAATATCGTCACCGCTATCAGTTTAAACATGGAAATAGCTTCACAGTCATCTGCATATACATGGAAATACCTACACCGCTATCTCTATAAACATGGAAATAGCCACACCGCTATCTGTATAAACATGGAAATATCTTCACCGCCATCTGTAAAAACATGGAAATATCTACACAGTTATCTGCATAAACATGGGAATATCTACACCTCCATCTGTATAAACATTGAAATATCTGCACCGGTCTCTGTGTAAACATGGAAATATCTCCACCGCTATCTGTATATACATGGAAATATCTAAACCGCTGTCTGTATAAATATGGAAATATCTACACAGTCAACTGTATATACATGGAAATATCTACAACACCATCTCTACAAACATGGAAATAACTAAACTGCCATCTGTATACACATGGAAATATCTACACAGCCATCAGTATAAAGATGGAAACACCTGCACCGCTCTCTCTGTACACATGGAAATACCTACACCGCAATCTCTATAAACATGGAAATATCTACACCCAAATCTTTCTAAACAGGTAAATATATACACCGCCGTCTCTATAAACATGAAAATCTCTACAACGCCATCTCCATAAACATGGAAATATCTACACCGCCATCTGTGTAAACATGGAAATATCTACACTGCTATCTGTATAAACTTGGAAATATCTACACTGCCATCTCTATAAAGATGGAAATATCTACACCGCGAGCTGTATAAACATGGAAATATCTACATCGCTATCAGTATAAACAGGGAAATACCAACACCACTATCTGTAAAAACATGGAAATATCTACACCGCTATCTCTATAAACATGGAAATATCTACACCACTACCTCTATAAACATGGAAATACCTACACCGCCATCTCTATAAACATGGAATTATCTACACCGCTATCTCTATAAACATAGAAATATCCACACCGTCATCTCTATAAACATGGAAATATCTAAACTTCCATCTGGATAAACATGGAAATATCTATACCGCCCTCTGTGTAAATTTGGAAATATCTACACCTCCATCTGTATAAACATTGAATAATCTACACTGCTCTGTAGAAAGATGGAAATATCTACAACGCGATCTGCATAAACATGGAAATATCTACACCTTTACGTGTATAAACATGATAATATCTACACTGCTCTCTGTATAAATATGGAAATATCTGCACCGCTAACTGCATAAACATGGAAATGTCTACACCGGTATCTGTATAAACTTGGAAATATCCACATGGCTATTTCTATAAACATGGAAATATCTACACCGCCATCTGTATAAACATGGAAATACCCACACAGTTTTCTGTATAAACATGGAAATATCTACACCGCTATCTCTATAAACATGGAAATATCTACACTGCTATCTGTATAAACATGGAAATATCTGCACCGCAATCTGTGCAAAGATGCAAATATATACAGCGCTATCTGTATAAACATGAAAATATCTACACAGTCATCTGAATATACATGGTAATATCTTCACAACCATCTCTATAACCAGGAAAATATCTAAACTGCCATTCGTATACACATGGAAATATCTACACAGCCATCAGTATAAACATGGAAACATCTGCACCGCTATCTCTATACACATGGAAATACCTACACTGCAATCTACATAAACATGGAAATATATACACTGCAATCTCTATAAACATGGAAATATCTACAACTCCATCTCTAAAAACATGAAAATATCTACAACGCCATCTCCATAAACATGGAACTATCTACACCGCCATCTGGGTAAACATGGAAATATCTACACCACTATCTCTATGAACATGGAAATACCTACACTGCCACCTGTATAAAGATGGAAATATTTACACGGTGAGCTGTATAACCATGGAAATACCTACACCGCTATCTGTATACAGATGGAAATAACATCACCAATATCTGTAGAAACATGGAAATATCTACACGGCTATCTGTATAAACTTGGAAATATCTACACCGTTATTGGTATAAACATGAAAATATCTACAACTCCATCTGTATAAACATGGAAATATCTCCACCGCTATCTGCATAAACATGGAACTATCTCCACCACTATCTGTATAAATATGGAAATATCTACACCACTATCTGTATAAGCATGGAAATATCTACACCACTATCTGTATAAACATGGAAATATATACACCACTATCTGTATAAACATGGAAACATCTGCATTGCTATCTGTATAAACACGGAAATATCTCCACCGCTATCTGTATAATCTTGGAAATATCTGCACCGCTATCTGTATAAATATGGAAATATCTACACCGCTATCAGTATAAACATGGAAATACCTACACTGCTATCAGTATAAACATGGAATTATCTACACCGCTATCTGTGTAAAGATGGAAATATCTACACCGCAATCTGTGCAAAGATGGAAATTTTTACACTACTATCTGTATAAACATGGAAATATCCACAGTGCCATCTGTATAAACATGTAAATATCTACACAGCCGTGTGTATAAACGGGGAAATATCTACACAGCCATCTCTATAAACATGGAAGTATCCTCACCGCTATCTGTATAAACATGGAAAAAGCCACACCGCTATCTGTATAAACATGGAAATATCTACACTGCCATCTGTATACACATGGAAATATCTACACTGCCATCAGTATAAACATGGAAATATCTACACCGCTGTCTCTATAAACATGGAAATACCTACACCACTATCTGTATAAACTTGGAAATATCTACACTGCTATCTGTACAAATTTGGAAATATCTACACGGCCATCTGTATGAACATGGAAAAATCTCCACAGCGATCTGTATAAACATGGAAATATCTACACAGTCATCTGTATATACATGGAAATATCTACAACATCATCTCTACAAACATAGAAATATCTACACTGCCGTCTGTATACACATGGAAATATCTACACAGCCATCAGTATATACATGGAAACATCTGCACCGCTATCTCTGTACACATGGAAATACCTACACTGCAATCTCTATAAACATGGAAATATCTACACCACAATCTTTATTAACATGGAAATATCTACACCGCCGTCTCTATAAACATGAAAATAACTACAACGCCATCTCCATAAACATGGAAATATCTACACCGCCATCTCTGTAAACATGGATATGTCTATACTGCTATCTTTATAAACATGGAAATATCCACCCAGACATCTGTATAAAGATGGAAATATCTACACCGCGAGCTGTATAAAAATGGAAATATCAACACCGCTATCTGCACAAACATGGAAATACCTACACCGCCATCTCTATAAACATGGAATTATCTACTCCGCTATCTCTATAAACACAGAAATATCTACACCACCATGTCTATAAACATGGAAATATCTACATTTCCATCTGGATAAACATGGAAATATTTATACCGCCCTCTGTGTAAACTTGGAAATATCTACACCGCCATCTATATAAACATAGAAATAATTTACACTGCCATCTGTAGAAAGATGGAAATTTCTACACCGCGACCTGCATAAACATGGAAATATCTACACTTCTACTTGTATAAACATGGAAATATCTACACTGCTCTCTGTATAAATATGGAAATATCTACACCGCTATCTGTATAAACATGGAAATGTCTACACCGCTATGTGTATAAACATGGAAATATCCACATGGCTATTTCTATATACATGGAAATATCTACACCACCATCTGTATAAGCATGGAAACACCTACACAGTTATCTGTATAAACATGGAAATAACTACACCGCTATCTCTATAAACATGGAAATATCTACACTGCTATCTGTATAAACATGGAAATACCTTCACCGCAATCTGTGCAAAGATGGAAATATATAGAGCGCTATCTCTATAAAGATGGAAATATCTACACCGCTATCTATATAAACATGGAAATATCTACACCGCCATCAGTATAAACATGGAAATATCTACACAGTCAACTGTATATACATGGAAAAACCTTCACAGCCATCTCTATTAACATGAAAATATCTACACTGCCATTCTTATACACATGAAAATATCTACACAGCCATCAGTATAAACATAGAAACATCTGCACCGGTATCTCTATACACATGGAAATACCTACACTGCAATCTCTATAAACATGGAAATATATACACCGCCATCTCTATAAACATGAAAATATCTACACCGACATCTCCATAAACATGGAATTATCTACACTGCCATCAGGGTAAACATGGAAATATCTACTCCTCTATCTCTATAAACATGGAAATATCTACACTGCCATCTGTATAAAGATGGAAATATCTACACTGTGAGCTGTATAAACATGGAAATATCTACACCGCTATCTGTATACACAGGGAAATACCAACACCAATATCTGTATAAACATGGAAATATCTACACGGCTATCTGTATAAACTTGGAAATATCTCCACCGCTATCTTCATAAACCTGGAAATATCTCCACCGCTATTTGTATAAATATGGAAATGTCTACACCACTATCTGTATAAGCATTGAAATATCTACACCACTCTCTGTATAAACATGGAAATATATACACCGCTATCAGTATGAACATGAAAATACCTACATCGCTATATGTATAAACCTGGAAATATCTTCACGGCTATCTGTATAAACATGGAAATACCTACACCACTATCTCTTTAAACATGGAAACATTTACACCGTTATCTGCATAAATATGGAAATATTTACAATGCTATCTGTGTAAACTTGGAAATATCTACACAGCTACCTGTGAAAACATGGAATTATCTACTCCGTTATCTGTATAAACATTGAAATATCTACATCATCGTCTGTATATACATGGAAATATCCACACTGCCCTCTGTATAAACATGGAAATATCTACACCGTTATCAGTATAAACATGGAAATATCTACACCGCTATCTCTATAAACATGGAAATATCTGCAGAGCCATCTGTAAAACATGGAAATACCTCTACAGTCATCTGTATAAACATGGAAATATCTACAATGCCATCTGTATACACATGGAAATATCTACACAGCCATCTGTATAAACATGTAAATATCTACACTGCTATCTCTATAAACATGGAAATATCTACACCGCCTCTCTATAAACATGAAAATATCTACACTGCCATCTCCATAAACATGGAACTAACTACTCCGCCATCTGTATAAACATGGAAACATCTACACAGCCATTTGTGTGAATAAGGAGATATCTACAATTCCATCTGTATAAAGATATAAGTATCTGCACCGCGAGCTATATAAACATGGAAATATCTACATCCCTATCTGTATAAACGTCGAAATACCAACACATCTATTGGTATAAACATGGAAATATCTACAACGCCATCTATATAAACATGGAAATATCTACACCGCTATGTCTATAAACATGGAAATACCTACACTGCTATCTCTATAAACATGGAAATATCTACACCGCTATCTGTATAAACATGGAAATATCTACACCGCTATCTGTATAAACATGGAAATATCTACACCACGATCTGTATAAACACGGAAATATCTTCACCACGATCTGTATAAACATGGAAATATCTACACCGCTATCTGTATAAACATGGTAATATCTACACCACCATCTATATAAACATGGAAATATCTACACCGCCGTCTGCATAAACATGGAAATATCTACAATGCCATCTGTAGAAAGATGGAAATATCTACACCGCAATCTGTGTAAACATGGAAATACCTACACCGCGATCTGTGTAAACATGGAAATATCTGCAGCGCCATCTCCATAAACATTGAAATATCTACACTGCCATCTGTAAAACATGGAAATATCTACACCACCATCTGTATAAACATGGAAATACCTAAAATACCATAAGTATACACATGGAAATATCTACACAGACATCTGTATAAGTATGGAAATATCTACACCGCCATGTGTATAAACATGGAAATATCTTCACCACGATCTGTATAAACATGGAAATAGCTTCACCACGATCTATATAAACATGGAAATATCTACACCGCTATCTGTATAAACATGGAAATATCTACACCGCCATCTGCATGTCCATGGAAATATCTACGCTGCCATCTGTATAAACATGGAAATATCTACACGGCCATCTGTGTATAGATGGAAATATCAACAACTCCATCTGTACAAACATGGAAATATCTACACCGCTATCTCTATAAACATGGAAATATCTGCACAGCCATCTGTAAAACATGGAAATACCTCTACAGTCATCTGTATAAACATGGAAATATCTACAATGCCATCTGTATACACATGGAAATATCTACACAGCCATCTGTATAAACATGTAAATATCTACACTGCTATCTCTATAAACATGGAAATATCTACACCGCCATCTCTATAAACATGAAAATATCTACACTGCCATCTCCATAAACATGGAACTAACTACTCCACCATCTGTATAAACATGGAAACATCTACACCGCCATCTGTGTGAATAAGGAAATATCTACAATGCCATCTGTATAAAGATATAAATATCTGCACCGCGAGCTGTATAAACATGGAAATATCTACATCGCTATCTGTATAAACGTGGAAATACCAACATATCTATCGGTATAAACATGGAAATATCTACAACGCCATCTATATAAACATGGAAATATCTACACCGCTATGTCTATAAACATGGAAATACCTACACTGCTATCTCCATAAACATGGAAATATCTACACCGCTATCTGTATAAACATGGAAATATCTACACCGCGATGTGTTTAAACATGGAAATATCTACACCGCGATCTGTATAAACATGGAAATATCTACACCGCTATCTGTATAAACATGGAAATATCTACACCGCGATTTGTATAAACATGGAAATATCTACAGCGCCATCTCTATAAACATTGAAATATCTACACTGCTATCTGTAAAAACATGGAAATATCTACACAGTCATCTGAATAAACATGGAAATATCTACACCACCATCTGTATAAACATGGAAATACCTACAATACCATCTGTATACACATGGAAGTATCTACACAGACATCTGTATAAGTATGGAAATATCTACACTGCCATCTGTATAAACATGGAAATATCTACACTGACATCTGTAGAAAGATGGAAATATCTACACCGCTATCTCTATAAATATGGAAATACCTACACCGCCATCTCTATAAACATGAAAATATCTACACTGCCATCTCCATAAAAACGGAAGTATCTACGCCGCCATGTGTATAAACACGGAAATATCTACACCACCATCTGTGAAAACATGGAAATATCTACACCGCTATCTGTATAAACATGGAAATATCTACACCGCCATCTGCTTGTCCATGGAAATGTCTACGCTGCCATCTGTATAAACATGGAAATATCTACACGGCCAACCGTGTATAGAAGGAAATATTAACAACGCCATCTGTACAAACATGGAAATATCTACACCGCTATCTCTGTAAACATGGAAATATCTGCACAGCCATCTGTAAAACATGGAAATACCTCTACAGTCATCTGTATAAACATGGAAATATCTACAATGCCATCTGGATACACATGGAAATACCTACACAGCCATCTGTATAAACATGTAAATATCTACACTGCTATCTCTATAAAATGGAAATATCTACACCGCCATCTCTATAAACATGAAAATATCTACACTGCCATCTCCATAAACATGGAACTAACTACTCCGCCATCTGTATAAACATGGAAACATCTACACAGCCATCTGTGTGAATAAGGAAATATCTACAATGCCATCTGTATAAAGATATAAATATCTGCACCGCGAGCTGTATAAACATGGAAATATCTACATCGCTATCTGTATAAACGTGGAAATACCAACACATCTACCCGTATAAACATGGAAATATCTACAACGCCATCTATATAAACAAGGAAATATCTACACCTCTATGTCTATAAACATGGAAATACCTACACCGCTATCTCTATAAACATGGAAATATCTACACCGCAATCTGTATCAACATGGAAATATCTACAACGTTATCTGTATAAACATGGAAATATCTACACCGCGATCTGTATAAACATGGAAATATCTACACCGCGATCTGTAGAAACATGGAAATATCTTCACCACGATCTGAATAAACATGGAAATATCTACACCGCTATCTGTATAAACATGGTAATATCTACACCACCATCTATATAAACGTGGAAATATATACACCGCCATCTGCATAAACATGGAATTATCTACAATGCCATCTGTAGAAAGATGGAAATATCTACACCGCAATCTGTGTAAACATGGAAATATCTACACCGATATCTCTAAAAACATGGAAATATCTACACCGCTATCTGAATAAACATGGAAATATCTACACCGCGATCTGTATAAACACGGAAATATCTACAGCGCCATCTCTATAAACATTGAAATATCTACACTGCCATCAGTAAAAACATGGAAATATATACTCAGTCATCTGAATAAACATGGAAATAAATACACCACCATCTGTATAAACATGGAAATACCTACAATACCATCTGTATACACATGGAAATATCTACACAGACATCTGTATAAGTTTGGAAATATCTACAACGCCATCTGAAAAAACATGGAAATATCTACACTGCCATCTGTAGAAAGATGGAAATATCTACACTGCTATCTCTATAAATATGGAAATATCTACACCGCCATCTCTATAAACATGAAAATATATACACTGCCATCTCCATAAAGATGGAAGTATCTACTCCGACATGTGTATAAACACGGAAATATCTACACCACCATCTGTGAAAACATGGAAATATCTACACCGCTATCTGTACAAACATGGAAATATCTACACCGCCATCTGCATGTCCATGGAAATATCTACGCTGCCATCTGTATAAACATGGAAATATCTACATGGCCATCTGTGTATAGATGGAAATATCAACAACGCCTTCTGTACAAACATGGAAATATCTACACCGCTATCTCTATAAACATGGAAATATCTGCACAGACTTCAGTAAAACATGGAAATACCTCTACAGTCATCTGTATAAACATGGAAATATCTACAATGCCATCTGTATACACATGGAAATATCTACACATCCATCTGTATAAACATGTAAATATCTACACTGCTATCTCTATAAACATGGAAATATCTACACCGCCATCTCTATAAACATGAAAATATCTACACTGCCATCTCCATAAACATGAAAGTCACTACTCCGCCATCTGTATGAACATGGAAACATCTATACTGCCATCTGTGTGAATAAGGAAATATCTACAATGCCATCTGTATAAACATATAAATATCTGCACCGCGAGCTGTATGAACATGGAAATATCTACATCGCTATCTGTATAAACGTGGAAATACCAACACATCTGTTGGTATAAACATGGAAATATCTAAAACGCCATCTATATAAACATGGAAATATCTACACTGCAATGTCTATAAACATGGAAATACCTACACCGCTATCTCTATAAACATGGAAATATCTACACCGCTATCTGTATAAACACGGAAATATCTACAACGCGATCTGTATAAACATGGAAATATCTACTCAGCCATCTGTATAAACATGGAAATATCTACACCGCGATCTGTATATACATGGAAATACCTTCACCACGATCTGTATAAACATGGAAATATCTATACCGCTATCTGTATAAACATGGTAATATCTACACCACCATCTATATAAACATGGAAATATCTACGCTGCCATCTGTATAAACATGGAAATATCTACACGGCCATCTGTGTATAGATGGAAATATCAACAACTCCATCTGTACAAACATGGAAATATCTACACCGCTATCTCTATAAACATGGAAATATCTGCACAGCCATCTGTAAAACATGGAAATACCTCTACAGTCATCTGTATAAACATGGAAATATCTACAATGCCATCTGTATACACATGGAAATATCTACACAGCCATCTGTATAAACATGTAAATATCTACACTGCTATCTCTATAAACATGGAAATATCTACACTGCCATCTCTATAAACATGAAAATATCTACACTGCCATCTCCATAAACATGGAACTAACTACTCCACCATCTGTATAAACATGGAAACATCTACACCGCCATCTGTGTGAATAAGGAAATATCTACAATGCCATCTGTATAAAGATATAAATATCTGCACCGCGAGCTGTATAAACATGGAAATATCTACATCGCTATCTGTATAAACGTGGAAATACCAACATATCTATCGGTATAAACATGGAAATATCTACAACGCCATCTATATAAACATGGAAATATCTACACCGCTATGTCTATAAACATGGAAATACCTACACTGCTATCTCCATAAACATGGAAATATCTACACCGCTATCTGTATAAACATGGAAATATCTACACCGCTATCTGTATAAACATGGAAATATCTACACCGCGATCTGTATAAACATGGAAATATCTACACAGCGATCTGTATAAACCTGGAAATATATTCACCACGATCTGTATAAACATGGAAATATCTACACCGCTATCTGTATAAACATGGTAATATCTACACCACCATCTATATAAACATGGAAATATCTACACCGCTCTCTGTATAAACATGGAAATATCTACACCGCGATCTGTATAAACATGGAAATATCTACAGCGCCATCTCTATAAACATTGAAATATCTACACTGCCATCAGTAAAAACATGGAAATATCTACACAGTCATATGAATAAACATGGAAATAACTACACCACCATCTGTATAAACATGGAAATACCTACAATACCATCTGTATACACATGGAAATATCTACACAGACATCTGTATAAGTATGGAAATATCTACACCGCCATCTGTATAAAAATGGAAATATGTACACCACGATCTGTATAAACATGGAAATATCTTCACCACGATCTGTATAAACATGGAAATATCTACACCGCGATGTGTTTAAACATGGAAATATCTACACCGCGATCTGTATAAACATGGAAATATCTACACCGCTATCTGTATAAACATGGAAATATCTACACCGCGATTTGTATAAACATGGAAATATCTACAGCGCCATCTCTATAAACATTGAAATATCTACACTGCTATCTGTAAAAACATGGAAATATCTACACAGTCATCTGAATAAACATGGAAATATCTACACCACCATCTGTATAAACATGGAAATACCTACAATACCATCTGTATACACATGGAAGTATCTACACAGACATCTGTATAAGTATGGAAATACCTACACTGCCATCTGTATAAACATGGAAATATCTACACTGACATCTGTAGAAAGATGGAAATATCTACACCGCTATCTCTATAAATATGGAAATACCTACACCGCCATCTCTATAAACATGAAAATATCTACACTGCCATCTCCATAAAAACGGAAGTATCTACGCCGCCATGTGTATAAACACGGAAATATCTACACCACCATCTGTGAAAACATGGAAATATCTACACCGCTATCTGTATAAACATGGAAATATCTACACCGCCATCTGCATGTCCATGGAAATGTCTACGCTGCCATCTGTATAAACATGGAAATATCTACACGGCCAACCGTGTATAGAAGGAAATATTAACAACGCCATCTGTACAAACATGGAAATATCTACACCGCTATCTCTGTAAACATGGAAATATCTGCACAGCCATCTGTAAAACATGGAAATACCTCTACAGTCATCTGTATAAACATGGAAATATCTACAATGCCATCTGGATACACATGGAAATACCTACACAGCCATCTGTATAAACATGTAAATATCTACACTGCTATCTCTATAAAATGGAAATATCTACACCGCCATCTCTATAAACATGAAAATATCTACACTGCCATCTCCATAAACATGGAACTAACTACTCCGCCATCTGTATAAACATGGAAACATCTACACAGCCATCTGTGTGAATAAGGAAATATCTACAATGCCATCTGTATAAAGATATAAATATCTGCACCGCGAGCTGTATAAACATGGAAATATCTACATCGCTATCTGTATAAACGTGGAAATACCAACACATCTACCCGTATAAACATGGAAATATCTACAACGCCATCTATATAAACAAGGAAATATCTACACCTCTATGTCTATAAACATGGAAATACCTACACCGCTATCTCTATAAACATGGAAATATCTACACCGCAATCTGTATCAACATGGAAATATCTACAACGTTATCTGTATAAACATGGAAATATCTACACCGCGATCTGTATAAACATGGAAATATCTACACCGCGATCTGTAGAAACATGGAAATATCTTCACCACGATCTGAATAAACATGGAAATATCTACACCGCTATCTGTATAAACATGGTAATATCTACACCACCATCTATATAAACGTGGAAATATATACACCGCCATCTGCATAAACATGGAATTATCTACAATGCCATCTGTAGAAAGATGGAAATATCTACACCGCAATCTGTGTAAACATGGAAATATCTACACCGATATCTCTAAAAACATGGAAATATCTACACCGCTATCTGAATAAACATGGAAATATCTACAGCGCGATCTGTATAAACACGGAAATATCTACAGCGCCATCTCTATAAACATTGAAATATCTACACTGCCATCAGTAAAAACATGGAAATATATACTCAGTCATCTGAATAAACATGGAAATAAATACACCACCATCTGTATAAACATGGAAATACCTACAATACCATCTGTATACACATGGAAATATCTACACAGACATCTGTATAAGTTTGGAAATATCTACAACGCCATCTGAAAAAACATGGAAATATCTACACTGCCATCTGTAGAAAGATGGAAATATCTACACTGCTATCTCTATAAATATGGAAATATCTACACCGCCATCTCTATAAACATGAAAATATATACACTGCCATCTCCATAAAGATGGAAGTATCTACTCCGACATGTGTATAAACACGGAAATATCTACACCACCATCTGTGAAAACATGGAAATATCTACACCGCTATCTGTACAAACATGGAAATATCTACACCGCCATCTGCATGTCCATGGAAATATCTACGCTGCCATCTGTATAAACATGGAAATATCTACATGGCCATCTGTGTATAGATGGAAATATCAACAACGCCTTCTGTACAAACATGGAAATATCTACACCGCTATCTCTATAAACATGGAAATATCTGCACAGACTTCAGTAAAACATGGAAATACCTCTACAGTCATCTGTATAAACATGGAAATATCTACAATGCCATCTGTATACACATGGAAATATCTACACATCCATCTGTATAAACATGTAAATATCTACACTGCTATCTCTATAAACATGGAAATATCTACACCGCCATCTCTATAAACATGAAAATATCTACACTGCCATCTCCATAAACATGAAAGTCACTACTCCGCCATCTGTATGAACATGGAAACATCTATACTGCCATCTGTGTGAATAAGGAAATATCTACAATGCCATCTGTATAAACATATAAATATCTGCACCGCGAGCTGTATGAACATGGAAATATCTACATCGCTATCTGTATAAACGTGGAAATACCAACATATCTGTTGGTATAAACATGGAAATATCTAAAACGCCATCTATATAAACATGGAAATATCTACACTGCAATGTCTATAAACATGGAAATACCTACACCGCTATCTCTATAAACATGGAAATATCTACACCGCTATCTGTATAAACACGGAAATATCTACAACGCGATCTGTATAAACATGGAAATATCTACTCAGCCATCTGTATAAACATGGAAATATCTACACCGCGATCTGTATATACATGGAAATACCTTCACCACGATCTGTATAAACATGGAAATATCTATACCGCTATCTGTATAAACATGGTAATATCTACACCACCATCTATATAAACATGGAAATATCTACACCGCCATCTGCATAAACATGGAAATATCTACAATGCCATCTGTAGAAAGATGGAAATATCTACACCACAATCTGTGTAAACATGGAAATATCTACACCGCTATCTGTAAAAACATGGAAATATCTACCCCGCTATCTGAATAAACATGGAAATATCTACACCGCGATCTGTATAAACATGGAAATACCTACAGCGCCATCTCTATAAACATTGAAATATCTACACTGCCATCTGTAAAACATGGAAATATCTACAAAGTCATCTGAATAAACATGGAAATATCTACACCACCATCTGTATAAACATGGAAATACCTACAATACCATCTGTATACACATGGAAATATCTACACTGACATCTCTATGAGTATGGAAATATCTACACCGCCATCTGTATAAACGTGGAAATATCTACACTGCCATCTGTAGAAAGATGGAAATATCTACACCGCTATCTCTATAAATATGGAAATATCTATACCGCCATCTCTATGAACATGAAAATATCTACACTGCCATCTCCATAAAGATGGAAGTATCTACTCCGCCATGTGTATTAACACGGAAATATCTACACCACCATCTGTGAAAACATGGAAGTATCTACACCGCTATCTGTAAAAACATGGAAATATCTACACCGCTATCTGTATAAACATGGAAATATCTACACCGCTATCTGTATAAACATGGAAATACCTACACCGCTATCTCTATAAACATGGAAATATCTACACCGCTATCTGTATAAACATGGAAATATCTACAACGCTATCAGTATAAACATGGAAATATCCACAATGCCATCTGTATACACATGGAAATACCTACACAGCCATCTGTATAAACATGTAAATATCTACACTGCTATCTCTATAAACATGGAAATATCTACACCGCCATCTCTATAAACATGATAATATCTACACTGCCATCTCCATAAACATGGAACTAACTACTCCGCCATCTGTATAAACATGGAAACATCCACACCGCCATCTGTGTGAATAAGGAAATATCTACAATGCCATCTGTATAAAGATATATATATCTGCACCGCGAGCTGTATAAACATGGAAATATCTACATCGCTATCTGTATAAACGTGGAAATACCAACACATCTATCGGTATAAACATGCAAATATCTACAACGCCATCTATATAAACATGGAAATATCTACACCGCTATGTCTATAAACATGGAAATAACTACACCGCTATCTCTATAAACATGGAAATATCTACACCGCTATCTACAGAAACATGAAAATATCTACAACGCTATCTGTATAAACATGGAAATATCTACACCGCGATCTTTATAAACATGGAAATATCTTCACCACGATCTGTATAAACATGGTAATATCTACACCGCTATCTCTATAAACATGGTAATATCTACACCACCATCTATATAAACATGGAAATATCTACACCGCCATCTGCATAAACATGGAATTATGTACAATGCCATCTGTAGAAAGATGGAAATATCTACACCGCAATCTGTGTAAACATGGAAATATCTACACCGATATCTGCAAAAACAAGGAAATATCTACACTGCTATCTGTATAAACATGGAAATATCTACACCGCCATCTGCATAAACATGGAAATATCTACAATGCCATCAGTAGAAAGATGGAAATATCTACACCACAATCTGTGTAAACATGGAAATATCTACACCGATATCTGTAAAAACATGGAAATATCTACACCGCTATCTGTATAAACATGGAAATATCTACACCGCGATCTGTATAAACATGGAAATATCTACAGCGCCATCTCTATAAACATTGAAATATCTACACTGCCATCTGTAAAACATGGAAATACCTACACATTCATCTGAATAAACATGGAAATATCTACACCACCATCTGTATAAACATGGAAATACCTACAATACCATCTGTTTACACATGGAAATATCTACACAGACATCTCTATAAGTATGGAAATATCTACACCGCCATCTGTATAAACATGGAAATATCTACACTGCCATCTGTAGAAAGATGGAAATATCTACACCGCTATCTCTATAAATATGGAAATATCTATACCGCCATCTCTATAAACATGAAAATATCTACACTGCCATCTCCATAAAGATGGAAGTATCTACTCCGCCATGTGTATAAACACAGAAATATCTACACCACCATCTGTGAAAACATGGAAATATCTACACCGCTATCTGTATAAACATGGAAATATCTACACCGCCATCTGCATGTCCATGGAAATATCTACGCTGCGATCTGTATAAACATGGAAATATCTACACGGACATCTGTGTATAGATGGAAATATCAACAACGCCATCTGTACAACATGGAAATATCTACACCGCTATCTCTATAAACATGGAAATACCTACACCGCTATCTCTATAAACATGGAAATATCTACACCGCTATCTATATAAACATGGAAATATCTACAACGCTATCTGTATAAACATGGAAATATCTACACCGCGATCTGTATAAACATGGAAATATCTACACTGTGATCTGTATAAACATGGAAATATCTTCACCACGATCTGTATAAACATGGAAATATCTACACCGCTATCTGTATAAACATGGTAGTATCTACACCACCATCTATATAAACATGGAAATATATTCACCGCCATCTGCATAAACATGGAAATATCTACAATGCCATCTGTAGAAAGATGGAAATACCTACACCACAATCTGTGTAAACATGGAAATATCTACACCGATATCTGTAAAAACATGGAAATATCTACACAGCTATCTGTATAAACATGGAAATATCTACACCGCGATCTGTATAAACATGGAAATATCTACAGCGCCATCTCTATAAACATTGAAATATCTACACTGCCATCTGTAAAAACATGGAAATATCTACACTGTCATCTGAATAAACATGGAAATATCTTCACCACCATGTGCATAAACATGGAAATACCTACAATACCATCTGTATACACATGGAAATATCTACACAGACATCTGTATAAGTATGGAAATATCTACACCGCCATCTGTATAAACATGGAAATATCTACACTGCCATCTGTAGAAAGATGGAAATATCTACACCGCTATCTCTATAAATATGGAAATATCTACACCGCCATCTCTATAAACATGAAAATATCTACACTGCCATCTCCATAAAGATGGAAGTATCTACTCCGCCATGTGTATAAACACGGAAATATCTACACCACAATCTGTGAAAACATGGAAATATCTACACCGCTCTCTGTATAAACATGGAAATATCTACACCGCCATCTGCATGTCCATGGAAATATCTACGCTGCCATCTGTATAAACATGGAAATATCTACACGGCCATCTGTGTATAGATGGAAATATCAACAACGCCATCTGTACAAACATGGAAATATCTACACCGCTATCTCTATAAACATGGAAATATCTGCACAGCCATCTGTAAAACATGGAAATACCTCTACAGTCATCTGTATAAACATGGAAATATCTACAATGCCATCTCTATACACATGGAAATATCTACACCGCCATCTCTATAAACATGAAAATATCTACACTGCCATCTCCATAAACATGGAACTAACTACTCCGCCGTCTGTATAAACATGGAAACATCTACACCGCAATCTGTGTGAATAAGGAAATATCTACAATGCCATCTGTATAAAGATATAAATATCTGCACCGCGAGCTGTATAAACATGGAAATATCTACAACGCCATCTATATAAACATGGAAATATCTACACCGCTATGTCTATAAACATGGAAATACCTACACCGCTCTCTCTATAAACATGGAAATATCTACACCGCTATCAGTATAAACATGGAAATATCTACACCGCGATCTGTATAAACATGGAAATATCTTCACCGCGATCTGTATAAACATGGAAATATCTTCACCACGATCTCTATAAACATGGAAATATCTACACCGCTATCTGTATAAACATGGTAATATCTACACCACCATCTATATAAACATGGAAATATCTACACCGCCATCTGCATAAACATGGAAGTATCTACAATGCCATTTGTAGAAAGATGGAAATATCTACACCGCAATCTGTGTAAACATGGAAATATCTACACCGATATCTGTAAAAACATGGAAATATCTACACTGCTATCTGTAGAAACATGGAAATATCTACACCGCGATCTGTATAAACATGGAGATATCTACAGCGCCATCTCTATTAACATTGAAATATCTACACTGCCATCTGTAAAAACATGGAAATATCTACACAGTCATCTGAATAAACATGGAAATATCTACACCACCATCTGTATAAACATGGAAATACCTACAATACCATCTGTATACACATGGAAATATCTACACAGACATCTCTATAAGTATGGAAATATCTACACCGCCATCTGTATAAACATGGAAATATCTACACTGCCATCTGTAGAAAGATGGAAATATCTACACCGCTATCTCTATAAATATGGAAATATCTACACCGCCATCTCTATAAACATGAAAATATCTACACTGCCATCTCCATAAAGATGGAAGTATCTACTCCGGCATGTGTATAAACACGGAAATATCTACACCACCATCTGTGAAAACATGGAAATATCTACACCGCTATCTGTATAAACATGGAAATATCTACACCGCCATCTGCATGTCCATGGAAATGTCTACGCTGCCATCTGTATAAACATGGAAATATCTACACGGCCAACCGTGTATAGAAGGAAATATTAACAACGCCATCTGTACAAACATGGAAATATCTACACCGCTATCTCTGTAAACATGGAAATATCTGCACAGCCATCTGTAAAACATGGAAATACCTCTACAGTCATCTGTATAAACATGGAAATATCTACAATGCCATCTGGATACACATGGAAATACCTACACAGCCATCTGTATAAACATGTAAATATCTACACTGCTATCTCTATAAAATGGAAATATCTACACCGCCATCTCTATAAACATGAAAATATCTACACTGCCATCTCCATAAACATGGAACTAACTACTCCGCCATCTGTATAAACATGGAAACATCTACACAGCCATCTGTGTGAATAAGGAAATATCTACAATGCCATCTGTATAAAGATATAAATATCTGCACCGCGAGCTGTATAAACATGGAAATATCTACATCGCTATCTGTATAAACGTGGAAATACCAACACATCTACCCGTATAAACATGGAAATATCTACAACGCCATCTATATAAACAAGGAAATATCTACACCTCTATGTCTATAAACATGGAAATACCTACACCGCTATCTCTATAAACATGGAAATATCTACACCGCAATCTGTATCAACATGGAAATATCTACAACGTTATCTGTATAAACATGGAAATATCTACACCGCGATCTGTATAAACATGGAAATATCTACACCGCGATCTGTAGAAACATGGAAATATCTTCACCACGATCTGAATAAACATGGAAATATCTACACCGCTATCTGTATAAACATGGTAATATCTACACCACCATCTATATAAACGTGGAAATATATACACCGCCATCTGCATAAACATGGAATTATCTACAATGCCATCTGTAGAAAGATGGAAATATCTACACCGCAGTCTGTGTAAACATGGAAATATCTACACCGATATCTCTAAAAACATGGAAATATCTACACCGCTATCTGAATAAACATGGAAATATCTACACCGCGATCTGTATAAACACGGAAATATCTACAGCGCCATCTCTATAAACATTGAAATATCTACACTGCCATCAGTAAAAACATGGAAATATATACTCAGACATCTGAATAAACATGGAAATAAATACACCACCATCTGTATAAACATGGAAATACCTACAATACCATCTGTATACACATGGAAATATCTACACAGACATCTGTATAAGTTTGGAAATATCTACAACGCCATCTGAAAAAACATGGAAATATCTACACTGCCATCTGTAGAAAGATGGAAATATCTACACTGCTATCTCTATAAATATGGAAATATCTATACCGCCATCTCTATAAACATGAAAATATATACACTGCCATCTCCATAAAGATGGAAGTATCTACTCCGACATGTGTATAAACACGGAAATATCTACACCACCATCTGTGAAAACATGGAAATATCTACACCGCTATCTGTACAAACATGGAAATATCTACACCGCCATCTGCATGTCCATGGAAATATCTACGCTGCCATCTGTATAAACATGGAAATATCTACATGGCCATCTGTGTATAGATGGAAATATCAACAACGCCTTCTGTACAAACATGGAAATATCTACACCGCTATCTCTATAAACATGGAAATATCTGCACAGACTTCAGTAAAACATGGAAATACCTCTACAGTCATCTGTATAAACATGGAAATATCTACAATGCCATCTGTATACACATGGAAATATCTACACATCCATCTGTATAAACATGTAAATATCTACACTGCTATCTCTATAAACATGGAAATATCTACACCGCCATCTCTATAAACATGAAAATATCTACACTGCCATCTCCATAAACATGAAAGTCACTACTCCGCCATCTGTATGAACATGGAAACATCTATACCGCCATCTGTGTGAATAAGGAAATATCTACAATGCCATCTGTATAAACATATAAATATCTGCACCGCGAGCTGTATGAACATGGAAATATCTACATCGCTATCTGTATAAACGTGGAAATACCAACACATCTGTTGGTATAAACATGGAAATATCTAAAACGCCATCTATATAAACATGGAAATATCTACACTGCAATGTCTATAAACATGGAAATACCTACACCGCTATCTCTATAAACATGGAAATATCTACACCGCTATCTGTATAAACACGGAAATATCTACAACGCGATCTGTATAAACATGGAAATATCTACTCAGCCATCTGTATAAACATGGAAATATCTACACCGCGATCTGTATATACATGGAAATACCTTCACCACGATCTGTATAAACATGGAAATATCTATACCGCTATCTGTATAAACATGGTAATATCTACACCACCATCTATATAAACATGGAAATATCTACACCGCCATCTGCATAAACATGGAAATATCTACAATGCCATCTGTAGAAAGATGGAAATATCTACACCACAATCTGTGTAAACATGGAAATATCTACACCGCTATCTGTAAAAACATGGAAATATCTACCCCGCTATCTGAATAAACATGGAAATATCTACACCGCGATCTGTATAAACATGGAAATACCTACAGCGCCATCTCTATAAACATTGAAATATCTACACTGCCATCTGTAAAACATGGAAATATCTACAAAGTCATCTGAATAAACATGGAAATATCTACACCACCATCTGTATAAACATGGAAATACCTACAATACCATCTGTATACACATGGAAATATCTACACTGACATCTCTATGAGTATGGAAATATCTACACCGCCATCTGTATAAACGTGGAAATATCTACACTGCCATCTGTAGAAAGATGGAAATATCTACACCGCTATCTCTATAAATATGGAAATATCTATACCGCCATCTCTATGAACATGAAAATATCTACACTGCCATCTCCATAAAGATGGAAGTATCTACTCCGCCATGTGTATTAACACGGAAATATCTACACCACCATCTGTGAAAACATGGAAGTATCTACACCGCTATCTGTAAAAACATGGAAATATCTACACCGCTATCTGTATAAACATGGAAATATCTACACCGCTATCTGTATAAACATGGAAATACCTACACCGCTATCTCTATAAACATGGAAATATCTACACCGCTATCTGTATAAACATGGAAATATCTACAACGCTATCAGTATAAACATGGAAATATCCACAATGCCATCTGTATACACATGGAAATACCTGCACCGCTATCTCTATAAACACGGAAATATCTACAATGCCATCTGTATACACATGGAAATACCTACACAGCCATCTGTATAAACATGTAAATATCTACACTGCTATCTCTATAAACATGGAAATATCTACACCGCCATCTCTATAAACATGATAATATCTACACTGCCATCTCCATAAAGATGGAACTAACTACTCCGCCATCTGTATAAACATGGAAACATCCACACCGCCATCTGTGTGAATAAGGAAATATCTACAATGCCATCTGTATAAAGATATATATATCTGCACCGCGAGCTGTATAAACATGGAAATATCTACATCGCTATCTGTATAAACGTGGAAATACCACCACATCTATCGGTATAAACATGCAAATATCTACAACGCCATCTATATAAACATGGAAATATCTACACCGCTATGTCTATAAACATGGAAATAACTACACCGCTATCTCTATAAACATGGAAATATCTACACCGCTATCTACAGAAACATGAAAATATCTACAACGCTATCTGTATAAACATGGAAATATCTACACCGCGATCTTTATAAACATGGAAATATCTTCACCACGATCTGTATAAACATGGTAATATCTACACCGCTATCTCTATAAACATGGTAATATCTACACCACCATCTATATAAACATGGAAATATCTACACCGCCATCTGCATAAACATGGAATTATGTACAATGCCATCTGTAGAAAGATGGAAATATCTACACCGCAATCTGTGTAAACATGGAAATATCTACACCGATATCTGCAAAAACAAGGAAATATCTACACTGCTATCTGTATAAACATGGAAATATCTACACCGCCATCTGCATAAACATGGAAATATCTACAATGCCATCAGTAGAAAGATGGAAATATCTACACCACAATCTGTGTAAACATGGAAATATCTACACCGATATCTGTAAAAACATGGAAATATCTACACCGCTATCTGTATAAACATGGAAATATCTACACCGCGATCTGTATAAACATGGAAATATCTACAGCGCCATCTCTATAAACATTGAAATATCTACACTGCCATCTGTAAAACATGGAAATACCTACACATTCATCTGAATAAACATGGAAATATCTACACCACCATCTGTATAAACATGGAAATACCTACAATACCATCTGTTTACACATGGAAATATCTACACAGACATCTCTATAAGTATGGAAATATCTACACCGCCATCTGTATAAACATGGAAATATCTACACTGCCATCTGTAGAAAGATGGAAATATCTACACCGCTATCTCTATAAATATGGAAATATCTATACCGCCATCTCTATAAACATGAAAATATCTACACTGCCATCTCCATAAAGATGGAAGTATCTACTCCGCCATGTGTATAAACACAGAAATATCTACACCACCATCTGTGAAAACATGGAAATATCTACACCGCTATCTGTATAAACATGGAAATATCTACACCGCCATCTGCATGTCCATGGAAATATCTACGCTGCGATCTGTATAAACATGGAAATATCTACACGGACATCTGTGTATAGATGGAAATATCAACAACGCCATCTGTACAACATGGAAATATCTACACCGCTATCTCTATAAACATGGAAATACCTACACCGCTATCTCTATAAACATGGAAATATCTACACCGCTATCTATATAAACATGGAAATATCTACAACACTATCTGTATAAACATGGAAATATCTACACCGCGATCTGTATAAACATGGAAATATCTACACTGTGATCTGTATAAACATGGAAATATCTTCACCACGATCTGTATAAACATGGAAATATCTACACCGCTATCTGTATAAACATGGTAATATCTACACCACCATCTATATAAACATGGAAATATATTCACCGCCATCTGCATAAACATGGAAATATCTACAATGCCATCTGTAGAAAGATGGAAATACCTACACCACAATCTGTGTAAACATGGAAATATCTACACCGATATCTGTAAAAACATGGAAATATCTACACAGCTATCTGTATAAACATGGAAATATCTACACCGCGATCTGTATAAACATGGAAATATCTACAGCGCCATCTCTATAAACATTGAAATATCTACACTGCCATCTGTAAAAACATGGAAATATCTACACTGTCATCTGAATAAACATGGAAATATCTTCACCACCATGTGCATAAACATGGAAATACCTACAATACCATCTGTATACACATGGAAATATCTACACAGACATCTGTATAAGTATGGAAATATCTACACCGCCATCTGTATAAACATGGAAATATCTACATTGCCATCTGTAGAAAGATGGAAATATCTACACCGCTATCTCTATAAATATGGAAATATCTACACCGCCATCTCTATAAACATGAAAATATCTACACTGCCATCTCCATAAAGACGGAAGTATCTACTCCGCC
Organism: Pan paniscus; assembly: GCF_029289425.2. Lineage (NCBI taxonomy): Eukaryota > Metazoa > Chordata > Mammalia > Primates > Hominidae > Pan > Pan paniscus. The sequence goes on from NC_073259.2 coordinate 2,858,442, forward strand.
ATGTGTATAAACACGGAAATATCTACACCACAATCTGTGAAAACATGGAAATATCTACACCGCTCTCTGTATAAACATGGAAATATCTACACCGCCATCTGCATGTCCATGGAAATAGCTACGCTGCCATCTGTATAAACATGGAAATATCTACACGGCCATCTGTGTATAGATGGAAATATCAACAACGCCATCTGTACAAACATGGAAATATCTACACCGCTATCTCTATAAACATGGAAATATCTGCACAGCCATCTGTAAAACATGGAAATACCTCTACAGTCATCTGTATAAACATGGAAATATCTACAATGCCATCTCTATACACATGGAAATATCTACACCGCCATCTCTATAAACATGAAAATATCTACACTGCCATCTCCATAAACATGGAACTAACTACTCCGCCGTCTGTATAAACATGGAAACATCTACACCGCCATCTGTGTGAATAAGGAAATATCTACAATGCCATCTGTATAAAGATATAAATATCTGCACCGCGAGCTGTATAAACATGGAAATATCTACAACGCCATCTATATAAACATGGAAATATCTACACCGCTATGTCTATAAACATGGAAATACCTACACCGCTCTCTCTATAAACATGGAAATATCTACACCGCTATCAGTATAAACATGGAAATATCTACACCGCGATCTGTATAAACATGGAAATATCTTCACCGCGATCTGTATAAACATGGAAATATCTTCACCACGATCTCTATAAACATGGAAATATCTACACCGCTATCTGTATAAACATGGTAATATCTACACCACCATCTATATAAACATGGAAATATCTACACCGCCATCTGCATAAACATGGAAGTATCTACAATGCCATTTGTAGAAAGATGGAAATATCTACACCGCAATCTGTGTAAACATGGAAATATCTACACCGATATCTGTAAAAACATGGAAATATCTACACTGCTATCTGTAGAAACATGGAAATATCTACACCGCGATCTGTATAAACATGGAGATATCTACAGCGCCATCTCTATTAACATTGAAATATCTACACTGCCATCTGTAAAAACATGGAAATATCTACACAGTCATCTGAATAAACATGGAAATATCTACACCACCATCTGTATAAACATGGAAATACCTACAATACCATCTGTATACACATGGAAATATCTACACAGACATCTCTATAAGTATGGAAATATCTACACCGCCATCTGTATAAACATGGAAATATCTACACTGCCATCTTTAGAAAGATGGAAATATCTACACCGCTATCTCTATAAATATGGAAATATCTACACCGCCATCTCTATAAACATGAAAATATCTACACTGCCATCTCCATAAAGATGGAAGTATCTACTCCGGCATGTGTATAAACACGGAAATATCTACACCACCATCTGTGAAAACATGGAAATATCTACACCGCTATCTGTATAAACATGGAAATATCTACACCGCCATCTGCATGTCCATGGAAATATCTACGCTGCCATCTGTATAAACATGGAAATATCTACACGACCATCTGTGTATAGATGGAAATATCAACGCCATCCGTACAAACATGGAAATATCTACACTGCTATCTCTATAAACATGGAAATATCTGCACAGCCATCTGTAAAACATGGAAATACCTCTACAGTCATCTGTATAAACATGGAAATATCTACAATGCCATCTGTATACACATGGAAATATCTACACAGCCATCCGTATAAACATGTAAATATCTACACTGCTATCTCTATAAACATGGAAATATCTACACCGCCATCTCTATAAACATGAAAATATCTACACTGCCATCTCCATAAACATGGAACTAACTACTCCGCCATCTGTATAAACATGGAAAGATCTACACCGCCATCAGTGTGAATAAGGAAATATCTACAAGGCCATCTGTATAAAGATATAAATATCTGCACCGCGAGCTGTATAAACATGGAAATATCTACATCGCTTTCTGTATAAACGTGGAAATACCAACACATCTATCGGTATAAACATGGAAATATCTACAACGCAATCTATATAAACATGGAAATATCTACACCGCTATGTCTATAAACATGGAAATACCTACACCGCTATCTTTATAAACATGGAAATACCTACACCGCTATCTGTATAAACAAGGAAACATCTACAACGCTATCTGTATAAACATGGAAATATCTACACCGCGATCTGTATAAACATGGAAATATCTTCACCGCGATCTGTATAAACATGGAAATATCTTCACCACGATCTGTATAAACATGGAAATATCTACACCGCTATCTGTATAAACATGGTAATATCTACACCACCATCTATATAAAGATGGAAATATATACACCGCCATCTGCATAAACATGGAAATATCTACAATGCCATCTGTAGAAAGATGGAAATACCTACACCGCAATCTGTGTAAACATGGAAATATCTACAACGATATCTGTAAAAACATGGAAATATCTACACCGCTATCTGTATAAACATGGAAATATCTACACGGCCATCTGTGTATAGATGGAAATATCAACAACGCCATCTGTACAAACATGGAAATATCTACACCGCTATCTCTATAAACATGGAAATATCTGCACAGCCATCTGTAAAACATGGAAATACCTCTACAGTCATCTGTATAAACATGGAAATATCTACAATGCCATCTCTATACACATGGAAATATCTACACCGCCATCTCTATAAACATGAAAATATCTACACTGCCATCTCCATAAACATGGAACTAACTACTCCGCCGTCTGTATAAACATGGAAACATCTACACCGCCATCTGTGTGAATAAGGAAATATCTACAATGCCATCTGTATAAAGATATAAATATCTGCACCGCGAGCTGTATAAACATGGAAATATCTACAACGCCATCTATATAAACATGGAAATATCTACACCGCTATGTCTATAAACATGGAAATACCTACACCGCTCTCTCTATAAACATGGAAATATCTACTCCGCTATCTGTATAAACATGGAAATATCTACACCGCGATCTGTATAAACATGGAAATATCTACACCGCGATCTGTATAAACATGGAAATATCTTCACCACGATCTGTATAAACATGGAAATATCTACACCGCTATCTGTATAAACATGGTAATATCTACACCACCATCTATATAAACATGGAAATATCTACACCGCCATCTGCATAAACATGGAAATACCTACAATAACATCTGTATACACATGGAAATATCTACACAGACATCTGTATAAGTATGGAAATATCTATACCGCCATCTGTATAAACATGGAAATATCTACACTGCCATCTGTAGAAAGATGGAAATATCTACACCGCTATCTCTATAAATATGGAGATATCTACACCGCCATCTCTATAAACATGAAAATATCTACACTGCCATCTCCATAAAGATGGAAGTATCTACTCCGCCATGTGTATAAACACGGAAATATCTACCCCAACATCTGTGAAAACATGGAAATATCTACACCGCTCTCTGTATAAACATGGAAATATCTACACCGCCATCTGCATGTCCATGGAAATATCTACGCTGCCATCTGTATAAACATGGAAATATCTATACCGCTATGTCTATAAACATGGAAATACCTACACCGCTATCTCTAAAAACTTGGAAATATCTACACTGCTATCAGTATAAACATGGAAATATCTACACCGCTATCTGTATAAACATGGAAATATCTACACCGCGATCTGTATAAACATGGAAATATCTACACAGCGATCTGTATAAACATGGAAATATCTACACCGCGATCTGTATATACATGGAAATACCTTCACCACGATCTGTATAAACATGGAAATATCTATACCGCTATCTGTATAAACATGGTAATATCTACACCACCATCTATATAAACATGGGAATATCTACACCGCCATCTGCATAAACATGGAAATATCTACATTGCCATCTGTAGAAAGATGGAAATATCTACACCACAATCTGTGTAAACATGGAAATATCTACACCGCTATCTGTAAAAACATGGAAATATCTACCCCGCTATCTGAATAAACATGGAAATATCTACACCGCGATCTGTATAAACATGGAAATACCTACAGCGCCATCTCTATAAACATTGAAATATCTACACTGCCATCTGTAAAACATGGAAATATCTACACAGTCATCTGAATAAACATGGAAATATCTACACCACCATCTGTATAAACATGGAAATACCTACAATACCATCTGTATACACATGGATATATCTAAACTGACATCTCTATGAGTATGGAAATATCTACACCGCCATCTGTATAAACATGGAAATATCTACACTGCCATCTGTAGAAAGATGGAAATATCTACACCGCTATCTCTATAAATATGGAAATATCTATACCGCCATCTCTATGAACATGAAAATATCTTCACTGCCATCTCCATAAAGATGGAAGTATCTACTCCGCCATGTGTATTAACACGGAAATATCTACACCACCATCTGTGAAAACATGGAAATATCTACACCGCTATCTGTAAAAACATGGAAATATCTACACCGCTATCTGTATAAACATGGAAATATCTACACCGCTATCTGTATAAACATGGAAATACGTACACCGCTATCTCTATAAACATGGAAATATCTATACCGCTATCTGTATAAACATGGAAATATCTACAATGCTATCTGTATAAACATGGAAATATCCACAATGCCATCTGTATACACATGGAAATACCTACACCGCTATCTCTATAAACACGGAAATATCTACAATGCCATCTGTATACACATGGAAATACCTACACAGCCATCTGTATAAACATGTAAATATCTACACTGCTATCTCTATAAACATGGAAATATCTACACCGCCATCTCTATAAACATGATAATATCTACACTGCCATCTCCATAAACATGGAACTAACTACTCCGCCATCTGTATAAACATGGAAACATCCACACCGCCATCTGTGTGAATAAGGAAATATCTACAATGCCATCTGTATAAAGATATATATATCTGCACCGCGAGCTGTATAAACATGGAAATATCTACATCGCTATCTGTATAAACGTGGAAATACCAACACATCTATCGGTATAAACATGCAAATATCTACAACGCCATCTATATAAACATGGAAATATCTACACCGCTATGTCTATAAACATGGAAATAACTACACCGCTGTCTCTATAAACATGGAAATATCTACGCCGCTGTCTATATAAACATGAAAATATCTACAACGCTATCTGTATAAACATGGAAATATCTACACCGAGAACTGTATAAACATGGAAATATCTTCACCACGATCTGTATAAACATGGAAATATCTACACCGCTATCTGTATAAACATGCTAATATCTACACCACCATCTATTTAAACATGGAAATATCTACACCGCCATCTGCATAAACATGGAATTACGTACAATGCCATCTGTAGAAAGATGGAAATATCTACACCGCTATCTCTATAATTATGGAAATATCTACACCGCCATCTCTATAAACATGAAAATATCTACACTGCCATCTCCATAAAGATGGAAGTATCTACTCCGCCATGTGTATAAACACGGAAATATCTACACCACCATCTGTGAAAACCTGGAAATATCTACACCGCTCTCTCTATAAACATGGAAATATCTTCACCGCCATCTGCATGTCCATGGAAATATCTACGCTGCCATCTGTATAAACATGGAAATATCTACACGGCCATCTGTGTATAGATGGAAATATCAACAACGCCATCTGTACAAACATGGAAATATCTACACCGCTATCTCTATAAACATGGTAATATCTGCACAGCCATCTGTAAAACATGGAAATAGCTCTACAGTCATCTGTATAAACATGGAAATATCTACAATGCCATCTGTATACACATGGAAATATCTACACAGCCATCTGTATAAACATGTAAATATCTACACTGCTATCTGTATAAACATGGAAATATCTACACCGCCATCTCTATAAACATGAAAATATCTACACTGCCATCTCCATAAACATGGAACTAACAACTCCGCCATCTGTATAAACATGGAAACATCTACACCGCCATCTGTGTGAATAAGGAAATATCTACAATGCCATCTGTATAAAGATATAAATATCTGCACCGCGAGCTGTATAAACATGGAGATATCTACATCACTATCTGTACAAACGTGGAACTACCAACACATCTATCGGTATAAACATGGAAATATCTACAACGTCATCTATATAAACATGGAAATATCTACACCGCTATGTCTATAAACATGGAAAAACCTACACCGCTATCTCTATAAACATGGAAATATCTACACCGCGATCTGTATAAACATGGAAATATCTACATCGCCATCTCTATAAACATTGAAATTTCTACACTGCCATCTGTAAAAACATGGAAATATCTACACAGTCATCTGAATAAATATGGAAATATCTTCACCACCATGTGTATAAACATGTAAATACCTACAATACCATCTGTATACACATGGAAATATCTACACAGACATCTGTATAAGTATGGAAATATCTACACCGCCATCTGTATAAACATGGAAATATCTACACTGCCATCTGTAGAAAGATGGAAATATCTACACCGCTATCTTTATAAATATGGAAATATCTACACCGCCATCTCTATAAACATGAAAATATCTACACTGCCATCTCCATAAAGATGGAAGTATCTACTCCGCCATGTGTATAAACACGGAAATATCTACACCACAATCTGTGAAAACATGGAAATATCTACACCGCTCTCTGTATAAACATGGAAATATCTACACCGCCATCTGCATGTCCATGGAAATATCTACGCTGCCATCTGTATAAACATGGAAATATCTACACGGCCATCTGTGTATAGATGGAAATATCAACAACGCCATCTGTACAAACATGGAAATATCTACACCGCTATCTCTATAAACATGGAAATATCTGCACAGCCATCTGTAAAACATGGAAATACCTCTACAGTCATCTGTATAAACATGGAAATATCTACAATGCCATCTCTATACACATGGAAATATCTACACCGCCATCTCTATAAACATGAAAATATCTACACTGCCATCTCCATAAACATGGAACTAACTACTCCGCCGTCTGTATAAACATGGAAACATCTACACCGCCATCTGTGTGAATAAGGAAATATCTACAATGCCATCTGTATAAAGATATAAATATCTGCACCGCGAGCTGTATAAACATGGAAATATCTACAACGCCATCTATATAAACATGGAAATATCTACACCGCTATGTCTATAAACATGGAAATACCTACACCGCTCTCTCTATAAACATGGAAATATCTACACCGCTATCTGTATAAATATGGAAATATCTACAATGCCATCTGTAGAAAGATGGAAATATCTACACCGCAATCTGTGTAAACACGGAAATATCTACACCGATATCTGTAAAAACATGGAAATACCTACACCGCTATCTCTATAAACATGGAAATATCTACACCGCGATCTGTATAAACATGGAAATATCTACACTGCGATCTGTATAAACATGGAAATATCTACACTGCGATCTGTATAAACATGGAAATATCTACACCGCTATCTGTATAAACATGGAAATATCTACACTGCGGTCTGTATAAACATGGAAATATCTACACCGGTATCTGTATAAACGTGGAAATATCTACACCGCTATCTGTATAAACATGGTAATATCTACACCACCATCTATCTAAACATGGAAATATCTACACCACCATCTGTATAAACATGGAAATATCTACAATGCCATCTGTAGAAAGATGGAAATATCTACACCGCAATCTGTGTAAACACGGAAATATCTACACCGATATCTGTAAAAACATGGAAATACCTACACCGCTATCTCTATAAACATGGAAATATCTAAACCGCGATCTGTATAAACATGGAAATATCTACACTGCGATCTGTATAAACATGGAAATATCTACACCGCTATCTGTATAAACATGGAAATATCTACACAGCTATCGCTATAAACATGGAAAATCTACACCGCCATCTGTATAAACATGGAAATATCTACACAGCCATGTGTATATACATGGAAATATCTACACCGCTATCTATATAAACATGGAAATAACTACACCGCTATCTGTATAAACATGGAAATATCTACACCACCATCTACATATACATGGAAATAACTGCGCCGCCATCTGTATAAACATGGAAATATCTACACGGTCAGCTGTGTATAGATGGAAATATCAACACCGCCATTTGTACAAACATGGAAATATCTGCACCGCTATCTGTATAACCATGGAAATATCTACACCGCGGTCTGTATGAATATGGAAATATCTACACCGCTATCTGTATAAACATAGAAATATCTACACCGCTATCTCTATAAACATGGAAATATCTACACCGTGATCTGTATAAACATGGAAAAATTTACACTGCTATCTGTATAAACATGGAAATTTCTACACCGTAATCTGTATAAATATGGAAATATCTACACCGCTATCTGTATAAACATGGAAATATCTGCAATGCCATCTGTAGAAAGATGGAAATATCTACATCGCAATCTGTGTAAACGTGAAAATATCTACACCGCGATCTGTATAAACATGGAAATATCTTCACCACAATCTGTATAAACATGGAAATAACTACACTGCTACCTGTATAAACATGGTAATATCTACACCACCATCTATATAAACATGGAAATATCTACACTGCCATCTGTATAAACATGGAAATATCTACAATGCCATCTGTAGAAAGATGGAAATATCTACACCGCAATCTGAGTAAACATGGAACTATCTACACCGCTATCTGTAAACACATGGAAATATTTACACCGCAATCTGTATAAACATGGAAATTACTACACCGCGATCTGTATAAACATGGAAATATCTACACCGCGATCTGTAAAACATGGAAATATCTACACCGCTATCTGTATAAACATGGAAATATCTACACAGCTATCAATATAAACATGGAAAATCTACACCGCCATCTGTATAAACATGGAAATACCTACAAACTCATCTGTATAAACATGGAAATATCTACACAGCCATCTGTATAAACATGGAAATATCTACACAGCCATCTGTGTATACAAGGAAATATCTACACCGCCGTCTGTATAGACATGGAAATAACTACACCGCTATTAGTATAAACAAGGAAATATCTACACCGTGATCTGTAAAAAAATGGAAATATCTACACCGCTATCTCTATAAACATGGAAATATCTACAACCCTATCTGTAAAAGCATGGAAATATTCACACCGCTATCTCTAAAAACGTGGAAAAATCAACACCACTATCTCTATGAACATGGAAATATCTACACCGCCATCTCTATAAACATGGAAATATCTACACCACGATCAGTATAAACATGGAAACATCTACACCGCTATCTTTATAAACATGGAAATATCTCCACTGCTATCTCTATAAACATCGAAATATCTACACCGCCATCTGTATAAACATGGAAATACTTACAAAGTTATCTGTATAAACATGGAAATATCTACACTGCCATCTGTATAAACATGGAAAAATCTACACAGCCATGTGTATGTAAATGGAAATATCTACACCGCTATCTATATAAACATGGAAATAACTACACCGCTATCTGTATAAACATGGAAATATCTACACCACCATCTACATATCCATGGAAATATCTGCGCCGCCATCTGTATAAACATGGAAATAACTACACGGTCATCTGTGTATAGATGGAAATATCAACACCGCCATCTGTACAAACATGGAAATATCTGCACCGCTATCTGTATAATTATGGAAATATCTACACCGCGGTCTGTATGAACATGGAAATATCTACACCGCTATCTGTATAAGCATGGAAATATCTACACCGCTATCTCTATAAACATGGAAATATCTACACCGTGATCTGTATAAACATAGAAAAATTTACACCGCTATCTGTATAAACATGAAAAAATCTACACCGCTATCTGTATAAACATGGAAATATCTACACCGTGATCTGTATAAACATGGAAATATCTACACCGCGATCTGTATAAACATGGAAATATATTCACCATAATCTGTATAAACATGGAAATATCTACACCGCTATCTGTATACACATGGTAATATCTACAACACCATCTATCTAAACATGGAAATATCTACACCACCATCTGTATAAATATGGAAATATCTACAATGCCATATGTAGAAAGATGGAAATATCTACACCGCAATCTGTGTAAACACGGAAATATCTACACCGATATCTGTAAAAACATGGAAATATCTACACCGCTATCTCTATAAACATGGAAATATCTACACCGCGATCTGTATAAACATGGAAATATCTACACCGCGATCTGTATAAACATGGAAATACCTACACCGCTATCTGTATAAACATGGAAATATCTACACAGCTATCGCTATAAACATGGAAAATCTACACCGCCATCTGTATAAACATGGAAATATCTACACAGCCATGTGTATATACATGGAAATATCTACACCGCTATCTATATAAACATGGAAATAACTACACCGCTATCTGTATAAACATGGAAATATCTACACCACCATCTACATATCCATGGAAATATCTGCGCCGCCATCTGTATAAACATGGAAATATCTACACGGTCATCTGTGTATAGATGGAAATATCAACACCGCCATTTGTACAAACATGGAAATATCTGCACCGCTATCTGTATAACCATGGAAATATCTACACCGCGGTCTGTATGAATATGGAAATATCTACACCACTATCTCTATAAACATGGAAATATCTACACCATGATCTGTATAAACATGGAAAAATTTACACTGCTATCTGTATAAACATGGAAATTTCTACACCGTAATCTGTATAAATATGGAAATATCTACACCGCTATCTGTATAAACATGGAAACACCTACACTGCTATCAGTATAAATATGGAAATATATACACAGCTATCAATATAAACATGGAAAATCTACACCGCCATCTGTATAAACATGGAAATACTTACAAAGTTATCTGTATAAACATGGAAATATCTACACTGCCATCTGTATAAACATGGAAATATCTACACAGCCATGTGTATATACATGGAAATATCTACACCGCTATCTATATAAACATGGAAATAACTACACCGCTATCTGTATAAACATGGAAATATCTAGACCACCATCTACATATCCATGGAAATATCTGCGCCGCCATCTGTATAAACATGGAAATATCTACATGGTCATCTGTGTATAGATGGAAATATCAACACCGCCATCTGTATGAACATGGAAATATCTACACCGCTATCTGTATAAGCATGGAAATATCTACACCGCTATCTCTATAAACATGGAAATATCTACACCGTGATCTGTATAAACATAGAAAAATTTACACCGCTATCTGTATAAACATGAAAAAATCTACACCGCTATCTGTATAAACATGGAAATATCTACACCGTGATCTGTATAAACATGGAAATATCTACACCGCGATCTGTATAAACATGGAAATATATTCACCATAATCTGTATAAACATGGAAATATCTACAATGCCATCTGTAGAAAGATGGAAATATTTACACCGCAATCTGTGTAAACATGGAAATATCTACACCGATATCTGTAAAAACATGGAAATATCTACACCGCTGTCTCTATAAACATGGAAATATCTACACCGCGATCTGTATAAACATGGAAATATCTACACCGCGATCTGTATAAACATGGAAATATCTACAACGCTATCTGTATAAACATGGAAATATCTACACAGCTATCAATATAAACATGGAAAATCTACACCGCCATCTGTATGAACATGGAAATACCTACAAAGTCATCTGTATAAACATGGAAATATCTACACAGCCATCTGTATAAACATGGAAAAATCTACACAGCCATCTGTATATACATGGAAATATCTACACCGCTATCTGTATAAACATGGAAATAACTACACCGCTATTAGTATAAACAAGGAAATATCTACACCGTGATCTGTAAAAAAATGGAAATATCTACACCGCTATCTCTATAAACATGGAAATATCTACACCCCTATCTGTATAAGCATGGAAATATCCACACCGCTATCTCTATAAACGTGGAAAAATCAACACCGCTATCTCTATGAACATGGAAATATCTACACCGTCATCTCTATAAACATGGAAATATCTACACCACGATCAGTATAAACATGGAAACAGCTACACCGCTATCTGTATAAACATGGAAATATCTCCACTGCTATCTCTATAAACATCGAAATATCTACAACGCCATCTGTATAAACATGGAAATACTTACAAAGTTATCTGTATATACATGGAAATATCTACACTGCCATCTGTATAAACATGGAAATATCTACACAGCCATGTGTGTATACATGGATATATCTACACCGCTATCTATGTAAACATGGAAATAACTACACCGCTATCTGTATAAACATGGAAATATCTACACCACCATCTACATATCCATGGAAATATCTGCGCCGCCATCTGTATAAACATGGAAATATCTACACGGTCATCTGTGTATAGATGGAAATATCAACACCGCCATCTGTACAAACATGGAAATATCTGCACCGCTATCTGTATAACCATGGAAATATCTACACCGCGGTCTGTATAAACATGGAAATATCTACACCGCTATCTGTATAAACATGGAAATATCTACAATGCTATCTCTATAAACATGGAAATATCTACACCGTGATCTATATAAACATGGAAAAATTTACACCGCTATCTGTATAAACATGGAAATTTCTACACCGTTATCTGAATAAATATGGAAATATTTACACCGCTATCTGTGTAAACATGGAAATATCTACACCGCTATCTGTATAAACATGGAAATATCTACACCGCGATCTGTATAAACATGGAAATATCTACACCACGATCTGTACAAACATGGAAATATCTTCACCACAATCTGTATAAACATGGAAATATCTACACCGCTACCTGCATAAACATGGTAATATCTACACCACCATCTATATAAACATGGAAATATCTACACCGCCATCTGCATAAACATGGAAATATCTACAATGCCATCTGTAGAAAGATGGAAATATCTACACAGCAATCTGTGTAAACATGGAAATATCTACACCGCGATCTGTATAAACATGGAAATATCTTCACCACAATCTGTATAAACATGGAAATATCTACACCGCTACCTGTATAAACATGATAATATCTACACCACCATCTATATAAACATGGAAATATCTACACCGCCATCTGTATAAACATGGAAATATCTACAATGTCATCTGTAGAAAGTTGGAAATATCTACACCGCAATCTTTGTAAACATGGAACTATCTACACTGCTTTCTGTAAACACATGGAAATATCTACACCGCTATCTGTATAAACATGGAAATATCTACACCGCGATCTGTATAAACATGGAAATACCTACACCGCTATCTGTATAAACATGGAAATATCTACACAGCTATCGCTATAAACATGGAAAATCTACACCGCCATCTGTATAAACATGGAAATATCTACACAGCCATGTGTATATACATGGAAATATCTACACCGCTATCTATATAAACATGGAAATAACTACACCGCTATCTGTATAAACATGGAAATATCTACACCACCATCTACATATCCATGGAAATATCTGCGCCGCCATCTGTATAAACATGGAAATATCTACACGGTCATCTGTGTATAGATGGAAATATCAACACCGCCATTTGTACAAACATGGAAATATCTGCACCGCTATCTGTATAACCATGGAAATATCTACACCGCGGTCTGTATGAATATGGAAATATCTACACCACTATCTCTATAAACATGGAAATATCTACACCATGATCTGTATAAACATGGAAAAATTTACACTGCTATCTGTATAAACATGGAAATTTCTACACCGTAATCTGTATAAATATGGAAATATCTACACCGCTATCTGTATAAACATGGAAACACCTACACTGCTATCAGTATAAATATGGAAATATATACACAGCTATCAATATAAACATGGAAAATCTACACCGCCATCTGTATAAACATGGAAATACTTACAAAGTTATCTGTATAAACATGGAAATATCTACACTGCCATCTGTATAAACATGGAAATATCTACACAGCCATGTGTATATACATGGAAATATCTACACCGCTATCTATATAAACATGGAAATAACTACACCGCTATCTGTATAAACATGGAAATATCTAGACCACCATCTACATATCCATGGAAATATCTGCGCCGCCATCTGTATAAACATGGAAATATCTACATGGTCATCTGTGTATAGATGGAAATATCAACACCGCCATCTGTATGAACATGGAAATATCTACACCGCTATCTGTATAAGCATGGAAATATCTACACCGCTATCTCTATAAACATGGAAATATCTACACCGTGATCTGTATAAACATAGAAAAATTTACACCGCTATCTGTATAAACATGAAAAAATCTACACCGCTATCTGTATAAACATGGAAATATCTACACCGTGATCTGTATAAACATGGAAATATCTACACCGCGATCTGTATAAACATGGAAATATATTCACCATAATCTGTATAAACATGGAAATATCTACAATGCCATCTGTAGAAAGATGGAAATATTTACACCGCAATCTGTGTAAACATGGAAATATCTACACCGATATCTGTAAAAACATGGAAATATCTACACCGCTGTCTCTATAAACATGGAAATATCTACACCGCGATCTGTATAAACATGGAAATATCTACACCGCGATCTGTATAAACATGGAAATATCTACAACGCTATCTGTATAAACATGGAAATATCTACACAGCTATCAATATAAACATGGAAAATCTACACCGCCATCTGTATGAACATGGAAATACCTACAAAGTCATCTGTATAAACATGGAAATATCTACACAGCCATCTGTATAAACATGGAAAAATCTACACAGCCATCTGTATATACATGGAAATATCTACACCGCTATCTGTATAAACATGGAAATAACTACACCGCTATTAGTATAAACAAGGAAATATCTACACCGTGATCTGTAAAAAAATGGAAATATCTACACCGCTATCTCTATAAACATGGAAATATCTACACCCCTATCTGTATAAGCATGGAAATATCCACACCGCTATCTCTATAAACGTGGAAAAATCAACACCGCTATCTCTATGAACATGGAAATATCTACACCGCCATCTCTATAAACATGGAAATATCTACACCACGATCAGTATAAACATGGAAACAGCTACACCGCTATCTGTATAAACATGGAAATATCTCCACTGCTATCTCTATAAACATCGAAATATCTACAACGCCATCTGTATAAACATGGAAATACTTACAAAGTTATCTGTATATACATGGAAATATCTACACTGCCATCTGTATAAACATGGAAATATCTACACAGCCATGTGTGTATACATGGATATATCTACACCGCTATCTATGTAAACATGGAAATAACTACACCGCTATCTGTATAAACATGGAAATATCTACACCACCATCTACATATCCATGGAAATATCTGCGCCGCCATCTGTATAAACATGGAAATATCTACACGGTCATCTGTGTATAGATGGAAATATCAACACCGCCATCTGTACAAACATGGAAATATCTGCACCGCTATCTGTATAACCATGGAAATATCTACACCGCGGTCTGTATAAACATGGAAATATCTACACCGCTATCTGTATAAACATGGAAATATCTACAATGCTATCTCTATAAACATGGAAATATCTACACCGTGATCTATATAAACATGGAAAAATTTACACCGCTATCTGTATAAACATGGAAATTTCTACACCGTTATCTGAATAAATATGGAAATATTTACACCGCTATCTGTGTAAACATGGAAATATCTACACCGCTATCTGTATAAACATGGAAATATCTACACCGCGATCTGTATAAACATGGAAATATCTACACCACGATCTGTACAAACATGGAAATATCTTCACCACAATCTGTATAAACATGGAAATATCTACACCGCTACCTGCATAAACATGGTAATATCTACACCACCATCTATATAAACATGGAAATATCTACACCGCCATCTGCATAAACATGGAAATATCTACAATGCCATCTGTAGAAAGATGGAAATATCTACACAGCAATCTGTGTAAACATGGAAATATCTACACCGCGATCTGTATAAACATGGAAATATCTTCACCACAATCTGTATAAACATGGAAATATCTACACCGCTACCTGTATAAACATGATAATATCTACACCACCATCTATATAAACATGGAAATATCTACACCGCCATCTGTATAAACATGGAAATATCTACAATGTCATCTGTAGAAAGTTGGAAATATCTACACCGCAATCTTTGTAAACATGGAACTATCTACACTGCTTTCTGTAAACACATGGAAATATCTACACCGCTATCTGTATAAACATGGAAATATCTACACCGCGATCTGTATAAACATGGATATATCTACACCGTGATCTGTATAAACATGGAAATATCTACACCGCTATCTGTATAAACATGGAAATACCTACACAGCTATCAATATAAACATGGAAAATCTGCACCGCCATCTGTATAAACATGGAAATACCTACAAAGTCATCTGTATAAACATGGAAATACCTACAAAGTCATCTGTATAAACATGGAAATATCTACACAGCCATCTGTATAAACATGGAAATATCTACACAGCCATCTGAATATACATGGAAATATCTACACCGCTATCTCTATAGACATGGAAATAACTACACCGCTATTAGTATAAACAAGGAAATATCTACACCGTGATCTGTTAAAAATGGAAATATCTACACCGCTATCTCCATAAACATGGACATAGCTACACCCCTATCTGTATAAGCATGGAAATATCCACACCGCTATCTCTATAAACGTGGAAAAATCAACACCGCTATCTCTATGAACATAGAAATATCTACACCGCCATCTCTATAAACATGGAAATATCTACACCACGATCAGTATAAACATGGAAACATCTACACCGCTATCTGTATAAACATGGAAATATCTCCACTGCTATCTCTATAAACATCGAAATATCTACACCGCCATCTGTATAAACATGGAAATACTTACAAAGTTATCTGTATAAACATGGAAATATCTACACCGCCATCTGTATAAACATGGAAATATCTACACAGCCATGTGTATATACATGGAAATATCTACACCGCTATCTACATAAACATGGAAATAACTACACCGCTAACTGTATAAACATGGAAATATCTACACCACCATCTACATATCCATGGAAGTATCTGCGCCGCCATCTGTATAAATATGGAAATATCTACACGGTCATCTGTGTATAGATGGAAATATCAACACCGCCATCTGTACAAACATGGAAATATCTGCACTGCTATCTGTATAACCATGGAAATATCTACACCGCGGTCTGTATGAACATGGAAATATCTACACTGCTATCTGTATAAACATGGAAATATCTACACCGCTATCTCTATAAAGATGGAAATATCTACACCGTGATCTGTATAAACATGGAAAAATTTACACCGCTATCTGTATAAACATGGAAATTTCTACACCGTTATCTGTATAAATATGGAAATATCTACACCGCTATCTGTATAAACATGGAAATATCTACACCGCTATCTGTATAAACATGGAAATATCTACACCCTGATCTGTATAAACATGGAAATATCTACACCGCGATCTGTATAAACATGGAAATATCTTCCCCACAATCTGTATAAACATGGAAATATGTACACCGCTACCTGCATAAACATGGTAATATCTACACCACCATCTATATAAACATGGAAATATCTACACCGCCATCTGCATAAACATGGAAATATCTACAATGCCATCTGTAGAAAGATGGAAATATCTACACCGCAATCTGTGTAAACATGGAAATATCTACACCGCGATCTGTATAAACATGGAAATATCTTCATCACAATCTGTATAAACATGGAAATACCTACACTGCTACCTTTATAAACATGGTAATATCTTCGCCACCATCTATATAAACATGGAAAAATTTACACCGCTATCTGTATAAACATGGAAATTTCTACACCGTTATCTGTATAAATATGGAAATATCTACACCGCTATCTGTATAAACATGGAACTATCTACACCGCTATCTGTAAACACATGGAAATATCTACACCGCTATCTGTATAAACATGGAAATATCTACACCGCGATCTGTATAAACATGGAAATATCTACACCGTGATCTGTATAAACATGGAAATATCTACACCGCTATCTGTATAAACATGGAAATATCTACACCGCCATCTGTATAAACATGGAAATACCTATACAGTCATCTATGTAAACATGGAAATATCTACACCACCATCTGTATAAACATGGAAATATCTTCAATGCCATCTGAATACACATGGAAATACCTACACGGCAATCTGTGTATAGATGGAAACATCAACACCTCCATATGTACAAACATGGAAATATCTACACTGCAATCTCTATAAACATGGAAATATCTACACTGCGGTCTGTATAAACATGGAAATACCTACACTGGTATCTGTATAAACATAGAAATATCAACACAATGATCTGTATAAACATGGAAATATCTACAACGCTATCTGTATAAACATGGAAATATCTGCACCGCTATCTCTATAAACATGGAAATATCTACAAAGACATCTGTATAAACATGGAAATATCTACACCACGATCAGAATAAACACGGAAATATCTGCACCGCTATCTGTATAAACATGGAAATATCTCCAATGCTATCTGTATAAACATCGAAATATCTACTCCGCCATCTGTATAAACATGGAAATACTTACAAAGTTATCTGTATAAACATGGAAATATCTACACCGCCATCTGTGTAACCATGGAAATATCTAAACAGCCATGTGTATATACATCGAAATAACTACACCGCTATCTATATAAACATGGAAATAACTACACCGCTATCTGTATAAACATGGAAATATCTACACCGCCATCTACATATCCATGGAAATATCTGCGCTGCCATCTGTATAAACATGGAAATATCTACACTGTCATCTGTGTATAGATGGAAATATCAACACCGTCATCTCTACAAACATGGAAATATCTGCACTGCTATTTGTATAAACATGAAAATATCTACACCGCTGTCTGTATAAACATGGAAATATCTACACCGCTATCTGTATAAACATGGAAATATCTACACCGCTATCTCTATAAACATGGAAATATCTACACCGTGATCTGTATAAACATGGAAATATTTACACCGCTATCTGTATAAGCATGGAAATTTCTAAACCGTTATCTGTATAAATATGGAAATAACTACACCGCTATCTCTATAAACATGGAAATATCTACACCACCATCTGTATAAACATGGAAATACCTATACAGTCATCTGTGTAAACATGGAAATATCTACACCACCATCTGTATAAACATGGAAATATCTTCAATGCCATCTGTATACACATGGAAATACCTACAGGGCAATCTGTGTATAGATGGAAACATCAACACCGCCATCTGTACAAACATGGAAATATCTACACTGCTATCTCAATAAACATGGAAATATCTACACTGCGGTCTGTATAAACACGGAAATATCTACACCGCGATCTGTATAAACATGGAAATATCTTCACCACAATCTGTATAAACATGGAAATATCTACACCGCTACCTGTATAAACATGATAATATCTACACCACCATCTATATAAACATGGAAAATCTACACCGCCATCTGTAAACATGGAAATATCTACAATGCCATCTGTAGAAAGATGGAAATATCTACACCGCAATCTGTGTAAACATGGAACTATCTACACCGCTATCTGTAAACTCATGGAAATATCTACACCGCTATCTGTATAAACACGGAAATATCTACACCGCGATCTGTATAAACATGGAAATATCTACACCGCCGTCTACATATCCATGGAAATATCTGCGCCACCATCTGTATAAACATGGAAATATCTACACGGTCATCTGTGTAGAGATGGAAATATCAAAAACGCCATCTGTACAAACATGGAATTATCTGCACCGCTATTTGTATAAACGTGAAAATATCTACACCGCGGTCTGTATAAACATGGAAATATCTACAAAGACATCTGTATACACATGGCAATACCTACACAGTCATGTGTAGGAACATTTAAATATCTCCACTGCCTTCTGTATAAACATAGAAATATCTACACAGCCCTCTGTATAAATATGGAAATATCTGCATAGGCATCTGTGTAAACATGGAAATATCTGCACCGCTATCTGTATAAACATGGAAATACCTACACCGCTGTCTCTATAATCATGGAAATATGTACACCGCTATGTGTATAAACATGGAAATATCTCCACTGCTCTCTGTATAAACATGGAAATACCTCCACCGTTATCTGTATAAACATGGAAATATCAACAGCGCCATCTCTATAAACATTGAATTATCTACACTGCCATCTGTAAAAACATGGAAATATCTACACAGTCATCTGAATAAACATGGAAATATCTTCACCACCATCTGTATAAACAAGGAAATACCTACAATACCATCTGTATACACATGGAAATATCTACACAGACATCTGTATAAATATGGAAATATCTACACCGCCATCTGTATAAACATGGAAATATCTACACTGCCATCTGTAGAAAGATGGAACTATCTTCACCGCTATCTCTATAAATATGGAAATATCTACACCGCCATCTCTATAAACATGAAAATATCTACACTGCCATCTCCATAAAGATGGAGGTATCTACTCTGCCATGTGTATAAACACGGAAATATCTACAACACTATCTCTGTAAACATGGAAATATCTACACCGCTATCTGTTTAAACATGGAAATATCTACACCGCCATCTGCACCTCCATGGAAATATCTACGCCGCCATCTGTATAAACATGGAAATATCCACTCCGCTATCTCTATAAACATGGAAAAATCAACACCGCTATCTCTATGAACATGGAAATATCTACACCGCCATCTCAGTAAACATGGAAATATCTCCACCACGATCAGAATAAACATGGAAATATCTACACCGCTATCTGTATAAACATGGAAATATCTCCACTGCTATCTCTATAAACATCGAAATATCAACACCGCCATCTGTATAAACATGGAAATACTTACAAAGTTATCTGTATAAACATGGAAATATCTACTAAGCCATGTGAATATACATGGAAATATCTACGCCGCTATCTATATAAACATGGAAATAACTACACCGCCATCAGTATAAACACGGAAATATCTACACCGCCATCTACATATCCATGGAAATATCAGCGCCGCCATCTGTATAAACATGGAAATATCTACACGGTCATCTGTGTATAGATGGAAATATCAACACCGCCATCTGTACAAACATGGAAATATCTGCACCGCAATCTGTATAAAGATGGAAATATCTACACCGCGGTCGGTATAAACATGGAAATATCTAAACCGCTACCTGTATAAACATGGAAATATCTACACCACTATCTCTATAAAGATGGAAATATCTACACCGTGATCTGTATAAACATGTAAATATTTACACCGCTATCTGTATAAACATGGAAATATCTACACTGTTATCTGTATAAACATGGAAATACCTACAACGCCATCTGTAGAAACATGGAAATATCTACACCACCATCTGTATAAACATGGAAATATCTACAATGCCATCTTTATACACAAGGAAATACCTACACGGCAATCTGTGTATAGATGGAAACATCAACACCGCCATCTGTATAGACATGGAAATATCTACACTGTGGTCTGTATAAACATGGAAATATCTACACCGGTATCTGTATAAACATGGAAATATCTACACAACGATCTGTATAAAACATGGAAATATTTACAACGCTATCTGTATAAACATGGAAATATCTACACCGCTATCTCTATAAACAAGGAAATACCTGCAAAGCCATCTGTTTAAACATGGAAATAACTACACAGTCATGTGTAGGAACATGGAAATATCTACAATGCCATCTGTATAATCATGGAAATATCTACACAGCGCTCTGTATAAATATGGAAATATCTGCATAGGCATCTGTATAAACATGGAAATATCCGCACCGCTATCTGTATAAACATGGAAATACCTACACCGCTGTCTCTATAAACATGGAAATATGTACACCGCTATCTGTATAAACATGCTAATATCTGCACTGCTGTCTGTATAAACATGGAAATATCTCCACCTTTATCTGTATAAACATGGAAATATCTACAGCGCCATCTCTATAAACTTTGAAATATCTACACTGCCATCTGTAAAAACATGGAAATATCTACATAGTCATCCGAATAAACATTGAAATATCTACACCACCATCTGTATAAACATGGAAGTACCTACAATACCATCTGTATACACATGGAAATATATACACAGACATCTGTATAAATATGGAAATATCTACACTTCTATCTGTATAAACATGGAAATACCTACACCGTGATCAGTATAAATATGGAAATATCTACACCGCTATCTGCATAAACATGGAAATATCTCCACTGCTATCTCTATAATGAACCAAATATCTACACCGCCATCTGTATAAACGTGGAAATACTTACAAGTTATCTGTATAAACATGGAAATATCTACACCGCCATTTGTATAAACATGGAAATATCTAAACAGCCATGTTTATATACATGGAAATATCTACACCGCTATCTATACAAACATGGAAATAACTACACCGCTATCTGTATAAACATGGAAATATCTACCCCGCCATATTCATATGTATAGAAATATCTGTGCCGCCATCTGTATAAACATGGAAATATCTACACGGTCATCTGTGTATAGATGGAAATATCGGCACCGCTATCTGTATAAACATGGAACTAACTACAACGCTATTTGTATAAACAAGTAAATGTCTACACCGCCATCTGTTTAAACATGGATATATATACACAGACATCTGTTTATACACGGAAATATCTACACCGCTATCTGTATAAACATGCTAATAACTACACCGCTATCTGTATAAATTTGGAAATATTTGCACCGCTATCCGTATAAACATGGTAATATCAACACAGCGGTCTGTATAAACATGGAAATATCTACACCATGATCTGTATAAACATGGAAACTTCTACACCGTGATCTGTATAAACATGGAAATATCTACACCGCCATCTCTATAAACATGGAAATATCTACACCCCTATCTGTATAAATATGGAAATATCCACACCGCCGTCTCTATAAACATGGAAAAATCAACACCGCTATCTCTGTGAACATGGAAATATCTACACCGCCATCTCTATAAACATGGAAATATCTACACCGCGATCAGTATAAACATGGAAATATCTACACCGCTATCTGTATAAACATGGAAATATCTCCACTGCAATCTCTATAAACATCGAAATATCTACACCGCCATCTGTATAAACATGGAAATACTTAAAAGTTATCTGTATAAACATGGAAATATCTACACCGCCATCTGTATAAACATGGAAATATCTACACAGCCATGTGTATATACATGGAAATATCTACACCGTTATCTATATAAACATGGAAATAACTACACCGCTTTCTGTATAAACATGGAAATATTTACACCACGGTCTGTATAAACATGGAAATTTCTACACCGTTATCTGTATAAATATGGAAATATCTACACCGCTATCTCTATAAACATGGAAATATCTACACTGCCATCTATATGAAGTTGGAAATATCTACACTGCTATCTCTATAAACATGGAAAAAACTACTATGACATCTGTAAAAACATGGAAATACCTAAACAGTTATCAGTATAAACATGGAAATATCTACACCACAATCTGTATAAACATGGAAATATCTACAATGCCATCTGTATACACATGGAAATACCTACACGGCAATCTGTGTATAGATGGAATCATCAACACCGCCATCTGTACAAACATGGAAATATCTACACCGCTATCTCTATAAACATGGAAATATCTACACTGCGGTCTCTATAAACATGGAAATATCTACACCGGTATCTGTATAAACATGGAAATATCTACACCACGATCTGTATAAACATGGAAATATCTACACCGCCATCTGTATAAACATGGAAATATCTACAAAGCCATGTGCACATACATGGAAATATCTACACCGCTCTCTATATAAACATGGAAGCAACTACACCGTTATCTGTACATACATGGAAATATCTACACCGCCATCTACATATCCATAGAAATATCTGCGCCGCCATCTGTATAAACATGGAAATATCTACACGGTCATCTGTGTATAGATGGAAATATCAACAACGCAATCTGTATAAACATGGAAATATCTGCACCGCTATCTGTATAAACATGGAAATATCTACACCGCAGTCTGTATAAACATGGAAATATATACACCGCTATCTGTATAAACATGGAAATATATACACCGCTATCTCTATAAACATGGAAATACCTACACCGTGATCTGTATCAACATGGAAATATTTACACAGATATCTGTATAAACATGGAAATTTCTACACCGTTATCTGTATAAATATGGAAATTTCTGCAAAGCTATCTCTATAAACATGGAAATATCTACACCGCCATCTGTATAAACATGGAAATACCTATACAGTCATCTGTGTAAACATGGAAATATCTAAACCACCATCTGTATAAACATGGAAATATCTACAATGCCATCCGTATACACATGGAAATACCTACACGGCAATCTGTGTATAGATGGAAACATCAACACCGCCATCTGTACAAACATGTAAATATCTACACTGCTATCTCTATAAACATGGAAATAACTACAATGCGGTCTGTATAAACATGGAAATATCTACACCGGTATCTGTATAAACATGGAAATATCTACACTACGCTCTGTATAAACATGGAAATATATACACCGCTATCTGTATAAACATGGAAATATCTGCACCGCTATCTCTATAAACATGGAAA
Source organism: Pan paniscus (assembly GCF_029289425.2). NCBI lineage: Eukaryota > Metazoa > Chordata > Mammalia > Primates > Hominidae > Pan > Pan paniscus. The sequence goes on from NC_073259.2 coordinate 2,883,749, forward strand.
TATCTACAAAGCCATCTGTTTAAACATGGAAATACCTACACAGTCATGTGTAGGAACATGGAAATATCTACACTGCCATCTGTATAAACATAGAAATAACTACACAGCCCTCTGTATAAATATGGAAATATCTGCATAGGCATCTGTATAAACATGGAAATAGCTGCACCGCTATCTGTATAAACATGGAAATACCTACACCGCTGTCTCTATTAATATGGAAATATGTACACGGCTATGTGTATAAACATGGAAATATCTCCACTGCTGTCTGTATAAACATAGAAATATCTCCACCGTTACCTGTCTAAACATGGAAATATCTACACCGCCAAAAGTATAAACATGGAAATATCTTCACCGAAATCTGTATAAAAATGGAAATATCTACACCGCTATCTCTATAAACATGCAAATATCTACACCACCATCTGTATAAACATGGAAATATCTACACCACGATCTGTATAAACATGGAAATATCTACACCGCCATCTGTATAAACATGGAAATATCTACAAAGCCATGTGTACATACATGGAAATATCTAAACCGCTCTCTATATAAACATGGAAACAACTACACTGTTATCTGTATATACATGGAAATATCTACACCGCCATCTACATATCCATAGAAATATCTGCGCCGCCATCTGTATAAACATGGAAATATCTACACGGTCATCTGTGTATAGATGGAAATATCAACAACGCAATCTGTACAAACATGGAAATATCTGCACCGATATCTGTATAAACATGGAAATATCTACACCGCAGTCTGTATAAACATGGAAATATCTACACCGCTATCTGTATAAACATGGAAATATATACACCGCTATCTCTATAAACATGGAAATACCTACACCGTGATCTGTATAAACATGGAAATATTTACACAGATATCTGTATAAACATGGAAATTTCTACACCGTTATCTGTATAAATATGGAAATTTCTGCAAAGCTATCTCTATAAACATGGAAATATCTACACCGCCATCTGTATAAACATGGAAATACCTATACAGTCATCTGTGTAAACATGGAAATATCTAAACCACCATCTGTATAAACATGGAAATATCTACAATGCCATCCGTATACACATGGAAATACCTACACGGCAATCTGTGTATAGATGGAAACATCAACACCGCCATCTGTACAAACATGGAAATATCTACACTGCTATCTCTATAAACATGGAAATATCTACACTGCGGTCTGTATAAACATGGAAATATCTACACCGGTATCTGTATAAACATGGAAATATCTACAGTACGATCTGTATAAACATGGAAATATATACACCGCTATCTGTATAAACATGGAAATATCTTCACCGCTATCTCTATAAACATGGAAATATCTACAAAGCCATCTGTTTAAACATGGAAATACCTACACAGTCATGTGTAGGAACATGGAAAAATCTACACTGACATCTGTATAAACATAGAAATATCTACACAGCCCTCTGTATAAATATGGAAATATCTGCATAGGCATCTGTATAAACATGGAAATAGCTGCACCGCTATCTGTATAAACATGGAAATACCTACACCGCTGTCTCTATTAATATGGAAATATGTACACGGCTATGTGTATAAACATGGAAATATCTCCACTGCTGTCTGTATAAACATAGAAATATCTCCACCGTTACCTGTCTAAACATGGAAATATCTACACCGCCAAAAGTATAAACATGGAAATATCTTCACCGAAATCTGTATAAAAATGGAAATATCTACACCGCTATCTCTATAAACATGCAAATATCTACACCACCATCTGTATAAACATGGAAATATCTACACTGTGATCAGTATAAACATGGAAATAACTACACCATCTTCTGTATAAATATGGATATATCTACACTTCTATCAGTATAAACATGTAAATACCTACACCGCTATCTATATAAACATGGAAATATCTACACCAACATGTGTATAAATATGGAAATATCTACACGGCTATCTCTATAAGCATGGAAATATCTACACCGCCATCTGTGTAAACATGGAAATATCTACACCGCTGTCTCTATAAACATGGAAATACCTCCACCGACATCAGTAAAAACATGGAAATATCTACACCGTTATCTGTATAAACATCAAAATATCTACACCACGATCTGTATAAACATGGAAATATCTACACCGCTATCTGTATAAACATGGAAATATCTACCCCTATATCTGTATAAATATGGAAATATCTACACCGCTATCTGTATAAACATGGAAATAACTTCACCGCAGTCTGTATAATCATGGAAATATCTACACAACGATCTATATAAACATGGAAAGATCTACACCACTATCTGTATAAACATGGAAATATCTACACCATTATCTGTATAAACATGGAAATACCTACACCGCTATCTGCATAAAACTGGAAATATCTACACCACCATCTGTATAACTATGGAAATATTTACACCGCTATCTCTATAAACATGGAAATACCTTCACCACCATTTGCATAAACATGAAATTATCTTCACTGCTATCACTGTAAACATGGAAATATCTAAACCGCAATCTGCTTCAACCTGGAAATATCTACAACGCCATCTGTAAAAACATGGAAATATCCACACCACCATCTGTAAAAACATGGAAATATCTACACAGTCATCTGTATAAACATGGAAATATCTACACCACCATCTGTATAAACATGGAAATATCTACAATGCCATCTGTATTCACATGGATATATCTACACAGCCGTCTGTAAACATGGAAATACCTACACCCCTATCTCTTTAAACATGGAAATATATACACCGCCATCTCTATAAACATGAAAATATCTACACTGCCATCTCCATAAACGTGGAACTAACTACAATGCCATCTCTATAAACATGGAAATATCTATACCGCCATATGTATAAACTTGGAAATATCTACGCCGCCATCTGAAGAAAAATGGAAATATCTACACTGCTATCTGTATAAACATGGATATACCTACACCACTATCTGTATAAACATGGAAATATCTACACAGCTATCTGTATGGACATGGAAATACCTACACCGCTATCTGTATAAATATGGAAAGATCTACACCACGATCTTTATAAACATGGAAATAACCCCGCTATCTGTATAAACATGGAAATATCTACAACGCTATCTGTGTAAACATGGAAATGTCTACACCGCTATCTGTGTAAACATGGAAATGTCTACAGCGCTATCTGTGTAAAGATGGAAATATTTACACCGCTTTCATTGTAAAAATGGAAATATCTATGCCGCTATCTGTGTAAACATGGAAATATCTACTCTGCTATCTGTATAAACATGGAAATATCTACACCGCTATCTGTATAAACATGGAAATATCTCCACAGCTATCTGTATAAACATGGGAATATCTACACCGCGATCTATATAAACATGAAAATATCTACACCGATATCTGTATAAAAATGCAATTATCTACACCGCTATCTGTATAAACATGGAAATACCTACATCGCTATCTTTATAAACATGGAAATATCTACATTGCTATCACTATGAAGATGGAAATACCTACACCGCCATCTGTATAAACATGCAAATATCTCCACCGCTATCTGTATAAACTTGGAAATATCTACAACAATATCTGTGTAAACGTGGAAATATCTACACAACTATCTGTGTAAACATGGAAATGTCTTCACCGCTATATGTGTAAAGATTCAAATTTCTACACCGTAAGCTCTGCAAATTTGGAAATATCTACACCGCTATCTGTGTAAACATGGAAAGAAGTAAAACGCTATCTGTATAAACATGGAAATATCTACAACGCCATCTGTATAAACATGGAAATATCTTCACCGTCATCTGTATAAAGATGGGAATATCTGCACCGCTAGCTGTACAAACATGGAAATATCTACACCGCTATCTGTGTAAACATGGAAATATCTATACAGCTAACTGTGTAAACATGGAAATATCTACACTGATATCTGTAAAAACATGGAAATATCCACACCATGATCTGCGTATACATAGAAATATCCACATCGCTATCTGTATAAACATTGAAATATCTACACCGCTATCTGTATAAACATGGAAATATCTAAACTGCTATCTCTATAAACTTGGAAATATCTACAACACTTTCTGTGTAATCATGGAAATATCTACACAGCCATCTGTGTAAACATGGAAATATCTACACCGCTATCTGTGTAAAGATGGAAATATCTACACCGCAATCTGTGCAAAGATGGAAATCACTACATCGCTATCTCTATAAACATGGAAATATCTGCATTGCTATCTGTATAAACAGGAAAATATCTACACCACTATCTCTATAAACATGGAAATACCTACACCACAATATGTATAAACATGGAAATATCTAGGCAGTCATCTGTATAAACATGGAAATATCTACACCGACATCTCTATAAACTTGGAAATATCTACACGGCCATCTGTATGAACATGGAAAAATCTACACCGCAATCTGTATAAACATGGAAATATCTCCACTGCTATCTGTTTAAATATGGAAATATCTACACAGTCGTCTGTATATACATGGAAATATCTACAACACCATCTCTACAAACATGGAAATATCTACACTGCCGTCTGTATACACATGGAAATATCTACACAGCCATCAGTATATACATGGAAACATCTGCACCGCTATCTCTGTACACATGGAAATACCTACACTGCAATCTCTATAAACATGGAAATATCTACACCACAATCTTTATAAACATGGAAATATCCACACCGCAGTCTCTATAAACATGAAAATATATACAACGCTATCTCCATAAATATGGAAATATCTACACCGCCATCTCTGTAAACATGGAAATATCTACACTGCTATCTGTATAAACATGGAAATATCCACACTGCCATCCGTATAAAGATGGAAATATCTACACCGCAAGCTGTATAAACATGGAAATATCCACACCGCTATCTGCACAAACATGGAAATACCTACACCGCCATCTCTATAAACATGGAATTATCTACACCGCTATCTCTATAAACATAGAAATATCTACATCGCCATGTCTATAAACATGGAAATATCTACACTTCCATCTGGATATTCATGGAAATATCTATATCGCCCTCTGTGTAAACTTAGAAATATCTACACCGCCATCTGTATAAACATAGAAATATTTTCACTGCCATCTTCTGAAAGATGGAAATATCTACACCGCGATCTGCATAAACATGGAAATATCTACACCTCTACCTGTATAAACATGGAAATATCTACACTGCTCTCTGTATAAACATGGAAATGTCTACACCACTATCAGTACAAACATGGAAATATCCACATGGCTATTTCTATAAACATAGAAATATCTACACCGCCATCTGTGTAAGCATGGAAATAACTACACAGTTATCTGTATAAACATGGAACTACCTACACCGCCATCTGAATAAACAAGGAAATATCTACATCAGTATTTGTATGAATATGGAAATATCTGCACCGCTTTCTCTATAAACATGGAAACCTCCACATTGTTATCAGTATAAAGATGGAAATATCTACACTGCTGTCTGTATAAACATGGAAATATCTACACCGCTATCTGTATAAACATGGAAATATCTACACCGCTATCTGTATAAACATGGAAATATCTACACCGCTATCTGTATAAATATGGAAATATCTACAACGCTATCTGAGTAAACATGGAAATATCTAAACAGCTATCTGTGTAAAAATGGAAATATCTATACCGCTATCAGTATAAACATGGAAATAGCTACTCCGATATCTGTATAAAGACTGAATTATGTACACCGCCATCTGTATAAACATGGAAATAACTACACCGCCATCTGAATAAACATGGAAATACCTACACCGCTATCAGTATAAGCATGGAAATATCTACACTGCTATCTCTATAAAGATAGAAATAACTACACCACTGTCTGTATAAACATGGAAATATCTACACTGCTGTCTCTATAAACATGGAAATATCTATACCGCAATCATTATAAACATGTATATATCTACACAGCTGTCTCTAAAAACACGGATATATCTTCACCGCTGTCTCTATAAACATGCAAATATCTACACCGCTGTCTCCATAAACTTGGAAATATCTACACGGCTATCTCTATAAAGGTGGAAGTATCTACACCGCTGTCTCTGTAAACATGGAAATATCTACACCGCTATCTCTATAAACTTGGAAATATCTACACCGCTATCTCTATAAACGTGGAAATATCTACAACGCTATCAGTATAAACTTGTAAATGTCTACACCGCTACCTGTATAAACATGCAAATACTACACCGCTATCTCTATAAAATGGAAATATTTACACCGCTATGTGTATACACGTGGAAATATCTACACCGCTACCTGTATAAACGTGGAAATATCTACACTGCTATCTCTGTAAACGTGGAAATATCTACACCACATTCTGTATAAACGTGGAAATATCTACTCCGATATCTCTGTAAATGACTAAACATTTAAACGGCTATCTGTATAAACAAGGAAATATTTACACTGCTATCTCTATAAACATGGAAGTATTTACTACGCTATGTGTATAAACATGGAAATATGTACACCGCTATCTCTATAAACTTGGAAATAGCTACACTGCCATCTGTATAAAGATGGAAATATCAAGACCACGAGCTGTATAAACATGGAAATATCTACACTGCTATCTGTAAAAACATGGAAAAACCAACTCCGCCATCTGTATAATCATGGAAATATCCACACTGCTATCTCTATAAACATCGAAATATCTACACCGACATCTGTAATAACAAGGAAATATGTACACAGTCATCTGTACAAACATGGAAATATCCACACCTCCACCAGAATAAACATGGAAATATTTCACCTGCCATCTGTATACACATGGAAAAATCTACACAGCCATCAGTATAAACATGGAAATATCTGCACCGCTATCTCTGTAAACGTGGAAATATCTAAACCGCTATCTGTATAAACCTGGAAATATCTTCAACGCTATCGGTATAAACATGGAAATATCTACACCGCTATCTGTCTTAACATGAATATATCTACACCGCCATCTGTATAAACATGGTAAAATCTCCACCGCAATCTCTATAAACCTGGAAATATCTACAACGCTATCTGTGTAAAGATGGAAATATCTACACAGCTATCTGTGAAAACATAGAAATAACTACACCGGTATCTGTATAAACATGGAAATAGCTACACTGCTGTCTCTATAAACATGGAAAGATCTACACCGCTATCATTATTTATATGGAAATATCTATGACGCTGTCTCTAAAAACATGGAAATAACTACACCGCTGTCTCTATGAACATGTAAATATTTACACCGCTTTCCCCATAAACTTGGAAATATCTACACGGCTATCTCTATAAAGGTGGAAGTATCTACAGGGCAGTCTCTATAAACATGGAAATATCTACACCGCTATCTCTGTAAACGTGCAAATATATACAACGGTGTCTCTGTAAACATGGAAATATCTACACCGCTATCTCTATAAACATGGAAATATCTACACCGCTATATCTATAAACGTGGAAATATCTACACAGATATCAGTATAATCGTAGAAATATCTACACCGCTATCTGTATAAACTTGCAAATATCTTCACCGCTATCTCTGTAAACGTGGAAATATCTACACCGCTATGTGTATAAACGTGGAAATATCTACACCACTATCTCTATAAACGTGGAAATATCTGCACCGCTATCTCTGTAAACGTGGAAATATCTAAACCACTTGCTGTATAAACGTGGAAATATCTACACCGCTATCTCTGTAAAGGTGTAAACATTTAAACCGCTCCCTGAATAAACATGGAAATATTTACACAGATGTCTCTATAGACATGGAAATATTTACCACGCTATTTGTATAAACATGGAAATATGTACACCGCTATCTCTATTAACATGGAAATACCTACACTTCCATATGTATAAAGATGGAAATATCAACACTGCGAGCTGTATAAACACGGAAATATCTACACCGCTGTCTGTATAAACATGGAAATACCAACACCGCTACCTGTATAAACACGGAAATATCTTCAACGCTATCTGTATAATCATGGAAATATCCACACCGCTATCTGTATAAACATGGAAATATCTACACCGCTATCTGTATAAACATGGAAATATGTACACCGCTCTCTGTGTAAATATGGAAATACCTACACCGCTATCTGTGTAAAGATGGAAATAACCACACCGCAATCTGTGCAAATATGGAAATATCTACACCGCTATCACTGTAAGCATGGGTATACCTACACCGCTATCTGTTCAAACATGGAAATATCTACACCGCTATCTGTATAAGCATGGAAATATCTGGAACACAATCTGTATAAACATGGTAATATCTACACATGTATCTTTATAAACATGGAAATATCTGTGCTGCTATCTGTATAAACATGGAAATACCTACTCCGCTATCTGTAAAAATATGGAAATATCTACAACGCTATCTGTATAAACATGGAAATGTCTACACCGCTATCTGTATAAACATGGAAATACCTTCACAGTCATCTGTGTAAACGTGGAAATATCTACACCACTATCTGTGTAAACATGGAAATATCTACACTGCCATCTATATATACATGGAAATATCTACAGAGCTATCTCTATAAATATGGAAATATCTACACTGCTATCTCTATAAAATGGAAATAGCCACACCGCTATCTGTATAAACATGGTAATATCTACACCATCATCTGTAAAACAAGGAAATATCTACACTGTCATCTGTATAAATATTGAAATCTCTACACCTCCCTCTGTATAAACATGGAAATATCTACACTGCCATCTGTATACACATGGAAATATCTACACAGCCATCTGTATAAACATGGAAATATCTACAGCGATATCTGCATAAACATGGAAATATCTACACCGCTATCTGTATAAACATGGACATATCTACAACACTTTCTGTGTAAACATGGAAATATCAACACAGCTATCTGTGTAAACATGGAATTATGTACAGTGCTATCTGTGTAAAGATGGAAAAATCTACACCGCAATCTGTGCAAATATGGAAATTTCTACACAGCTATCTCTGTAAACATGGAAATATCTACACCGCTGTCTGTATAAACATGGAAATATCTACACCGCTATCTGTATAAACATGGAAATATCTACACCGCCATCTCTATAAACATTGAAATATCTACACTGCTATCTGTATAAACATGGAAATATATACACCGCTATCTGATTAAATATGGAAATAGCTTCACCGCTATCTCTATAAACATGGAAATGCCTACATAGCTATCACTACAACCATGGAAATATCTACATGGCTATCTCTATAAACATGGAAATATCTATACCGACATCTGCATAAACATGGAAATACCTACACAGTCATCTGTATAAACATGGAAATATTTACACCGCTATCTGTATAAACATGGAAATATCTACACAGCCGTCTGTAAAAACATGGAATTATCTACACAGTCATCTGTATAAACGTGGAAATATCTACACATCCATCTGTATAAAAATTTAAATATCTACACAGCCATCTGTATAAGCATGTAAATATCTACACCGCTATCTCTATAAACATGGAAATAACTACACGGCTATCTCTATAAAAATGGAAATATCTACTCCGCTATCTGTAGAAACATGGAAATATCTACACCGTGATCTGTATAAACTTGGAAATATCTACACCGCCATCTGTATAAACATGGAAATATCTCCACCGCCATCTGTATAAACATGGAAATATCTACAGCGCTATCTGCATAAACATGGAAATATCTACACAGTCATCTGCATATACATGGAAATATCTTCACCGCAATCTCTATAAACACGGAAATAGCCACACCGATATCTGTATAAACATGGAAATATCTACAACGCCATCTTTAAAAACATGGAAATATCTACACAGTCGTCTGAATAAACATGGGAATATCTACACCTCCCTCTGTATAAACATGGAATTACCTACACTGCCGTCTGTATAAGCACGGAAATAACTACACCGCTATCTGTATAAACATGGTAATACCTCCACCGCTATCTCTATAAACATGGAAACTTCTACAACGCTATCTGTTTAAAGATGGAAATATCTACACCGCAGTCTGTGCAAAGATGGAAATATCTACAACACTATCTCTATTAACATGGAAATATCTGCACCGCTATCTGTAGAATCATGGAAATATCTACACTGCTAACTCTATAAACATGGAAATATCTACACCGCCATCTCTATAAACATGGAAATATCTACACAGTCATCTGTATATACATGGAAATATATAAACCACCATCTCTATAAACATGGAAATATTTACACTGCCATCTGAATACACATGGAAATATCTACACAGCCTTCAGTATAAACGTGGAGACATCTGCACCGCTATCATCTCTATACACATGGAAATACCTACACCAGAATCTCTATAAACATGGAAGTGCCTACACCGCCATGTCTACAAAAATGGAAATAACTACACCGAAATCTGTATAAACATGAAAATATTTACACCCCCACCTTCATAAACATGGAACTATCTACACTGCCATCTGTGTAAACATGGAAATATCGTCACCGCTATCAGTTTAAACATGGAAATACCTTCACAGTCATCTGCATATACATGGAAATACCTACACCGCTATCTCTATAAACATGGAAATAGCCACACCGCTATCTGTATAAACATGGAAATATCTTCACCGCCATCTGTAAAAACATGGAAATATCTACACAGTTATCTGCATAAACATGGGAATATCTACACCTCCATCTGTATAAACATTGAAATATCTGCACCGGTCTCTGTGTAAACATGGAAATATCTCCACCGCTATCTGTATATACATGGAAATATCTACACCGCTGTCTGTATAAATATGGAAATATCTACACAGTCAACTGTATATACATGGAAATATCTACAACACCATCTCTACAAACATGGAAATAACTAAACTGCCATCTGTATACACATGGAAATATCTACACAGCCATCAGTATAAAGATGGAAACACCTGCACCGCTCTCTCTGTACACATGGAAATACCTACACCGCAATCTCTATAAACATGGAAATATCTACACCAAAATCTTTCTAAAACAGGTAAATATATACACCGCCGTCTCTATAAACATGAAAATATCTACAACGCCATCTCCATAAACATGGAAATATCTACACCGCCATCTGTGTAAACATGGAAATATCTACACAGCTATCTGTATAAACTTGGAAATATCTACACTGCCATCTCTATAAAGATGGAAATATCTACACCGCGAGCTGTATAAACATGGAAATATCTACATCGCTATCAGTATAAACAGGGAAATACCAACACCACTATCTGTAAAAACATGGAAATATCTACACCGCTATCTCTATAAACATGGAAATATCTACACCACTACCTCTATAAACATGGAAATACCTACACCGCCATCTCTATAAACATGGAATTATCTACACCGCTATCTCTATAAACATAGAAATATCTACACCGCCATCTCTATAAACATGGAAATATCTAAACTTCCATCTGGATAAACATGGAAATATCTATACCGCCCTCTGTGTAAATTTGGAAATATCTACACCACCATCTGTATAAACATTGAATAATCTACACTGCTCTGTAGAAAGATGGAAATATCTACAATGCGATCTGCATAAACATGGAAATATCTACACCTTTACGTGTATAAACATGAAAATATCTACACTGCTCTCCGTATAAATATGGAAATATCTGCACCGCTAACTGCATAAACATGGAAATGTCTACACCGGTATCTGTATAAATATGGAAATATCCACATGGCTATCTCTATAAACATGGAAATATCTACACCGCCATCTGTATAAACATGGAAATACCCACACAGTTTTCTGTATAAACATGGAAATATCTACACCGCTATCTCTATAAACATGGAAATATCTACACTGCTATCTGTATAAACATGGAAATATCTGCACCGCAATTTGTGCAAAGATGCAAATATATACAGCGCTATCTGTATAAACATGAAAATATCTACACAGTCATCTGAATATACATGGTAATATCTTCACAACCATCTCTATAACCAGGAAAATATCTAAACTGCCATTCGTATACACATGGAAATATCTACACAGCCATCAGTATAAACATGGAAATATCTGCACCGCTATCTCTATACACATGGAAATACCTACACTGCAATCTACATAAACATGGAAATATATACACTGCAATCTCTATAAACATGGAAATATCTACAACTCCATCTCTAAAAACATGAAAATATCTACAACGCCATCTCCATAAACATGGAACTATCTACACCGCCATCTGGGTAAACATGGAAATATCTACACCACTATCTCTATAAACATGGAAATACCTACACTGCCACCTGTATAAAGATGGAAATATTTACACGGTGAGCTGTATAACCATGGAAATACCTACACCGCTATCTGTATACAGATGGAAATAACATCACCAATATCTGTAGAAACATGGAAATATCTACACGGCTATCTGTATAAACTTGGAAATATCTACACCGTTATTGGTATAAACATGAAAATATCTACAACTCCATCTGTATAAACATGGAAATATCTCCACCGCTATCTGCATAAACATGGAACTATCTCCACCACTATCTGTATAAATATGGAAATATCTACACCACTATCTGTATAAGCATGGAAATATCTACACCACTATCTGTATAAACATGGAAATATATACACCACTATCTGTATAAACATGGAAACATCTGCATTGCTATCTGTATAAACACGGAAATATCTCCACCGCTATCTGTATAATCTTGGAAATATCTGCACAGCTATCTGTATAAATATGGAAATATCTACACCGCTATCAGTATAAACATGGAAATACCTACACTGCTATCAGTATAAACATGCAATTATCTACACCGCTATCTGTGTAAAGATGGAAATATCTACACCGCAATCTGTGCAAAGATGGAAATTTTTACACTACTATCTGTATAAACATGGAAATATCCACAGTGCAATCTGTATAAACATGTAAATATCTACACAGCCGTGTGTATAAACGGGGAAATATCTACACAGCCATCTCTATAAACATGGAAGTATCCTCACCGCTATCTGTATAAACATGGAAAAAGCCACACCGCTATCTGTATAAACATGGAAATATCTACACTGCCATCTGTATACACATGGAAATATCTACACTGCCATCAGTATAAACATGGAAATATCTACACCGCTGTCTCTATAAACATGGAAATACCTACACCACTATCTGTATAAACTTGGAAATATCTACACTGCTATCTGTATAAATTTGGAAATATCTACACGGCCATCTGTATGAACATGGAAAAATCTCCACAGCGATCTGTATAAACATGGAAATATCTACACAGTCATCTGTATATACATGGAAATATCTACAACACCATCTCTACAAACATAGAAATATCTACACTGCCGTCTGTATACACATGGAAATATCTACACAGCCATCAGTATATACATGGAAACATCTGCACCGCTATCTCTGTACACATGGAAATACCTACACTGCAATCTCTATAAACATGGAAATATCTACACCACAATCTTTATTAACATGGAAATATCTACACCGCCGTCTCTATAAACATGAAAATAACTACAACGCCATCTCCATAAACATGGAAATATCTACACCGCCATCTCTGTAAACATGGATATGTCTATACTGCTATCTTTATAAACATGGAAATATCCACCCAGACATCTGTATAAAGATGGAAATATCTACACCGCGAGCTGTATAAAAATGGAAATATCAACACCGCTATCTGCACAAACATGGAAATACCTACACCGCCATCTCTATAAACATGGAATTATCTACTCCGCTATCTCTATAAACATAGAAATATCTACACCGCCATGTCTATAAACATGGAAATATCTACATTTCCATCTGGATAAACATGGAAATATCTATACCGCCATCTGTGTAAACTTGGAAATATCTACACCGCCATCTATATAAACATAGAAATAATTTACACTGCCATCTGTAGAAAGACGGAAATTTCTACACCGCGATCTGCATAAACATGGAAATATCTACACTTCTACTTGTATAAACATGGAAATATCTACACTGCTCTCTGTATAAATATGGAAATATCTACACCGCTATCTGTATAAACTTGGAAATGTCTACACCGCTATGTGTATAAACATGGAAATATCCACATGGCTATTTCTATATACATGGAAATATCTACACCGCCATCTCTATAAGCATGGAAACACCTACACAGTTATCTGTATAAACATGGAAATAACTACACCGCTATCTCTATAAACATGGAAATATCTACACTGCTATCTGTATAAACATGGAAATAACTTCACCGCAATCTGTGCAAAGATGGAAATATATAGAGCGCTATCTCTATAAAGATGGAAATATCTACACCGCTATCTATATAAACATGGAAATATCTACACCGCCATCTGTATAAACATGGAAATATCTACACAGTCATCTGTATATACATGGAAAAACCTTCACAGCCATCTCTATTAACATGAAAATATCTACACTGCCATTCTTATACACATGAAAATATCTACACAGCCATCAGTATAAACATAGAAACATCTGCACCGGTATCTCTATACACATGGAAATACCTACACTGCAATCTCTATAAACATGGAAATATATACACCGCCATCTCTATAAACATGAAAATATCTACACCGACATCTCCATAAACATGGAATTATCTACACTGCCATCAGGGTAAACATGGAAATATCTACTCCTCTATCTCTATAAACATGGAAATATCTACACTGCCATCTGTATAAAGATGGAAATATCTACACTGTGAGCTGTATAAACATGGAAATATCTACACCGCTATCTGTATACACAGGGAAATACCAACACCAATATCTGTATAAACATGGAAATATCTACACGGCTATCTGTATAAACTTGGAAATATCTCCACCGCTATCTTCATAAACCTGGAAATATCTCCACCGCTATTTGTATAAATATGGAAATATCTACACCACTATCTGTATAAGCATTGAAATATCTACACCACTCTCTGTATAAACATGGAAATATATACACCGCTATCAGTATGAACATGAAAATACCTACATCGCTATATGTATAAACCTGGAAATATCTCCACGGGTATCTGTATAAACATGGAAATACCTACACCACTATCTCTTTAAACATGGAAATATTTACACCGTTATCTGCATAAATATGGAAATATTTACAACGCTATCTGTGTAAACTTGGAAATATCTACACAGCTACCTGTGAAAACATGGAATTATCTACTCCGTTATCTGTATAAACATTGAAATATCTACATCATCGTCTGTATATACATGGAAATATCCACACTGCCCTCTGTATAAACATGGAAATATCTACACCGTTATCAGTATAAACATGGAAATATCTACACCGCTATCTCTATAAACATGGAAATAATTACACCACCATATCTATAAACATGGAATTATCTACACCGCTATCTCTGTAAATATACAAATATCTACACCGCCATCTCTATAAACATGGAATTATCTACACCGCCATCTGAATAAACATGGAAATATTTACACCGCCATCTGTATAAATATGGAAATATCTACACCGCCATCTCTATAAACATGGAAATACCTTCACTGCCTTCTGTAGAAAGATGGAAATACCTACACC
Source organism: Pan paniscus (assembly GCF_029289425.2). Taxonomy (NCBI): domain Eukaryota; kingdom Metazoa; phylum Chordata; class Mammalia; order Primates; family Hominidae; genus Pan; species Pan paniscus. The sequence goes on from NC_073259.2 coordinate 2,899,657, forward strand.
GCGATCTGTATAAAGATGGAAATTTCTACACCGCTTCCTGTATAAACATGGAATTACCTACACCGCTATCTGTATAAACATGGAATTATCCACACCACGATTCGTATAAACATGAAAATATCTACACCGCTATCTGTATAAACATGCAAATATCTACACCGCTATCTTTATAAACTTGGAAATATCTACACCGCTATCTGTATAAATATGGAAATATCTACACCGTTATCTCTGTAAACATGGAAATGTCTACACCGCTAACTGTATAAACATGGAAATATCTAAACCGCTGTCTCTATAAACATGGAAATATTACACAGCCATCTCTATACACATGGAAATATCTACACCGCTATCTCTATAAACATAGAAATAACCACACCCCTAACTGTATAAACATGAGAATTTCTACACCGCTATCTGTATAAATATGGAAATAACTACACCGCTATATCTATAAACATGGAAATGTCTACAAAACTATCTGTATAAACATGGAAATATCTAAACCGCTATCTCTGTAAACATGGAAATATCTACAACGCTATCTGTGTAAACAAGGAAATATCTACAGGGCTATCTACATAAACCTTGAAATATCTACACCGCTATCTGTGCAAACATGGAAATATCTACACCGTTATCTGTGTAAATATAGCAATATCTACACCACTATCAGGGTAAATATGGAAACACCTACACCGCTGTCTGTGTAAACATGGAAATATCTACACCGCTATCTATAGAAATATGGAAATATCTACACGGCTATCTGTGTAAAAATGGAAATATCTACACCACTATCTGCGCATACATGGAAATAAATCCACCGCCATCTGTAAAAACATGGAAATATCTACACTGCCATGTCTATAAACATGGAAATATCAACAACGCTATCTGTATAAACATGGAAGTATCAAAACCACCATCTGTATAAACTTGCAAATATCTACACCGACATGTGTAAACATGGAAATATCTACACCGCTATCTGTATAAACATGCAAATTTCTACACCATGATCTGTATAAACATGGAAAGATCTACACCGCTATCTGTATAAACATGGAAATACCTACACCGATATCTGTTAAACATGGAAATATCTACACAATCATTTGTATAAACATGGAAATATCTACACCACTACCTGTATAAACATGGAAATATCTGCACTGTCATCTGTATACACATGGAAATATCTACACAGCCATCTCTATAAACATGGAAATACCTACACTGCTATCTGTATTAACATGAAAATATCTACAACGGTATCTGTGAAAACACGGAAATATCTACAACGCTGTCTATCTAATCATGGAAATATCTACTCCGCTATCTTATAAAGATGGAAATATATACACCGCTATCAGTGTAAAGATGGAAATATCTACACCGCTATCTGTGTAAACATGGAAATATATACACCACTATCTATATAAACATGGAAATATCTACAGCACTATCTGTGCAAACATGGAAATATCTCCAACACTATCTGTGCAAACATGGAAATATCTAAGCCACCATCTGTATAAACATGGAAATATCCACACTGCCATCTCTATAAACATGGATATATCTACACAGCCATCTGTAAAACCGTGGAAATATCTACACCGCCATCTGTATAAACATGGAAATATCTACACCACCATCTGTATAAACAGGAAATATCTACAATGCCATCTGTAGAAAGATGGAAATATTTACGCCGCAATCTGAATAAACTTGGAAATATCTGCAGCGCTATCTGTATAAACATGGAAATACCTACAACGCTATCTGTATAAACAAGGAATTATCTTCACCATGATATGTATAAACATGGAAATATCTACACCGCTATCTGTATAAACATGGAAATACCTACAACACTATTTGTATTAACATGGAACTATCTATACAGCTATCTATATATATATGGAAATATCTACACAGCTATCTCAATAAACATGGACATATCTACATCACTATCTGTATGAACATGGAAATATCTACAACGCTATGTCTATAAACATGGAAATATCTATATCGCCATCTCTATGAACATGGAACTATCTACACCGCCACGTGCATAAACATGGAAATAACTACACTGCAATCTGTATACACATGGAAATACTTAAACAGCCGTCTTTATAAACATGGAAATATCTACACCGCTACCTCTATTAACATGGAAATACCTACACCGCAAACTCTATAAACATGGAAATATCTACACCACTATCTCTATAAACATGGAAATACCTACACCGCCATCTGTATAAACATAGAAATATCCACACTGCAATCTGCAGAAAGGTAGAAATATCTACACCGTGATCTGTATAAACATGGAAATATCTACACCGCTATCTGTATAAACCTGGAAATATCTACAACGCTATCTGTATAAACATGGAAATATCTACAACGCTATCTCTATAAACATGGAAATGTCTACACCGCCATCCGTATAAACATGGAAATAACCACACAGTCATCTGTATAAACATGGAAATATCTACACCACCACCTGTATTAACATGGAAATATCTACACCGCCATTTGTGTACACATGGAAATATCTACACACCCATCTGTATAAACATGGAAATGTCTAAACCGCTATCTGTATAAACATGGAAATATCTACACCGCCATCTCCATCAACATGGAACTATCTACACCCCCATCTGTATAAACATGGAAATATCTACACCGCTATCTGTATATACATGGAAATATCTACACTGCCATCTGTATAAACACGGAAATACCAACACCGCTATCTGTATAAACATGGAATTACCAACACCGCAATCTGTATAAACATGGAAATATCTACACCGCCATCTTTATAAACATGGAAATATCTACACCGCTATCTCTATAAACATGGAGATATCTACACCACGATCTCTATAAACATCGAAATATCTACACCGCTATCTGTGTAAACATGGAAATATCTACACCGCTATCTGTATATACATGGAAAAATCTACACCGCTATCTGTATAAACATGGAAATACCTACACGGCCATCGGTATAAATATGGAAATACCTATACCGCTATCTCTGAAAACATGGAAATATATACACCGCCATCTGCATAAACATGGAAATGTCTACACCGCTATCTCTGTAAACATGGAAATATCTACACCGCTATCTGTATAAACATGGAAATATCTACACTGCCATCTGTAAACATGGAAATATGTACAGTGCCATCTGTATAAACATGGAAATATCTACACTGCCATCTGTACACACATGGAAATATCTACACAGCCATCTGTATAACCAGGGAAATATCTCCACCGCTATCAGTATAAACATGGAAATATCTACACCGATATCTGTATAAACATGGAAATATCTACACCGCTATCTGTATAACCATGGAAATATATACAATGCTATCTGTGTAAACATGGGAATATGTACACAGCTATCTGTGTAAACTTGGAAATATCTACACAGCTATCTGTGTAAAAATGGAAATATCTACACAGCAATCTGTGCAAAGATGGAAATATCTACACCGCCATCTGTATAAACGTAGAAATATCTACACCGCTATCTGTATAAACATGGAAATATCTACACCGCAATCTGTATAAACATGGAAATATCTACACCGCTATCGATATAAATATGAAATATCTAAACATCCATCTCTATAAAAATGCAAATATCTACACTGCTATCTGTATAAACATGGAAATATCTTCACTGCTATCTCTAAGAACATGGATATATCTACACCGCTATCTCTATAAACATGGAAATATCTACACCGCCATCTCTTTAAACATGGAAATATCTACACCGCCATCTGTATAAACATGGAAATATCTACTCCGTTATCTGTATAAACATGGAAATACCTACACCACGATCCATATAAACACGGAAATATCTATACCGCGATCTGTATAAACATGGAAATATCTAGACCGCTATCTGTATAAACATGGAAATATCTACACAGCTATCTCTATAAACATAGAAATATCTACACGGCCATCTGTATAAACATGGAAATACCTACAAAGTCATCTGTATAAATATGGAAATATCTACACAGCCATCTGTATATACATGGAAATATCTACACCGCTATCTGTATAAACATGGAAATATCTACACCGCTATTTGTATAAACAAGGAAATATCTACACCGCCATATGTTTAAACTTGGAAATATATACACAGACATCGGTTTATACATGGAAATATCTACACCGCTATCTGTATAAACATGCTAATAACTACACCGCTATCTGTATAAATTTGGAAATATTTGCACCGCTATCCCTATAAACATGGTAATATCAACACCGCGATCTGTATAAACATGGAAATATCTACACCATGATCTGTATAAACATGGAAACATCTACACCGCGATCTCTATAAACATGGAAAAATCTACACCGTGATCTGTATAAACATGGAAATATCTACACAGCCACCTCTATAAACATGGAAATATCTACACCCCTATCTGTATAAACATGGAAATATCCACACAGCTATCTCTATAAACGTGGAAAAATCAACACCGCAATCTCTATGAACAAGGAAATATCTACACCGCCATCTCTATAAACATGGAAATATCTACACCGTGATCAGTATAAACATGGAAATATCTACACCGCTATCTGCGTAAACATGGAAATATCTCCACTGCTATCTCCATAAACATCGAAATATCTACACCGCCATCTGTATAACCATGGAAATACTTACAAAGTAATCTGCATAAACATGGAAATATCTACACCGCCATCTGTATAAACATGGAAATATCTACTCAGCCATGTGTATATACATGGAAATATTTACACAGCTATCTATATAAACATGGAAAGAACTACACCGCTATCTGTATAAACATGGAAATATCTCCACTGCTATCTCTATAACCATCGAAATATCTACACCGCCATCTGTATAAACATGGAAATACTTACAAAATTATCTGCATAAACATGGAAATATCTACACGGCCATCTGCATAAACATGGAAATATCTACAATGCCATCTGTAGAAAGATGGATATATCTACACTGCAATCTGTGTAAACATGGAAATAACTACACCAATATCTGTAAAAACATGGAAATATCTACACCGCTATCTGTATAAACATGGAAATATCTACAAAGCGATCTGTATAAACATGGAAATATCCACAGCGCCATCTCTATAAACATTGAAATATCTACACTGCCATCTGTAAAAACATGGAAATATCTAAACAGTCACCTAAATAAACATGGAAATATCTACACCACCATCTGTATAAACATGGAAATACCTACAATACCATCTGTATACACCTAGAAATATCTACACAGACAACTGTATAAATATGGAAATATCTACACCGCCATCAGTATAAACGTGGAAATATCTACACTGCCATCTGTAGAAAGATGGAAATATCTACACCGCTATCTCTATAAATATGGAAATATCTACACCGCCATCTTTATAAACATGAAAATATCTACACTGCCATCTCCATAAAGATGGAAGTGTCTACTCCGCCATGTGTATAAACACGGAAATATCTACACCACCATCTGTGAAAACATGGAAATATCTACACCGCTATCTGTATGAACATGGAAATATCTACAACGCCATCGGCATATCCATGGAAATATCTACGCTGCCGTCTTTATAAACACGGAAATATCGACACGGCCATCTGTTTATAGATGGATATATCAATACCGCCATCTGTAAACACATGGAAATACCTGTACAGTCATCTTTATAAACATGGAAATATCTACAATGCCATCTATATACACATGGAAATATCTACACAGCCATCTGTATAAACATGTAAATATCTACACTGCTATCACTATAAACATGGAAACATCTACACCGCCATCTCTATAAACATGAAAATATCTACGCTGCCATCTCCATAAACATGGAACTAACTACTCCGCCATCTGTATAAACATGGAAACATGTACACCGCCATCTGTGTGAATAAGGAAAGATTTACAATGCCATCTGTATAAAGATATACATATGTGCACCGCGAGCTGTATAAACATGGAAATATCTACATCGCTATCTGTATAAACGTGGAAATACCAACACCGCTATTGGTATAAACATGGAAATATCTACAACGCCATCTATATAAACATGGAAATATCTACACCGCTATGTCTATAAACATGGAAACACCTACACCGCTATCTCAATAAACATGGAAATATCTACACCACTATCTCTATAAACATGGAAATATCTACACCGCAATCTGTATAAACATGGAAATATCTACAACGCGATCTGTAGAAACATGGAAATATCTACACCGCGATCTGTATAAACATGGAAATATCTACACCGTGATCTGTATAAACATGGAAATATCTACACCGCCATCTCTAGAAACATGGAAATATCTACACCCCTATCTGTATAAACATGGAAATATCCACACAGCTATCTCTATAAACATGGAAAAATCAACACCGCTATCTCTATGAACAAGGAAATATCTACACCGCCATCTCTATAAACATGGAAATATCGACACCACGATCAGTACAAACATTGAAATATCTACACCGATATCTGCATAAACATGGAAATATCTCCACTGCTATCTCTATAAACATCGAAATATCTACACCGCCATCTGTATAAACATGGAAATACTTACAAAGTTATCTGTATAAACATGGAAATATCTACACCGCCATCTGTATAAACATGGAAATATCTACACAGCCATGTGTATATACATGGAAATATCTACACCGCTATCTATATAAACATGGAAATAACTACACCGCTATCTGTATAAACATGGAAATATCTACACCGCCATATACATATCCATAGAAATATCTGTGCCGCCATCTGTATAAACATAGAAATATCTACACGGTCATCTGTGTATAGATGGAAATATCAACAACGCCATCTGTACTAACATGGAAATATCTGCACCGCTATCTGTATAAACATGGAACTATCTACACCGCGGTCTGTATAAACATGGAAATATCCACACCGCTATCAGTATAAACATGGAAATATCTACACCGCTATCTCTATAAACATGGAAATATCTACAAAGCCATCTGTATAAACATGGAAATACCTACACAGTCATGTGTAGGAACATGGAAATATCTACACTGCCATCTGTAAAAACATGGAAATATCTACACAGCCCTCTGTATAAATATGGAAATATCTGCATAGGCATCTGTATAAACATGGAAATATCTGCACTGCTATCTGAATAAACTTGGAAATTCATACACTGCTGTCTCTATAAATATGGAAATATGTACACCGCTCTGTGTATAAACATGGAAATATATCCACTGGTTTCTGTATAAACATGGAAATATCCACACCACCATCTGTATAAACATGGAAATATCTACACCGCTATCTGAATAAACATGGAAATATCTGCACAGCTATCTCTATAAACATGGAAATACCAACACCGCCATCTGTATAAACGTGGAAATATCTACAAAGTCACCTGTATAAACATGGAAATATCTACAGAGCCATCTGTATAAACATGGAAATATCTACACAGCCATCTGTATATACATAGAAATATCTACACCGCTATCTGTATGAACATGGAAATAACTACACCGCTATTTGTATAAACAAGGAAATATCTTCACCGCCATCTGTTTAAACATGGAAATATATACACAGACATCTGTTTATACATGGAAATGTCTACACCGCTATCTGTATAAACATGCTAATAACTACACCGCTATCTGTATAAATGTGGAAATATTTGCAACGCTATCCATATAAACATGGTAATATCAACACCGCGATCTGTATAAACATGGAAATATCTACACCATGATCTGTATAAACATGGAAATATCCACACCGCGATCTGTATAAACATGGAAATATCTACACCGTGATCTGTGTAAACATGGAAATATCTACAACGCCCTCTCTATAAACATGGAAATATCTACACCCCTATCTGTATAAACATGGAAATATCCACACAGCTATCTCTATAAACGTGGAAAAATCAACACCACTATCTCTATGAACAAGGAAATATCTACACCGCCATCTCTATAAACATGGAAATATCTACACCGCGATCAGTATAAACATGGAAATATCTACACCGCTATCTGCATAAACATGGATATATCTCCACTGCTATCTCTATAAACATCGAAATATCTACACCGCCATCTGTATAAACATGGAAATACTTACAAAGTTATCTGTATAAACATAGAAATATCTACACCGCCATCTGTATAAACATGGAAATATCTACACAGCCATTTGTATATACCTGGAAATATCTACACCGCTATCTATATAAACATGGAGAGAACTACACCGCTATCTGTATAAACATGGAAATATCTCCATTGCTATCTCTATAAACATCAAAATATCTACACCGTCATCTGTATAAACATGGAAATACTTACAAAGTTATCTGCATAAACATGGAAATATCTACAACGCCATCTGTATAAACATGGAAATATCTACAATGCCATCTGTAGAAAGTTGGAAATATGTACACCGCAATCTGTGTAAACATGGAAATAACTACACCAATATCTGTAAAAACATGGAAATATCTACACCGCTATCTGTATAAACATGGAAATATTTACACTGTGATCTGTATAAACATGGAGATATCTACAGCGCCATCTCTATAAACATTGAAATATCTACACTGCCATCTGTAAAAACATGCAAATATCTACACAGTCATATGAATAAACATGGAAATATCTACACCGCCATCTGTATAAACAAGGAAATACCGACAATACCATCAGTATACACATGGAAATATCTACATAGACATCTGTATAAATATGGAAATATCTACACCGCCATCAGTATAAACGTGGAAATATCTACACTGCCATCTGTAGAAAGATGGAAATATCTACACCGCTATCTCTATAAATATGGAAATATCTACACTGCCATCTTTATAAACATGAAAATATCTACACTGCCATCTCCATAAAGATGGAAGTATCTACTCCGCCATGTGTATAAACACGGAAATATCTACACCAACATCTGTGAAAACTTGGAAGTATCTACACCGCTATCTGTATAAACATGGAAATATCTCCACTGCTATCTCTATAAACATGGAAATATCTACACCACCATCTGTATAAACATGGAAATACCTATACAGTCATCTGTGTAAACATGGAAATATCTACACCACCATCTGTATAAACATGGAAATATCTATACCGCTATCTGCATAAACATGGAAATATCTCCACAGCTATCTCTATAAATATGGAAATATCTACACCGCCATCTGTATAAACATGAAAATACCTATACAGTCATCTGTGTAAACATGGAAATATCTACACCACCATCTGTATAAACATGGAAATATCTACAATGCCATCTGTATACACATGGAAATACCTACTCGGCAATCTGTGTATAGATGGAAATATCAACACACCCATCTGTACAAACTTGGAAATATCTACACGACTATCTCTGTAAACTTGGAAATATCTACACTGCGGTCTGTATAAACACGGAAATATCTACACCACCATCTGTGAAAACATGGAAATATCTACACCGCTATCTGTATAAACATGGAAATATCTACACAGATATCTCTATAAACATGGAAATACCTACACCGCCATCTGTATAAACATGCAAATACCTACAAAGTCATCTGTATAAACATGGAAATATCTACACAGCCATGTGTATAAACATGGAAATATCAACACAGCCATCTGTATATAAATGGAAATATCTACACCGCTATCTGTATAAACATGGAAATAACTACACCACTATTTGTATAAAAAAGGAAATATCTACACCGTCATCTGTTTAAACATGGAAATATATACAGTCATCTGTGTATACATGGAAATATCTACACCGCTATATATATAAACTTGCTAATAACTACACGGCTCTCTGTGTAAATGTGGAAATATTTGCACCGCTATCCCTATTAACGTGGTAATAACAACACCGCGATCTGTATAAACATGGAAATATCTACACCGTGATCTGTATAAACATGGAAATATCTACACCACCATCTCTATAAACATGGAAATATCTACACCCCTATCTTTATAAACATGGAAATATCCACACAGCTATCTCTATAAACATGGAAATATCTACACCGCCATCTCTATAAACATGAAAATATCTACACTGCCATCTCCATAAACATGGACCTAACTACTCCGCCATCTGTATAAACATGGAAACATCTAGACCGCCACCTGTTTGAATAAGGAAATATCTACAATGCCATCGGTATAAAGATATAAATAGCTGCACCGCAAGCTGTATAAACATGGAAATATCTACACCACCATCTGTATAAACATAGAAATAGCTACAATACCATCTGTATACACATGGAAATATCTACACAGACATCTGTATAAATATGGAAATATCTACACCGCTATCTCTATAAACATGGAAATATCTACACCGCCATCTGTATAAACATGGAAATACCTATACAGTCATCTGTGTAAACATGGAAATATCTCCACTGCTATCTCTATAAACATCGAAATACCTACACCGTCATCTCTATAAACATGGAAATACTTAAAAAGTTATTGGTATAAACATGGAAATATCTACACCGCCCTCTGTATAAACATGGAAATATCTACACAGCCATGTATATATACATGGAAATATCTACACCGATATCTATATAAAAATGGAAATAACTACACCGCTATCTGTGTAAACATGGAAATATCTACACTGCCATCTACATATCCATGGAAATACCTGCGCCGCCATCTGTAAAAACATGGAAATATCTACACGGTCATCTGTGTATAGATGGAAATATCAACACCGCCATCTATACAAACATGGAAATATCTGCACCGCTGTCTGTATAAACATGGAAATATCTACACCGCGGTCTGTATAAACATGGAAATATCTAAACCGCTATCTGTATAAACATGGAAATATCTACACCGCTATCTCTATAAACATGGAAATATCTTCACCGTGATCTGTATAAACACGGAAATATCTACAACGCCATCTCTATAAACATGGATATATCTACACCCCTATCTGTATAAACATGGAAATATCCACACAGCTATCTCTATAAACGTGGAAAAATCAACACCACTATCTCTATGAACAAGGAAATATCTACACCGCCATCTCTATAAACATGGAAATATCTACACCGCGATCAGTATAAACATGGAAATATCTACACCGCTATCTGCATAAACATGGAAATATCTCCACTGCTATCTCTATAAACATCGAAATATCTACACCGCCATCTGTATAAACATGGAAATACTTACAAAGTTATCTGTATAAACATGGAAATATCTACACCGCCATCTGTATAAACATGGAAATATCTACACAGCCATGTGTATATACCTGGAAATATCTACACCGCTATCTATATAAACATGGAAAGAACTACACCGCTATCTGTATAAACATGGAAATATCTCCATTGCTATCTCTATAAACATCGAAATATCTACACCGTCATCTGTATAAACATGGAAATACTTACAAAGTTATCTGCATAAACATGGAAATATCTACAACGCCATCTGTATAAACATGGAAATATCTACAATGCCATCTGTAGAAAGTTGGAAATATGTACACCGCAATCTGTGTAAACATGGAAATAACTACACCAATATCTGTAAAAACATGGAAATATCTACACCGCTATCTGTATAAACATGGAAATATTTACACTGCGATCTGTATAAACATGGAAATATCTACAGCGCCATCTCTATAAACATTGAAATATCTACACTGCCATCTGTAAAAACATGGAAATATCTACACAGTCATATGAATAAACATGGAAATATCTACACCGCCATCTGTATAAACATGGAAATACCGACAATACCATCAGTATACACATGGAAATATCTACATAGACATCTGTATAAATATGGAAATATCTACACCGCCATCAGTATAAACGTGGAAATATCTACACTGCCATCTGTAGAAAGATGGAAATATCTACACCGCTATCTCTATAAATATGGAAATATCTACACTGCCATCTTTATAAACATGAAAATATCTACACTGCCATCTCCATAAAGATGGAAGTATCTACTCCGCCATGTGTATAAACACGGAAATATCTACAACAACATCTGTGAAAACTTGGAAATATCTACACCGCTATCTGTATAAACATGGAAATATCTCCACTGCTATCTCTATAAACATGGAAATATCTACACCACCATCTGTATAAACATGGAAATACCTATACAGTCATCTGTGTAAACATGGAAATATCTACACCACCATCTGTATAAACATGGAAATATCTATACCGCTATCTGCATAAACATGGAAATATCTCCACAGCTATCTCTATAAATATGGAAATATCTACACCGCCATCTGTATAAACATGGAAATACCTATACAGTCATCTGTGTAAACATGGAAATATCTACACCACCATCTGTATAAACATGGAAATATCTACAATGCCATCTGTATACACATGGAAATACCTACTCGGCAATCTGTGTATAGATGGAAATATCAACACACCCATCTGTACAAACTTGGAAATATCTACACGACTATCTCTATAAACTTGGAAATATCTACACTGCGGTCTGTATAAACACGGAAATATCTACACCACCATCTGTGAAAACATGGAAATATCTACACCGCTATCTGTATAAACATGGAAATATCTACACAGCTATCTGTATAAACATGGAAATACCTACACCGCCATCTGTATAAACATGCAAATACTTACAAAGTCATCTGTATAAACATGGAAATACCTACAATACCATCTGTATACACATGGAAATATCTACACAGACATCTGTATAAACATGGAAATATCTACACTGCCATCTGTAGAAAAATGGAAATATCTACACCGCTATCTCTATAAATATGGAAATATCTACACCGCCATCTCTATAAACATGAAAGTATCTACACTGCCATCTCCATAAAGATGGAATTATCTACTCCGCCATGTGTATAAACACGGAAATATCTACACCACCATCTGTGAAAACATGGAAATATCTACACCGCTATCTGTATAAACATGGAAATATCTACACCGCCATCTGCATGTCCATGGAAATACCTACGCCGCCATCTGTATAAACATGGAAATATCTACACGGCCATCTGTGTATAGATGGAAATATCAACACCGCCATCTGAATAAACATGGAAATATCTACACCGCTATCTCTATAAACATAGAAATATCTGCACTGCCATCTGTAAAAACATGGAAATACCTATACAGTCATCTGTATAAACATGGAAATATCTACAATGCCATCTGTATACACATGGAAATATCTACACAGCCATCTGTATAAACATGTAAATATCTACACTGCCATCTCCATAAACATGGAAATATCAACACCGACATCTCTATAAACATGAAAATATCTACACTGCCATCTCCATAAACATGGAAATAACTACTCTGCCATCTGTATAAACATGGAAACATCTACACCGCCGTCAGTGTGAATAAGGAAATATCTACAATGCCGTCTTTATAAAGATATAAATATCTGCACCGTGAGCTGTATAAACATGGAAATATCTACATCGCTATCTGTATAAACGTGGAAATACCAACACATTTATCGGTATAAACATAGAAATATCTACACCAGTATCTGTATAAACATGGAAATATCTACACTGCTATCTGTATAAACATGCTAATAACTACACCGCTATCTGTATAAATGTGGAAATATTTGCACCGCTATCCCTATAAACATGGTAATATCAACACCGCGATCTGTATAAACATGGAAATATCTACTCAATGATCTGTATAAACATGGAAATATCTACACCGTGATCTGTATAAACATGGAAATATCTAAACCGTGATCTGTATAAACATGGAAATACCTACACCGCCATCTCTATCAACATGGAAATATCTACACGCCTATCTGTACAAACATGGAAATATCCACACCGCTATCTCTATAAACATGGAAAAATCAACACCGCTATCTCTATGAACATGGAAATATCTACACCGCCATCTCTATAAACATGGAAATATCTACACCGCGATCAGTATAAACGTGGAAATATCTACACCGCTATCTGTATAAACATGGAAATATCTCCACTGCTATCTCTATAAACATCGAAATATCTACACCGCCATCTGTATAAACATGGAAATACTTACAAAGTTATCGGTATAAACATGGAAATATCTACAATGCCATCTGTATGAACATGGAAATATCTACACAGCCATGTGAATATATATGGAAATATCTACACCGCTATCTATATAAACATGGAAAAACTACACCGCTATCTGTGTAAACATGGAAATATCTACACGGTCATCTGTGTATAGATGGAAACATCAACACCGCCATCTATAGAAACATGGAAATATCTGCACCGCTATCTGTATAAACATGGAAATATCTACACCGCAGTCTGTATAAACATGGAAATATGCACACCGCTCTCTGTGTAAATATGGAAATACCTACACCGCTATCTGTGTAAAGATGGAAATAACCTCACCGCAATCTGTGCAAATATGGAAATATCTACACCGCTATCACTGTAAGCATGTGTATATCTACACCGCTATCTGTTCAAACATGGAAATATCTACACCGCTATCTGTATAAGCATGGAAATATCTGGAACACGATCTGTATAAACATGGTAATATCTACACATGTATCTTTATAAACATGGAAATATCTGTGCTGCTATCTGTATAAACATGGAAATACCTACTCCGCTATCTGTAAAAATATGGAAATATCTACAACGCTATCTGTATAAACATGGAAATGTCTACACCGCTATCTGTATAAACATGGAAATACCTTCACAGTCATCTGTGTAAACGTGGAAATATCTACACCACTATCTGTGTAAACATGGAAATATCTACACTGCCATCTATATATACATGGAAATATCTACAGAGCTATCTCTATAAATATGGAAATATCTACACTGCTATCTCTATAAAATGGAAATAGCCACACCGCTATCTGTATAAACATGGTAATATCTACACCATCATCTGTAAAACAAGGAAATATCTACACTGTCATCTGTATAAATATTGAAATCTCTACACCTCCCTCTGTATAAACATGGAAATATCTACACTGCCATCTGTATACACATGGAAATATCTACACAGCCATCTGTATAAACATGGAAATATCTACAGCGCTATCTGCATAAACATGGAAATATCTACACCGCTATCTGTATAAACATGGACATATTTACAACACTTTCTGTGTAAACATGGAAATATCAACACAGCTATCTGTGTAAACATGGAATTATGTACAGTGCTATCTGTGTAAAGATGGAAAAATCTACACCGCAATCTGTGCAAATATGGAAATTTCTACACCGCTATCTCTGTAAACATGGAAATATCTACACCACTGTCTGTATAAACATGGAAATATCTACACCGCTATCTGTATAAACATGGAAATATCTACACCGCCATCTCTATAAACATTGAAATATCTACACTGCTATCTGTATAAACATGGAAATATATACACCGCTATCTGATTAAATATGGAAATAGCTTCACCGTTATCTCTATAAACATGGAAATGCCTACACAGCTATCTCTACAACCATGGAAATATCTACATGGCTATCTCTATAAACATGGAAATATCTATACCGACATCTGCATAAACATGGAAATACCTACACAGTCATCTGTATAAACATGGAAATATTTACACCGCTATCTGTATAAACATGGAAATATCTACACAGCCGTCTGTAAAAACATGGAATTATCTACACAGTCATCTGTATAAACGTGGAAATATCTACACATCCATCTGTATAAAAATTTAAATATCTACACAGCCATCTGTATAAACATGTAAATATCTACACCGCTATCTCTATAAACATGGAAATAACTACACGGCTATCTCTATAAAAATGGAAATATCTACTCCGCTATCTGTAGAAACATGGAAATATCTACACCGCGATCTGTATAAACTTGGAAATATCTACACCGCCATCTGTATAAACATGGAAATATCTCCACCGCCATCTTTATAAACATGGAAATATCTACAGCGCTATCTGCATAAACATGGAAATATCTACACAGTCATCTGCATATACATGGAAATATCTTCACCGCAATCTCTATAAACACGGAAATAGCCACACCGATATCTGTATAAACATGGAAATATCTACAACGCCATCTTTAAAAACATGGAAATATCTACACAGTCGTCTGAATAAACATGGAAATATCTACACCTCCCTCTGTATAAACATGGAATTACCTACACTGCCGTCTGTATAAGCACGGAAATAACTACACCGCTATCTGTATAAACATGGTAATACCTCCACCGCTATCTCTATAAACATGGAAACTTCTACAACGCTATCTGTTTAAAGATGGAAATATCTACACCGCAGTCTGTGCAAAGATGGAAATATCTACAACACTATCTCTATTAACATGGAAATATCTGCACCGCTATCTGTAGAATCATGGAAATATCTACACTGCTAACTCTATAAACATGGAAATATCTACACCGCCATCTCTATAAACATGGAAATATCTACACAGTCATCTGTATATACATGGAAATATATAAACCACCATCTCTATAAACATGGAAATATTTACACTGCCATCTGAATACACATGGAAATATCTACACAGCCTTCAGTATAAACGTGGAGACATCTGCACCGCTATCATCTCTATACACATGGAAATACCTACACCAGAATCTCTATAAACATGGAAGTGCCTACACCGCCATGTCTACAAAAATGGAAATAACTACACCGACATCTGTATAAACATGAAAATATTTACACCCCCACCTTCATAAACATGGAACTATCTACACTGCCATCTGTGTAAACATGGAAATATCGTCACCGCTATCAGTTTAAACATGGAAATACCTTCACAGTCATCTGCATATACATGGAAATACCTACACCGCTATCTCTATAAACATGGAAATAGCCACACCGCTATCTGTGTAAACATGGAAATATCTTCACCGCCATCTGCAAAAACATGGAAATATCTACACAGTTATCTGCATAAACATGGGAATATCTACACCTCCATCTGTATAAACATTGAAATATCTGCACCGGTCTCTGTGTAAACATGGAAATATCTCCACCGCTATCTGTATATAAATGGAAATATCTACACCGCTGTCTGTATAAATATGGAAATATCTACACAGTCAACTGTATGTACATGGAAATATCTACAACACCATCTCTACAAACATGGAAATAACTAAACTGCCATCTGTATACACATGGAAATATCTACACAGCCATCAGTATAAAGATGGAAACACCTGCACCGCTCTCTCTGTACACATGGAAATACCTACACCGCAATCTCTATAAACATGGAAATATCTACACCAAAATCTTTCTAAACAGGTAAATAAATACACCGCCGTCTCTATAAACATGAAAATATCTACAACGCCATCTCCATAAACATGGAAATATCTACACCGCCATCTGTGTAAACATGGAAATATCTACACAGCTATCTGTATAAACTTGGAAATATCTACACTGCCATCTCTATAAAGATGGAAATATCTACACCGCGAGCTGTATAAACATGGAAATATCTACATCGCTATCAGTATAAACAGGGAAATACCAACACCACTATCTGTAAAAACATGGAAATATCTACACCGCTATCTCTATAAACATGGAAATATCTACACCACTACCTCTATAAACATGGAAATACCTACACCGCCATCTCTATAAACATGGAATTATCTACACCGCTATCTCTATAAACATAGAAATATCTACACCGCCATCTCTATAAACATGGAAATATCTAAACTTCCATCTGGATAAACATGGAAATATCTATACCGCCCTCTGTGTAAATTTGGAAATATCTACACCACCATCTGTATAAACATTGAATAATCTACACTGCTCTGTAGAAAGATGGAAATATCTACAACGCGATCTGCATAAACATGGAAATATCTACACCTTTACGTGTATAAACATGAAAATATCTACACTGCTCTCCGTATAAATATGGAAATATCTGCACCGCTAACTGCATAAACATGGAAATGTCTACACCGGTATCTGTATAAACATGGAAATATCCACATGGCTATTTCTATAAACATGGAAATATCTACACCGCCATCTGTATAAACATGGAAATACCCACACAGTTTTCTGTATAAACATGGAAATATCTACACCGCTATCTCTATAAACATGGAAATATCTACACTGCTATCTGTATAAACATGGAAATATCTGCACCGCAATCTGTGCAAAGATGCAAATATATACAGCGCTATCTGTATAAACATGAAAATATCTACACAGTCATCTGAATATACATGGTAATATCTTCACAACCATCTCTATAACCAGGAAAATATCTAAACTGCCATTCGTATACACATGGAAATATCTACACTGCTATCTGTATAAACATGGAAATACCTTCACCGCAATCTGTGCAAAGATGGAAATATATAGAGCGCTATCTCTATAAAGATGGAAATATCTACACCGCTATCTATATAAACATGGAAATATCTACACCGCCATCTGTATAAACATGGAAATATCTACACAGTCATCTGTATATACATGGAAAAACCTTCACAGCCATCTCTATTAACATGAAAATATCTACACTGCCATTCTTATACACATGAAAATATCTACACAGCCATCAGTATAAACATAGAAACATCTGCACCGGTATCTCTATACACATGGAAATACCTACACTGCAATCTCTATAAACATGGAAATATATACACCGCCATCTCTATAAACATGAAAATATCTACACCGGCATCTCCATAAACATGGAATTATCTACACTGCCATCAGGGTAAACATGGAAATATCTACTCCTCTATCTCTATAAACATGGAAATATCTACACTGCCATCTGTATAAAGATGGAAATATCTACACTGAGAGCTGTATAAACATGGAAATATCTACACCGCTATCTGTATACACAGGGAAATACCAACACCAATATCTGTATAAACATGGAAATATCTACACGGCTATCTGTATAAACTTGGAAATATCTCCACCGCTATCTTCATAAACCTGGAAATATCTCCACCGCTATTTGTATAAATATGGAAATATCTACACCACTATCTGTATAAGCATTGAAATATCTACACCACTCTCTGTATAAACATGGAAATATATACACCGCTATCAGTATGAACATGAAAATACCTACATCGCTATATGTATAAACCTGGAAATATCTCCACGGCTATCTGTATAAACATGGAAATACCTACAACACTATCTCTTTAAACATGGAAATATTTACACCGTTATCTGCATAAATATGGAAATATTTACAACGCTATCTGTGTAAACTTGGAAATATCTACACAGCTACCTGTGAAAACATGGAATTATCTACTCCGTTATCTGTATAAACATTGAAATATCTACATCATCGTCTGTATATACATGGAAATATCCACACTGCCCTCTGTATAAACATGGAAATATCTACACCGTTATCAGTATAAACATGGAAATATCTACACCGCTATCTCTATAAACATGGAAATAATTACACCACCATATCTATAAACATGGAATTATCTACACCGCTATCTCTGTAAATATACAAATATCTACACCGCCATCTCTATAAACATGGAATTATCTACACCGCCATCTGAATAAACATGGAAATATTTACACCGCCATCTGTATAAATATGGAAATATCTACACCGCCATCTCTATAAACATGGAAATATCTTCACTGCCTTCTGTAGAAAGATGGAAATATCTACACCGCGATCTGTATAAAGATGGAAATTTCTACACCGCTTCCTGTATAAACATGGAATTACCTACACCGCTATCTGTATCAACATGGAATTATCCACACCACGATTCGTATAAACATGAAAATATCTACACCGCTATCTGTATAAACATGCAAATATCTACACCGCTATCTTTATAAACTTGGAAATATCTACACCGCTATCTGTATAAATATGGAAATATCTACACCGTTATCTCTGTAAACATGGAAATGTCTACACCGCTAACTGTATAAACATGGAAATATCTAAACCGCTGTCTCTATAAACATGGAAATATTACACAGCCATCTCTATACACATGGAAATATCTACACCGCTATCTCTATAAACATAGAAATAACAACACCCCTAACTGTATAAACATGAGAATTTCTACACCGCTATCTGTATAAATATGGAAATAACTACACCGCTATATCTATAAACATGGAAATGTCTACAAAACTATCTGTATAAACATGGAAATATCTAAACCGCTATCTCTGTAAACATGGAAATATCTACAACGCTATCTGTGTAAACAAGGAAATATCTACAGGGCTATCTCCATAAACCTTGAAATATCTACACCGCTATCTGTGCAAACATGGAAATATCTACACCGTTATCTGTGTAAATATAGCAATATCTACACCACTATCAGTGTAAATATGGAAACACCTACACCGCTGTCTGTGTAAAGATGGAAATATCTACACCGCTATCTATAGAAATATGGAAATATCTACACGGCTATCTGTGTAAAAATGGAAATATCTACACCACTATCTGCGCATACATGGAAATAACTCCACCGCCATCTGTAAAAACATGGAAATATCTACACTGCCATGTCTATAAACATGGAAATATCAACAACGCTATCTGTATAAACATGGAAGTATCAAAACCACCATCTGTATAAACTTGCAAATATCTACACCGACATGTGTAAACATGGAAATATCTACACCGCTATCTGTATAAACATGCAAATTTCTACACCATGATCTGTATAAACATGGAAAGATCTACACCGCTATCTGTATAAACATGGAAATACCTACACCGATATCTGTTAAACATGGAAATATCTACACAATCATTTGTATAAACATGGAAATATCTACACCACTACCTGTATAAACATGGAAATATCTGCACTGCCATCTGTATACACATGGAAATATCTACACAGCCATCTCTATAAACATGGAAATACCTACACTGCTATCTGTATTAACATGAAAATATCTACAACGGTATCTGTGAAAACACGGAAATATCTACAACGCTGTCTATCTAATCATGGAAATATCTACTCCGCTATCTTATAAAGATGGAAATATATACACCGCTATCAGTGTAAAGATGGAAATATCTACACCGCTATCTGTGTAAACATGGAAATATATACACCACTATCTATATAAACATGGAAATATCTACAGCACTATCTGTGCAAACATGGAAATATCTCCAACACTATCTGTGCAAACATGGAAATATCTACGCCACCATCTGTATAAACATGGAAATATCCACACTGCCATCTCTATAAACATGGATATATCTACACAGCCATCTGTAAAACCGTGGAAATATCTACACCGCCATCTGTATAAACATGGAAATATCTACACCACCATCTGTATAAACAGGAAATATCTACAATGCCATCTGTAGAAAGATGGAAATATTTACGCCGCAATCTGAATAAACTTGGAAATATCTGCAGCGCTATCTGTATAAACATGGAAATACCTACAATGCTATCTGTATAAACAAGGAATTATCTTCACCATGATATGTATAAACATGGAAATATATACACCGCTATCTGTATAAACATGGAAATACCTACAACACTATTTGTATTAACATGGAACTATCTATACAGCTATCTATATATATATGGAAATATCTACACAGCTATCTCAATAAACATGGACATATCTACATCACTATCTGTATGAACATGGAAATATCTACACCGCTATGTCTATAAACATGGAAATATCTATATCGCCATCTCTATGAACATGGAACTATCTACACCGCCACGTGCATAAACATGGAAATAACTACACTGCAATCTGTATACACATGGAAATACTTAAACAGCCGTCTTTATAAACATGGAAATATCTACACCGCTACCTCTATTAACATGGAAATACCTACACCGCTAACTCTATAAACATGGAAATATCTACACCACTATCTCTATAAACATGGAAATACCTACACCGCCATCTCTAAAAACATGGAAATATCTACACTGCCATCTGTATAAACATGGAAATATCTACACCGATATCTGCATAAACATTGAAATACCTACACCGCTATCTCTAAAAACATGGAAATATGTACACCGCCATCTCTATAAACATGGAAAAATCTACACCACCATCTATATAAAAAAGGAAATATCTACACCGCCATCTGTATAAATATGGAAATATCTACACCGCCATCTGTATAAACATAGAAATATCCACACTGCAATCTGCAGAAAGGTAGAAATATCTACACCGTGATCTGTATAAACATGGAAATATCTACACCGCTATCTGTATAAACCTGGAAATATCTACAACGCTATCTGTATAAACATGGAAATATCTACAACGCTATCTCTATAAACATGGAAATGTCTACACCGCCATCCATATAAACATGGAAATAACCACACAGTCATCTGTATAAACATGGAAATATCTACACCACCATCTGTATTAACATGGAAATATCTACACCGCCATCTGTGTACACATGGAAATATCTACACACCCATCTGTATAAACATGGAAATGTCTAAACCGCTATCTGTATAAACATGGAAATATCTACACCGCCATCTCCATCAACATGGAACTATCTACACCCCCATCTGTATAAACATGGAAATATCTACACCGCTATCTGTATATACATGGAAATATTTACACTGCCATCTGTATAAACACGGAAATACCAACACCGCTATCTGTATAAACATGGAATTACCAACACCGCAATCTGTATAAACATGGAAATATCTACACCACCATCTTTATAAACATGGAAATATCTACAACGCTATCTCTATAAACATGGAGATATCTACACCACGATCTCTATAAACATCGAAATATCTACACCGCTACCTGTGTAAACATGGAAATATCTACACCGCTATCTGTATATACATGGAAAAATCTACACCGCTATCTGTATAAACATGGAAATACCTACACGGCCATCGGTATAAATATGGAAATACCTATACCGCTATCTCTGTAAACATGGAAATATATACACCGCCATCTGCATAAACATGGAAATGTCTACACCGCTATCTCTGTAAACATGGAAATATCTACACCGCTATCTGTATAAACATGGAAATATCTACACTGCCATCTGTATAAACATGGAAATATCTACAGTGCCATCTGTATAAACATGGAAATATCTACACTGCCATCTGTACACACATGGAAATATCTACACAGCCATCTGTATAACCAGGGAAATATGTCCACCGCTATCAGTATAAACATGGAAATATCTACACCGATATCTGTATAAACATGGAAATATCTACACCGCTATCTGTATAACCATGGAAATATATACAATGCTATCTGTGTAAACATGGGAATATGTACACAGCTATCTGTGTAAACTTGGAAATATCTACACAGCTATCCGTGTAAAAATGGAAATATCTACACAGCAATCTGTGCAAAGATGGAAATATCTACACCGCCATCTGTATAAACGTAGAAATATCTACACCGCTATCTGTATAAACATGGAAATATCTACACCGCAATCTGTATAAACATGGAAATATCTACACCGCTATCGATATAAATATGAAATATCTAAACATCCATCTCTATAAAAATGCAAATATCTACACTGCTATCTGTATAAACATGGAAATATCCTCACTGCTATCTCTATGAACATGGATATATCTACACCACTATCTCTATAAACATGGAAATATCTACACCGCCATCTCTTTAAACATGGAAATATCTACACCGCCATCTGTATAAACATGGAAATATCTACTCCGTTATCTGTATAAACATGGAAATACCTACACCACGATCCATATAAACACGGAAATATCTATACCGCGATCTGTATAAACATGGAAATATCTAGACCGCTATCTGTATAAACATGGAAATATCTACACAGCTATCTCTATAAACATAGAAATATCTACACGGCCATCTGTATAAACATGGAAATACCTACAAAGTCATCTGTATAAATATGGAAATATCTACACAGCCATCTGTATATACATGGAAATATCTACACCGCTATCTGTATAAACCTGGAAATATCTACACCGCTATTTGTATAAACAAGGAAATATCTACACCGCCATATGTTTAAACTTGGAAATATATACACAGACGTCTGTTTATACATGGAAATATCTACACCGCTATCTGTATAAACATGCTAATAACTACACCGCTATCTGTATAAATTTGGAAATATTTGCACCGCTATCCCTATAAACATGGTAATATCAACACCGCGATCTGTATAAACATGGAAATATCTACACCATGATCTGTATAAACATGGAAACATCTACACCGCGATCTCTATAAACATGGAAAAATCTACACCGTGATCTGTATAAACATGGAAATATCTACACAGCCACCTCTATAAACATGGAAATATCTACACCCCTATCTGTATAAACATGGAAATATCCACACAGCTATCTCTATAAACGTGGAAAAATCAACACCGCAATCTCTATGAACAAGGAAATATCTACACCGCCATCTCTATAAACATGGAAATATCTACACCGTGATCAGTATAAACATGGAAATATCTACACCGCTATCTGCGTAAACATGGAAATATCTCCACTGCTATCTCTATAAACATCGAAATATCTACACCGCCATCTGTATAAACATGGAAATACTTACAAAGTAATCTGCATAAACATGGAAATATCTACACCGCCATCTGTATAAACATGGAAATATCTACTCAGCCATGTGTATATACATGGAAATATTTACACAGCTATCTATATAAACATGGAAAGAACTACACCGCTATCTGTATAAACATGGAAATATCTCCACTGCTATCTCTATAACCATCGAAATATCTACACCGCCATCTGTATAAACATGGAAATACTTACAAAATTATCTGCATAAACATGGAAATATCTACACGGCCATCTGCATAAACATGGAAATATCTACAATGCCATCTGTATAAAGATGGAAATATCTACACTGCAATCTGTGTAAACATGGAAATAACTACACCAATATCTGTAAAAACATGGAAATATCTACACCGCTATCTGTATAAACATGGAAATATCTACAAAGCGATCTGTATAAACATGGAAATATCTACAGCGCCATCTCTATAAACATTGAAATATCTACACTGCCATCTGTAAAAACATGGAAATATCTAAACAGTCACCTAAATAAACATGGAAATATCTACACCACCATCTGTATAAACATGGAAATACCTACAATACCATCTGTATACACCTGGAAATATCTACACAGACATCTGTATAAATATGGAAATATCTACACCGCCATCAGTATAAACGTGGAAATATCTACACTGCCATCTGTAGAAAGATGGAAATATCTACACCGCTATCTCTATAAATATGGAAATATCTACACCGCCATCTTTATAAACATGAAAATATCTACACTGCCATCTCCATAAAGATGGAAGTGTCTACTCCGCCATGTGTATAAACACGGAAATATCTACACCACCATCTGTGAAAACATGGAAATATCTACACCGCTATCTATATGAACATGGAAATATCTACAACGCCATCTGCATATCCATGGAAATATCTACGCTGCCGTCTTTATAAACACGGAAATATCGACACGGCCATCTGTTTATAGATGGATATATCAATACCGCCATCTGTAAACACATGGAAATACCTGTACAGTCATCTTTATAAACATGGAAATATCTACAATGCCATCTATATACACATGGAAATATCTACACAGCCATCTGTATAAACATGTAAATATCTACACTGCTATCACTATAAACATGGAAACATCTACACCGCCATCTCTATAAACATGAAAATATCTACGCTGCCATCTCCATAAACATGGAACTAACTACTCCGCCATCTGTATAAACATGGAAACATCTACACCGCCATCTGTGTGAATAAGGAAAGATTTACAATGCCATCTGTATAAAGATATACATATGTGCACCGCGAGCTGTATAAACATGGAAATATCTACATCGCTATCTGTATAAACGTGGAAATACCAACACCGCTATTGGTATAAACATGGAAATATCTACAACGCCATCTATATAAACATGGAAATATCTACACCGCTATGTCTATAAACATGGAAACACCTACACCGCTATCTCAATAAACATGGAAATATCTACACCACTATCTCTATAAACATGGAAATATCTACACCGCAATCTGTATAAACATGGAAATATCTACAACGCGATCTGTAGAAACATGGAAATATCTACACCGCGATCTGTATAAACATGGAAATATCTACACCGTGATCTGTATAAACATGGAAATATCTACACCGCCATCTCTAGAAACATGGAAATATCTACACCCCTATCTGTATAAACATGGAAATATCCACACAGCTATCTCTATAAACATGGAAAAATCAACACCGCTATCTCTATGAACAAGGAAATATCTACACCGCCATCTCTATAAACATGGAAATATCGACACCACGATCAGTACAAACATTGAAATATCTACACCGATATCTGCATAAACATGGAAATACCTCCACTGCTATCTCTATAAACATCGAAATATCTACACCGCCATCTGTATAAACATGGAAATACTTACAAAGTTATCTGTATAAACATGGAAATATCTACACCGCCATCTGTATAAACATGGAAATATCTACACAGCCATGTGTATATACATGGAAATATCTACACCGCTATCTATATAAACATGGAAATAACTACACCGCTATCTGTATAAACATGGAAATATCTACACCGCCATATACATATCCATAGAAATATCTGAGCCGCCATCTGTATAAACATAGAAATATCTACACGGTCATCTGTGTATAGATGGAAATATCAACAACGCCATCTGTACTAACATGGAAATATCTGCACCGCTATCTGTATAAACATGGAACTATCTACACCGCGGTCTGTATAAACATGGAAATACCTATACAGTCATCTGTGTAAACATGGAAATATCTACACCACCGTCTGTATAAACATGGAAATATCTACAATGCCATCTGTATACACATGGAAATACCTACACGGCAATCTGTGTATAGATGGAAACATCAACACCGCCGTCTGTACAAACTTGGAATTATCTACACTGCTATCTCTATAAACATCGAAATATCTACACTGCGGTCTGTATAAACATGGAAATATCTACACCGGTATCTGTATAAACATGGAAATATCTAAACCACGATCTGTATAAACATGGAAATATATACAACACTATCTGTATAAACATGGAAATATCTGCACTGCTATCTCTATAGACATGGAAATATCTACAAAGCCATCTGTATAAACATGGAAATACCTACACAGTCATGTGTAGGAACATGGGAATATCTACACTGCCATCTGTATAAACATAGAAATATCTACACAGCCCTCTGTATAAATATGGAAATATCTGCATAGGCATCTGTATAAACATGGAAATATCTGCACCGCTATCTGTATAAACATGGAAATACCTACTCCGCTGTCTGCATAAACATGGAAATATGTACACCCCTATGTGTATAAACATGGAAATATCTCCACTGCTGTCTGTACAAACATGGAAATATCTCCACCGTTATCTGTATAAACATGGAAATATCTACAGCGCCATCTCTATAAACATTGAAAAATCTACACTGCCATCTGTAAAACATGGAAATATCAACACAGTCATCTGAATAAACATGGAAATATCTACACCATCATCTGTATAAACATGGAAATACCTACAATACCATCTGTATAAAAATGGAAATATCTACACAGACATCTGTATAAACATGGAAATAACTACACTGCCATCTGTAGAAAAATGGAAATATCTACACCGCTATCTCTATAAATATGGAAATATCTACACCGCCATCTCTATAAACATGAAAGTATCTACACTGCCATCTCCATAAAGATGGAAGTATCTACTCCGCCCTGTGTACAAACACGGAAATATCTACACCACCATCTGTGAAAACATGGAAATATCTACACCGCTATCTGTATAAACATGGAAATATCTACACCGCCATCTGCATGTCCATGGAAATATCTACGCCGCCATCTGTATAAACATGGAAATATCTACACGGCCATCTGTGTATAGATGGAATTATCAACACCGCCATCTGTATAAACATGGAAATATCTACACGGCCATCTGTGTATAGATGGAAATATCAACACCGCCATCTGTATAAACATGGAAATATCTACACCGCTATCTCTATAAACATAGAAATATCTGCACTGCCATCTGTAAAAACATGGAAATACCTATACAGTCATCTGTATAAACATGGAAATATCTACAATGCCATCTGTATACACATGGAAATATCTACACAGCCATCTGTATAAACATGTAAATATCTACACTGCCATCTCCATAAACATGGAAATATCAACACCGACATCTCTATAAACATGAAAATATCTACACTGCCATCTCCATAAACATGGAAATAACTACTCTGCCATCTGTATAAACATGGAAACATCTACACCGCCGTCAGTGTGAATAAGGAAATATCTACAATGCCGCCTGTATAAAGATATAAATATCTGCACCGTGAGCTGTATAAACATGGAAATATCTACATCGCTATCTGTATAAACGTGGAAATACCAACACATCTATCGGTATATACATGGAAATATCTACACCAGTATCTGTATAAACATGGAAATATCTACACTGCTATCTGTATAAACATGCTAATAACTACACCGCTATCTGTATAAATGTGGAAATATTGGCACCGCTATCCCTATAAACATGGTAATATCAACACCGCGATCTGTATAAACATGGAAATATCTACTCAATCATCTGTATAAACATGGAAATATCTACACCGTGATCTGTATAAACATGGAAATATCTACACCGTGGTCTGTATAAACATGGAAATACCTACACCGCCATCTCTATCAACATGGAAATATCTACACGCCTATCTGTACAAACATGGAAATATCCACACCGCTATCTCTATAAACATGGAAAAATCAACACCGCTATCTCTATGAACATGGAAATATCTACACCGCCATCTCTATAAACATGGAAATATCTACACCGCGATCAGTATAAACGTGGAAATATCTGCACCGCTATCTGTATAAACATGGAAATATCTCCACTGCTATCTCTATAAACATCGAAATATCTACACCGCCATCTGTATAAACATGGAAATACTTACAAAGTTATCGGTATAAACATGGAAATATCTACAATGCCATCTGTATGAACATGGAAATATCTACACAGCCATGTGAATATATATGGAAATATCTACACCGCTATCTATATAAACATGGAAAAACTACACCGCTATCTGTGTAAACATGGAAATATCTACACGGTCATCTGTGTATAGATGGAAATATCAACACTGCCATCTATAGAAACATGGAAATATCTGCACCGCTATCTGTATAAACATGGAAATATCTACACCGCAGTCTGTATAAACATGGAAATATCTAAACCGCTATCTGTATAAACATGGAAATATCTACACCACTATCTCTATAAACATGGAAATATCTACACCGTGATCTGTATAAACATGGAAATATTTACACCGCTCTCTGTATAAACATGGAAATTCCTACACCGTTATCTGTATAAACATGGAAATATCTACACCGCTATCTCTATAAACATGGAAATATCTACACCGTGATCTGTATAAACATGGAAATATTTACACCGCTCTCTGTATAAACATGGAAATTTCTACACCGTTATCTGTGTAAATATGGAAATATTTACACCGCTATCTCTATAAACATGGAAATATCTACACCGCCATCTGTATAAACATGGAAATACCTATACAGTCATCTGTGTGAACATGGAAATATCTACACCACCATCTGTATAAACATGGAAATATCTACAATGCCATCTGTATACACATGGAAATACCTACACGGCAATCTGTGTATAGATGGAAACATCAACACCGCCATCTGTACAAACTTGGAATTATCTACACTGCTATCTCTATAAACATCGAAATATCTACACTGCGGTCTGTATAAACATGGAAATATCTACACCGGTATCTGTATAAACATGGAAATATCTAAACCACGATCTGTATAAACATGGAAATATATACAACACTATCTGTATAAACATGGAAATATCTGCACTGCTATCTCTATAGACATGGAAATATCTACAAAGCCATCTGTATAAACATGGAAATACCTACACAGTCATGTGTAGGAACATGGAAATATCTACAATGCCATCTGTATAAACATAGAAATACCTACACAGCCCTCTGTATAAATATGGAGATATATTCATAGGCATCTATAGAAACATGGAAATATCTGCACCGCTATCTGTATAAACATGGAAATATCTACACCGCGGTCTGTATAAACATGGAAATATCTAAACCGCTATCTGTATAAACATGGAAATATCTACACCACTATCTCTATAAACATGGAAATATCTACACCGTGATCTGTATAAACATGGAAATATTTACACCGCTCTCTGTATAAACATGGAAATTTCTACACCGTTATCTGTGTAAACATGGAAATATCTACACCGCTATCTCTATAAACATGGAAATATCTACACCGTTATCTGTATAAACATGGAAATATTTACACCGCTCTCTGTATAAACATGGAAATTTCTACA
This sequence comes from Pan paniscus, assembly GCF_029289425.2. Classification (NCBI taxonomy): domain Eukaryota; kingdom Metazoa; phylum Chordata; class Mammalia; order Primates; family Hominidae; genus Pan; species Pan paniscus. Next base: position 2,930,705 of record NC_073259.2, read on the forward strand.
CCGTTATCTGTATAAACATGGAAATACCTACTCCGCTGTCTGCATAAACATGGAAATATGTACACCGCTATGTGTATAAACATGGAAATATCTCCATTGCTGTCTGTATAAACATGGAAATATCTCCACCGTTATCTGTATAAACATGGAAATATCTACAGCGCCATCTCTATAAACATTGAAAAATCTACACTGCCATCTGTAAAACATGGAAATATCAACACAGTCATCTGAATAAACATGGAAATATCTACACCATCATCTGTATAAACATGGAAATACCTACAATACCATCTGTATACACATGGAAATATCTACACAGACATCTGTATAAACATGGAAATATCTACACTGCCATCTGTAGAAAAATGGAAATATCTACACGGCTATCTCTATAAATATGGAAATATCTACACCGCCATCTCTATAAACATGAAAGTATCTACACTGCCATCTCCATAAAGATGGAATTATCTACTCCGCCAAGTGTATAAACACGGAAATATCTACACCACCATCTGTGAAAACATGGAAATATCTACACCGCTATCTGTAGAAACATGGAAATATCTACACCGCCATCTGCATGTCCATGGAAATATCTACGCCGCCATCTGTATAAACATGGAAATATCTACACGGCCATCTGTGTATAGATGGAAATATCAACACCGCCATCTGTATAAACATGGAAATATCTACACCGCTATCTCTATAAACATAGAAATATCTGCACTGCCATCTGTAAAAACATGGAAATACCTATACAGTCATCTGTATAAACATGGAAATATCTACAATGCCATCTGTATACACATGGAAATATCTACACAGCCATCTGTATAAACATGTAAATATCTACACTGCCATCTCCATAAACATGGAAATATCAACACCGACATCTCTATAAACATGAAAATATGTACACTGCCATCTCCATAAACATGGAAATAACTACTCTGCCATCTGTATAAACATGGAAACATCTACATCGCCGTCAGTGTGAATAAGGAAATATCTACAATGCCGTCTGTATAAAGATATAAATATCTGCACCGTGAGCTGTATAAACATGGAAATATCTACATCGCTATCTGTATAAACGTGGAAATACCAACACATTTATAGGTATAAACATGGAAATATCTACACCAGTATCTCTATAAACATGGAAATATCTACACTGCTATCTGTATAAACATGCTAATAACTACACCGCTATCTGTATAAATGTGGAAATATTTGCACCGCTATCCCTATAAACATGGTAATATCAACACCGCGATCTGTATAAACATGGAAATATCTACTCAATGATCTGTATAAACATGGAAATATCTACACCGTGATCTGTATAAATATGGAAATATCTACACCGTGATCTGTATAAACATGGAAATACCTACACCGCCATCTCTATCAACATGGAAATATCTACACGCCTATCTGTACAAACATGGAAATATCCACACCGCTATCTCTATAAACATGGAAAAATCAACACCGCTATCTCTATGAACATGGAAATATCTACACCGCCATCTCTATAAACATGGAAATATCTACACCGCGATCAGTATAAACGTGGAAATATCTACACCGCTATCTGTATAAACATGGAAATATCTCCACTGCTATCTCTATAAACATCGAAATATCTACACCGCCATCTGTATAAACATGGAAATACTTACAAAGTTATCGGTATAAACATGGAAAAATCTACAATGCCATCTGTATGAACATGGAAATATCTACACAGCCATGTGAATATATATGGAAATATCTACACCGCTATCTATATAAACATGGAAAAACTACACCGCTATCTGTGTAAACATGGAAATATCTACACGGTCATCTGTGTATAGATGGAAATATCAACACTGCCATCTATAGAAACATGGAAATATCTGCACCGCTATCTGTATAAACATGGAAATATCTACACCGCGGTCTGTATAAATATGGAGATATCTAAACCGCTATCTGTATAAACATGGAAATATCTACACCGCTATCTCTATAAACATGGAAATATCTACACCGTGATCTGTATAAACATGGAAATATTTACACCGCTCTCTGTATAAACATGGAAATTTCTACACCGTTATCTGTATAAATATGGAAATATCTACACCGCTATCTCTATAAACATGGAAATATCTACACCGCCATCTGTATAAACATGGAAATACCTATACAGTCATCTGTGTAAACATGGAAATATCTACACCACCATCTGTATAAACATGGAAATATCTACAATGCCATTTGCATACACATGGAAATACCTACACGGCAATCTGTGTATAGATGGAAACATCAACACCGCCATCTGTACAAACTTGGAATTATCTACACTGCTATCTCTATAAACATGGAAAAACTACACCGCTATCTGTGTAAACATGGAAATATCTACACGGTCATCTGTGTATATATGGAAATATCAACACCTCTATCTATAGAAACATGGAAATATCTGCACCGCTATCTGTATAAACATGGAAATATCTACACCGCGGTCTGTATAAACATGGAAATATCTAAACCGCTATCTGTATAAACATGGAAATATCTACACCGCTATCTCTATAAACATGGAAATATCTACACCGTGATCTGTATAGACATGGAAATATTTACACCGCTCTCTGTATAAACATGGAAATTTCTACACCGATATCTGTGTAAATATGGAAATATCTACACCGCTATCTCTATAAAGATGGAAATATCTACACCGCCATCTGTATAAACATGGAAATACCTATACAGTCATCTGTGTAAACATGGAAATATCTCCACTGCTATCTCTATAAACATCGAAATATCTACACCGCCATCTGTATAAACATGGAAATACTTACAAAGTTATCGGTATAAACATGGAAATATCTACACCGCCCTCTGTATAAACATGGAAATATCTACACAGCCATGTATATATACATGGAAATATCTACACCGATATCTATATAAAAATGGAAATAACTACACCGGCATCTGTGTAAACATGGAAATATCTACACTGCCTTCTGCATATCCATGGAAATACCTGCGCCGCCATCTGTAAAAACATGGAAATATCTACACGGTCATCTTTGTATAGATGCAAATATCAACAACGCCATCTATACAAACACGGAAATATCTGCACCGCTATCTGTATAAACATGGAAATATCTACACCGCGGTCTGTATAAACATGGAAATATCTAAACCGCTATCTGTAGAAAGATGGAAATATCTACACCGCCATCTCTATAAACAAGAAAATATCTACACTGCCATCTCCATAAAGATGGAAATATCTACTCCGCCATGTGTATAAACACGGAAATATCAACACCACCATCTGTGAAAACATGGAAATATATACACTGCTATCTGTATAAACATGGAAATATCTACACCGCCATCTGCATGTCCATGGAAATATCTACGCTGCCATCTGTGCAAACATGGAAATATCTACACGTCCATCTGTGTATAGATGGAAATATCAACAACGCCATCTGTACAAACATGGAAATATCTACACCGCTATCTCTATAAACATGGAAATATCTGCACAGCCATCTGTAAAACATGGAAATACCTCTACAGTCATCTGTATAAACATGGATATATCTTCAATGCCATCTGTATACACATGGAAATATCTACACACCCATCTGTATAAACATGTAAATATCTACACTGCTATCTCTATAAACATGGAAATATCTACACCGCCATCTCTATAAACATGAAAGTAACTACACTGCCATCTCCATAAACATGGAACTAACTACTCCGCCATCTGTATAAACATGGAAACACCAACACCGCCACCTGTGTGAATAAGGAAATATCTACAATGCCGACTGTATAAAGATATAAATATTTTCACCGTGAGCTGTATAAACATGGAAATATCTACATCGCTATCTGTATAAACGTGGAAATACCAACACATCTATCGGTATAAACATGGAAATATCTACAACGCCATCTATATAAACATGGAAATATCTACACCGCTATGTCTATAAACATGGAAATACCTATACCGCTATCTCTATAAACATGGAAATATCTACACCGCCATCTGCATGGCCCTGGAAATATCTACGCCGCCATCTGTATAAACATGGAAATATCTACACGGCCATCTGTGTATAGATGGAAATATCAACATCGCCATCTGTATAAACATGGAAATATCTACACCGCTATCTCTATAAACATGGAAATATCTGCACTGCCATCTGTAAAAACATGGAAATACCTATACAGTCATCTGTATAAACATGGAAATATCTACAATGCCATCTGTATACACATGGAAATATCTACACAGCCATCTGTATAAACATGTAAATATCTACACTGCCATCTCCATAAACATGGAAATATCAACACCGACATCTCTATACACATGAAAATATCTACACTGCCATCTCCATAAACATGGAAATAACTACTCTGACATCTGTATAAACATGGAAACATCTACACCGCCGTCAGTGTGAATAAGGAAATATCTACAATGCCATCCGTATAAAAATATAAATATCTGCACCGCAAGCTGTAAAAACATGGAAATATCAACATCGCTATCTGTATAAACGTGGAAATACCAACACCGCTATCGGTGTAAACATGGAAATATCTACAACGCCATCTATATAAACATGGAAATATGTACACCGCTATGTCTATAAACAGGGAAATACCTACACCGCTATCTCTATAAACATGGAAATATCTACACCGCTATCTGTATAAACATGGAAATATCTACACCGCTATCTGTATAAACATGGAAATATCTACACTGCGATCTGCATAAACATGGAAATATCTTCACCACGATCTGTATAAACATGGAAACATCTACACCGCTATCTGTATAAACATGATAATATCTACACCACCATCTATATAAACATGGAAATATCTACATCGCCATCTGTATAAAAATGGAAATACCTATACAGTCATCTGTGTAAACATGGAAATATCTGCACCACAATCTGTATAAACATGGAAATATCTACAATGCCATCTGTATACACATGGAAATAAATACCTACACGGCAATCTGTGTATAGATGGAAACATCAACACCGCCATCTTTACAAACTAGGAAATATCTACACTGCAATCTCTATAAACATCGAAATATCTACACTGCGGTCTGTATAAACATGGAAATATCTACACCGGTATCTGTATATACATGGAAATATCTACACCGCTATCTGTATAAACATGCTAATAACTACACCGCTATCTGTATAAATGTGGAAATATTTGCACCGCTATCCCTATAAACATGGTTATATAAACACCGCGATCTGTATAAACATGGAAATATCTATTCCATGATCTGTATAAACATGGAAATATCTACACCGTGATCTGTATAAACATGGAAATATCTACACAGTGATCTGTATAAACATGGAAATACCTACACCGCCATCTCTATAAACATGGAAATATCTACACTCCTATCTGTACAAACATGGAAATATCCACACCGCTATCTCTATAAACATGGAAAAATCAACACCGCTATCTCTATGAACATGGAAATATCTACACCGCCATCTCTATAAACATGGAAATATCTACACCGCGATCAGTATAAACGTGGAAATATCTACACCGCTATCTGTATAAACATGGAAATATCTCCACTGCTATCTCTATAAACATCGAAATACCTACACCGCCATCTGTATAAACATGGAAATACTTACAAAGTTATCGGTATAAACATGGAACTATCTACAATGCCATCTGTATGAACATGGAAATATCTACACAGCCATGTGAATATACATGGAAATATCTAAACCGCTATCTATATAAACATGGAAAAACTCCACCGCTATCTGTGTAAACATGGAAATATCTACACGGTCATCTGTGTATAGATGGAAATATCAACACCGCCATCTATAGAAACATGGAAATATCTGCACCGCTATCTGTATAAACATGGAAATATCTACACCGCGGTCTGTATAAACATGGAAATATCTAAACCGCTATCTGTATAAACATGGAAATATCTACACCGCTATCTCTATAAACATGGAAATATCTACACCGTGATCTGTATAAACATGGAAATATTTACACCGCTCTCTGTATAAACATGGAAATTTCTACACCGTTATCTGTATAAATATGGAAATATCTACACCGCTATCTCTATAAACATGGAAATATCTACACCGCCATCTGTATAAACATGGAAATACCTATACAGTCATCTGTGTAAACATGGAAATATCTACACCACCATCTGTATAAACATGGAAATATCTACAATGCCATCTGCATACACATGTAAATACCTACACGGCAATCTGTGTATAGATGGAAACATCAACACCGCCATCTGTACAAACTTGGAATTATCTACACTGCTATCTCTATAAACATCGAAATATCTACACTGCGGTCTGTATAAACATGGAAATATCTACACCGGTATCTGTATAAACATGGAAATATCTAAACCACGATCTGTATAAACATGGAAATATATACAACACTATCTGTATAAACATGGAAATATCTGCACTGCTATCTCTATAGACATGGAAATATCTACAAAGCCATCTGTATAAACATGGAAATACCTACACAGTCATGTGTAGGAACATGGAAATATCTACACTGCCATCTGTATAAACATAGAAATATCTACACAGCCCTCTGTATAAATATGGAGATATCTTCATAGGCATCTGTATAAACACGGAAATATCTGCACCGCTATCTGTATAAACATGGAAATACCTACTCCGCTGTCTGCATAAACATGGAAATATGTACACCGCTATGTGTATAAACATGGAAATATCTCCACTGCTGTCTGTAAAAACATGTAAATATCTCCACCGTTATCTGTATAAACATGGAAATATCTACAGCGCCATCTCTATAAACATTGAAAAATCTACACTGCCATCAGTAAAACAAGGAAATATCAACACAGTCATCTGAATAAACATGGAAATATCTACACCACCATCTGTATAAACATGGAAATACCTACAATACCATCTGTAAACACATGGAAATATCTACACAGACATCTGCATAAACATGGAAATATCTACACTGCCATCTGTAGAAAAATGGAAATATCTACACCGCTATCTCTATAAATATTGAAATATCTACACCGCCATCTCTATAAACATGAAAATATCTCCACTGCCATCTCCATAAAGATGGAAGTATCTACTCCGCCATGTGTATAAACACGGAAATATCTACACCACCATCTGTGAAAACATGGAAATATCTACACCGCTATCTGTATAAACATGGAAATATCTACACCGCCATCTGCATGTCCATGGAAATATCTACGCCGCCATCTGTATAAACATGGAAATATCTACACGGCCATCTGTGTATAGATGGAAATATCAACACCGCCATCTGTATAAACATGGAAATATCTACACCGCTATCTCTATAAACATAGAAATATCTGCACTGCCATCTGTAAAAACTTGGAAATACCTGTACAGTCATCTGTATAAACATGGAAATATCTACAATGCCATCTGTATACACATGGAAATATCTACACAGCCATCTGTATAAACATGTAAATATCTACACTGCCATCTCCATAAACATGGAAATATCAACACCGACATCTCTATAAACATGAAAATATCTACACTGCCATTTCCATAAACATGGAAATAACTACTCTGCCATCTGTATAAACATGGAAACATCTACACCGCCGTCAGTGTGAATAAGGAAATATCTACAATGCCAACTGTATAAAAATATAAATAACTCCACCGCGAGCTGTAAAAACATGGAAATATCAACATCGCTATCTGTATAAACGTGGAAATACCAACACCGCTAACGGTGTAAACATGGAAATATCTACAACGCCATCTATATAAACATGGAAATATGTACACCGCTATGTCTATAAACATGGAAATACCTAAACCGCTATCTCTATAAACATGGAAATAACTACACCGCTATCTGTATAAACATGGAAATATCTACACCGCTATCTGTATAAACATGGAAATATCTACACCGCGATCTGTATAAACATGGAAATATCTACACTGCGATCTGCATAAACATGGAAATATCTTCACCACGATCTGTATAAACATGGAAACATCTACACCACTATCTGTATAAACATGATAATATCTACACCACCATCTATATAAACATGGAAATATCTACACCGCCATCTGTATAAACATGGAAATATCTACACTGCCATCTGTAGAAAGATGGAAATATCTACACCGCTATCTCTATAAATATGGAAATATCTACACCGCCATCTCTATAAACATGAAAATATCTACACTGCCATCTCCATAAAGATGGAAATATATACTCCGACATGTGTATAAACACGGAAATATCAACACCACCATCTGTGAAAACATGGAAATATCTACACTGCTATCTGTATAAACATGGAAATATCTACACCGCCATCTGCATGTCCATGGAAATATCTACGCTGCCATCTGTGCAAACATGGAAATATCTACACGTCCATCTGTGTATAGATGGAAATATCAACAACGCCATCTGTACAAACATGGAAATATCTACACCGCTATCTCTATAAACATGGAAATATCTGCACAGCCATCTGTAAAACATGGAAATACCTCTACAGTCATCTGTATAAACATGGATATATCTTCAATGCCATCTGTATACACATGGAAATATCTACACACCCATCTGTATAAACATGTAAATATCTACACTGCTATCTCTATAAACATGGGAATATCTACACCGCCATCTCTATAAACATGAAAGTAACTACACTGCCATCTCCATAAACATGGAACTAACTACTCCGCCATCTGTATAAACATGGAAACACCAACACCGCCACCTGTGTGAATAAGGAAATATCTACAATGCCGTCTGTATAAAGATATAAATATCTTCACCGTGAGCTTTATAAACATGGAAATATCTACATCGCTATCTGTATAAACGTGGAAATACCAACAAATCTATCGGTATAAACATGGAAATATCTACAACGCCATCTACATAAACATGGAAATATCTACACCGCTATGTCTATAAACATGGAAATACCTATACCGCTATCTCTATAAACATGGAAATATCTACACCGCCATCTGCATGGCCCTGGAAATATCTACGCCGCCATCTGTATAAACATGGAAATATCTACACGGCCATCTGTGTATAGATGGAAATATCAACATCGCCATCTGTATAAACATGGAAATATCTACACCGCTATCTCTATAAACATGGAAATATCTGCACTGCCATCTGTAAAAACATGGAAATACCTATACAGTCATCTGTATAAACATGGAAATATCTACAATGCCATCTGTATACACATGGAAATATCTACACAGCCATCTGTATAAACATGTAAATATCTACACTGCCATCTCCATAAACATGGAAATATCAACACCGACATCTCTATAAACATGAAAATATCTACACTGCCATCTCCATAAACATGGAAATAACTACTCTGACATCTGTATAAACATGGAAACATCTACACCGCCGTCAGTGTGAATAAGGAAATATCTACAATGCCATCCGTATAAAAATATAAATATCTGCACCGCAAGCTGTAAAAACATGGAAATATCAACATCGCTATCTGTATAAACGTGGAAATACGAACACCGCTATTGGTGTAAACATGGAAATATCTACAACGCCATCTATATAAACATGGAAATATCTACACCGCTATGTCTATAAACATGGAAATACCTACACCGCTATCTCTATAAACATGGAAATATCTACACCGCTATCTGTATAAACATGGAAATATCTACACCGCTATCTGTATAAACATGGAAATATCTACACCGCGATCTGTATAAACATGGAAATATCTACACCGCGATCTGTATAAACATGGAAATATCTTCACCACGATCTGTATAAACATGGAAATAGCTACACCGCTATCTGTGTAAACATGGTAATATCTACACCACCATCTATATAAACATGGAAATATCTACACCGCCATCTGCATAAACATGGAAATATCTACAATGCCATCTGTAGAAAGATGGAAATATCTACACCGCAATCTGTGTAAACATGGAAATATCTACACCGATATCTGTGAAAACATGGAAATATCTACACCGCTATCTGTATAAACATGGAAATATCTACACCGCGATCTGTATAAACATGGAGATATCTACAGCGCCATCTTTATAAACATTGAAATATCTACACTGCCATCTGTAAAAACATCGAAATATCTACACAGCCATCTGAATAAACATGGAAATATCTACACCACCATCTGTATAAACATGGAAATACCTACAATACCATCTGTATACACATGGAAATATCTACACAGACATCTCTATAAGTATGGAAATATCTACACCGCCATCTGTATAAACATGGAAATATCTACACTGCCATCTGTAGAAAGATGGAAATATCTACACCGCTATCTCTATAAATATGGAAATATCTACACCGCCATCTCTATAAACATGAAAATATCTACACTGCCATCTCCATAAAGATGGAAGTATCTACTCCGCCATGTGTATAAACACGGAAATATCTACACCACCATCTGTGAATACATGGAAATATCTACACCGCTATCTGTATAAACATGGAAATATCTACACCGCCATCTGCATGTCCATTTAAATATCTATGCTGCCATCTGTATAAACATGGAAATATCTACACGGCCATCTGTGTATAGATGGAAATTTCAACAACGCCATCTGTACAAACATGGAAATATCTACACCGCTATCTCTATAAACATGGAAATATCTGCACAGCCATCTGTAAAACATGGAAAAACCTCTACAGTCATCTGTATAAACATGGAAATATCTACAATGCCATCTGTATACACATGGAAATACCTACACAGCCATCTGTATAAACATGTAAATATCTACACTGCTATCTCTATAAACATGGAAATATCTACACCGCCATCTCTATCAACATGAAAATATCTACACTGCCATCTCCATAAACATGGAACTAACTACTCCGCCATCTGTATAAACATGGAAACATCTACACCGCCATCTGTGTGAATAAGGAAATATCTACAATGCCATCTGTATAAAGATATAATTATCTGAACCGCAAGCTGAATAAACATGGAAATATCTACATCGCTATCTGTATAAATGTGGAAATACCAACACATCTATCGGTATAAACATGGAAATATCTACAACGCCATCTATATAAACATGGAAATATCTACACCGCTATGTCTGTAAACATGGAAATATCTACACCGCTATCTCTATACACATGGAAATATCTACACCGCTATCTGTATAAACATGGAAATATCTATACCGCTATCTGTATAAACATGGAAATATCTACACCGCGATCTGTATAAACATGGAAATATCTACACCGCGATCTGTATAAACATGGAAATATCTTCACCACGATCTGTATAAACATGGAAATATCTACACCGCTATCTGTATAAACATGGTAATATCAACACCACCATCTATATAAACATGGATATATCTACACCGCCATCTGCATAAACATGGAAATATCTACAATGCCATCTGTAGAAAGATGGAAATATCTACACCGCAATCTGTGTAAACATGGAAATATCTACACCGATATCTGTAAAAACATGGAAATATCTACACTGCTATCTGTATAAACATGGAAATATCTACACCGCGATCTGTATAAACATGGAAATATCTACACCGATATCTGTAAAAACATGGAAATATCTACACTGCTATCTGTATAAACATGGAAATATCTACACCGCGATCTGTATAAACATGGAAATATCTACAGCGCCATCTCTATAAACATTGAAATATCTACACTGCCATCAGTAAAAACTTGGAAATATCTACACAGTTATCTGAATAAACATGGAAATATCTACACCACCATCTGTATAAACATGGAAATACCTACAATACCATCTGTATACACATGGAAATATCTACACAGACATCTCTATAAGTATGGAAATATCTACACCGCCATCTGTATAAACATGGAAATATCTACACTGCCATCTGTAGAAAGATGGAAATATCTACACCGCTATCTCTATAAATATGGAAATATCTACACCGCCATCTCTATAAACATGAAAATATCTACACTGCCATCTCCATAAAGATGGAAGTATCCACTCTGCCATGTGTATAAACACGGAAATATCTACACCACCATCAGTGAAAACCTGGAAATATCTACACCGCTATCTGTATAAACATGGAAATATCAACACCGCCATCTGCATGTCCATGGAAAAATCTACGCTGCCATCTGTATAAACATGGAAATATCTACACGGCCATCTGTGTATAGATGGAAATATCAACAACGCCATCTGTACAAACATGGAAATATCTACACCGCTATCTCTATAAACATGGAAATATCTGCACAGCCATCTGTAAAACATGGAAATACCTCTACAGTCATCTGTATAAACATGGAAATATCTACAATGCCATCTGTATACACATGGAAATACCTACACAGCCATCTGTATGAACATGTAAATATCTACACTGCTATCTCTATAAACATGGAAATATCTACACCACCATCTCTATAAACATGAAAATATCTACACTGCCATCTCCATAAACATGGAACTAACTACTCCGCCATCTGTATAAACATGGAAACATCTACACCGCCATCTGAGTGAATAAGGAATTATCTACAATGCCATCTGTATAAAGGTATAAATATCTGCACTGCGAGCTGTATAAACATGGAAATATCTACATCGCTATCTGTATAAACGTGGAAATACCAACACATCTATCGGTATAAACATGGAAATATCTACAACGCCATCTATATAAACATGGAAATATCTACACCGCTATGTCTATAAACATGGAAATACCTACACCGCTATCTCTATAAACATGGAAATATCTACACCGCGATCTGTATAAACATGGAAATATCTACAGCGCCATCTCTATAAACATTGAAATATCTACACTGCCATCTGTAAAACCATGGAAATATCTACACAGTCATCTGAATAAACATGGAAATATCTACACCACCATCTGTGTAAACATGGAAATACTTACAATAACATCTGTATACACATGGAAATATCCACACAGACATCTCTATAAGTATGGAAATATCTACACCGCCATCTGTATAAACATGGAAATATCTACACCGCGATCTGTATAAACATGGAAATATCTACAGCGCCATCTCTATAAACATGAAAATATCAACACTGCCATCTCTATAAAGACGGAAGTATCTACTCCACCATGAGTACAAACACGGAAATATCTACACCACCATCTGTGAAAACATGGAAATATCTACACCGCTATCTGTATAAACATGGAAATATCTACACCGTGATCTGTATAAACATGGAGATATCTACAGCGCCATCTCTATAAACATTGAAATATCTACACTGCAATCTGTAAAAACATCGAAATATCTACACAGCCATCTGAATAAACATGGAAATATCTACACCACCATCTGTATAAACATGGAAATACCTACAATACCATCTGTATACACATGGAAATATCTACACAGACATCTCTATAAGTATGGAAATATCTACACCGCCATCTGTATAAACATGGAAATATCTACACTGCCATCTGTAGAAAGATGGAAATATCTACACCGCTATCTCTATAAATATGGAAATATCTACACCGCCATCTCTATAAACATGAAAATATCTACACTGCCATCTCCATAAAGATGGAAGTATCTACTCCGCCATGTGTATAAACACGGAAATATCTACACCACCATCTGTGAATACATGGAAATATCTACACCGCTATCTGTATAAACATGGAAATATCTACACCGCCATCTGCATGTCCATGGAAATATCTACGCTGCCATCTGTATAAACATGGAAATATCTACACGGACATCTGTGTATAGATGGAAATTTCAACAACGCCATCTGTACAAACATGGAAATATCTACACCGCTATCTCTATAAACATGGAAATATCTGCACAGCCATCTGTAAAACATGGAAATACCTCTACAGTCATCTGTATAAACATGGAAATATCTACAATGCCATCTGTATACACATGGAAATACCTACACAGCCATCTGTATAAACATGTAAATATCTACACTGCTATCTCTATAAACATGGAAATATCTACACCGCCATCTCTATCAACATGAAAATATCTACACTGCCATCTCCATAAACATGGAACTAACTACTCCGCCATCTGTATAAACATGGAAACATCTACACCGCCATCTGTGTGAATAAGGAAATATCTACAATACCATCTGCATAAAGATATAATTATCTGCACCGCAAGCTGAATAAACATGGAAATATCTACATCGCTATCTGTATAAATGTGGAAATACCAACACATCTATCGGTATAAACATGGATATATCTACAACGCCATCTATATAAACATGGAAATATCTACACCGCTATGTCTGTAAACATGGAAATACCTACACCGCTATCTCTATACACATGGAAATATCTACACCGCTATCTGTATAAACATGGAAATATCTACACCGCTATCTGTATAAACATGGAAATATCTACACCGCGATCTGTATAAACATGGAAATATCTACACCGCGATCTGTATAAACATGGAAATACCTTCACCACGATCTGTATAAACATGGAAATATCTACACCGCTATCTGTATAAACATGGTAATATCAACACCACCATCTATATAAACATGGATATATCTACACCGCCATCTGCATAAACATGGAAATATCAACAATGCCATCTGTAGAAAGATGGAAATATCTACACCGCAATCTGTGTAAACATGGAAATATCTACACCGATATCTGTAAAAACATGGAAATATCTACACTGCTATCTGTATAAACATGGAAATATCTACACCGCGATCTGTATAAACATGGAAATATCTACACCGATATCTGTAAAAACATGGAAATATCTACACTGCTATCTGTATAAACATGGAAATATCTCCACCGCGATCTGTATAAACATGGAAATATCTACAGCGCCATCTCTATAAACATTGAAATATCTACACTGCCATCAGTAAAAACTTGGAAATATCTACACAGTTATCTGAATAAACATGGAAATATCTACACCACCATCTGTATAAACATGGAAATACCTACAATACCATCTGTATACACATGGAAATATCTACACAGACATCTCTATAAGTATGGAAATATCTACACCGCCATCTGTATAAACATGGAAATATCAACACTGCCATCTGTAGAAAGATGGAAATATCTACACCGCTATCTCTATAAATATGGAAATATCTACACCGCCATCTCTATAAACATGAAAATATCTACACTGCCATCTCCATAAAGATGGAAGTATCCACTCTGCCATGTGTATAAACACGGAAATATCTACACCACCATCAGTGAAAACCTGGAAATATCTACACCGCTATCTGTATAAACATGGAAATATCAACACCGCCATCTGCATGTCCATGGAAAAATCTACGCTGCCATCTGTATAAACATGGAAATATCTACACCGCTATCTCTATAAACATGGAAATATCTGCACAGCCATCTGTAAAACATGGAAATACCTCTACAGTCATCTGTATAAACATGGAAATATCTACAATGCCATCTGTATACACATGGAAATACCTACACAGCCATCTGTATGAACATGTAAATATCTACACTGCTATCTCTACAAACATGGAAATATCTACACCACCATCTCTATAAACATGAAAATATCTACACTGCCATCTCCATAAACATGGAACTAACTACTCCGCCATCTGTATAAACATGGAAACATCTACACCGCCATCTGAGTGAATAAGGAATTATCTACAATGCCATCTGTATAAAGATATAAATATCTGCACTGCGAGCTGTATAAACATGGAAATATCTACATCGCTATCTGTATAAACGTGGAAATACCAAGACATCTATCTGTATAAACATGGAAATATCTACAACGCCATCTATATAAACATGGAAATATCTACACCGCTATGTCTATAAACATGGAAATACCTACACCGCTATCTGTATAAACATGGAAATATCTACACCGCGATCTGTATAAACATGGAAATATCTACAGCGCCATCTCTATAAACATTGAAATATCTACACTACCATCTGTAAAAACTTGGAAATATCTACACAGTTATCTGAATAAACATGGAAATATCTACACCACCATCTGTATAAACATGGAAATACCTACAATACCATCTGTATACACATGGAAATATCTACACAGACATCTCTATAAGTATGGAAATATCTACACCGCCATCTGTATAAACATGGAAATATCTACACTGCCATCTGTAGAAAGATGGAAATATCTACACCGCTATCTCTATAAATATGGAAATATCTACACCGCCATCTCTATAAACATGAAAATATCTACACTGCCATCTCCATAAAGATGGAAGTATCCACTCTGCCATGTGTATAAACACGGAAATATCTACACCACCATCAGTGAAAACCTGGAAATATCTACACCGCTATCTGTATAAACATGGAAATATCAACACCGCCATCTGCATGTCCATGGAAAAATCTACGCTGCCATCTGTATAAACATGGAAATATCTACACGGCCATCTGTGTATAGATGGAAATATCAACAACGCCATCTGTACAAACATGGAAATATCTACACCGCTATCTCTATAAACATGGAAATATCTGCACAGCCATCTGTAAAACATGGAAATACCTCTACAGTCATCTGTATAAACATGGAAATATCTACAATGCCATCTGTATACACATGGAAATACCTACACAGCCATCTGTATGAACATGTAAATATCTACACTGCTATCTCTACAAACATGGAAATATCTACACCACCATCTCTATAAACATGAAAATATCTACACTGCCATCTCCATAAACATGGAACTAACTACTCCGCCATCTGTATAAACATGGAAACATCTACACCGCCATCTGAGTGAATAAGGAATTATCTACTATGCCATCTGTATAAAGATATAAATATCTGCACTGCGAGCTGTATAAACATGGAAATATCTACATCGCTATCTGTATAAACGTGGAAATACCAACACATCTATCTGTATAAACATGGAAATATCTACAACGCCATCTATATAAACATGGAAATATCTACACCGCTATGTCTATAAACATGGAAATACCTACACCGCTATCTGTATAAACATGGAAATATCTACACCGCGATCTGTATAAACATGGAAATATCTACAGCGCCATCTCTATAAACATTGAAATATCTACACTACCATCTGTAAAAACTTGGAAATATCTACACAGTTATCTGAATAAACATGGAAATATCTACACCACCATCTGTATAAACATGGAAATACCTACAATACCATCTGTATACACATGGAAATATCTACACAGACATCTCTATAAGTATGGAAATATCTACACCGCCATCTGTATAAACATGGAAATATCTACACTGCCATCTGTAGAAAGATGGAAATATCTACACCGCTATCTCTATAAATATGGAAATATCTACACCGCCATCTCTATAAACATGAAAATATCTACACTGCCATCTCCATAAAGATGGAAGTATCCACTCTGCCATGTGTATAAACACGGAAATATCTACACCACCATCAGTGAAAACCTGGAAATATCTACACCGCTATCTGTATAAACATGGAAATATCAACACCGCCATCTGCATGTCCATGGAAAAATCTACGCTGCCATCTGTATAAACATGGAAATATCTACACGGCCATCTGTGTATAGATGGAAATATCAACAACGCCATCTGTACAAACATGGAAATATCTACACCGCTATCTCTATAAACATGGAAATATCTGCACAGCCATCTGTAAAACATGGAAATACCTCTACAGTCATCTGTATAAACATGGAAATATCTACAATGCCATCTGTATACACATGGAAATACCTACACAGCCATCTGTATGAACATGTAAATATCTACACTGCTATCTCTACAAACATGGAAATATCTACACCACCATCTCTATAAACATGAAAATATCTACACTGCCATCTCCATAAACATGGAACTAACTACTCCGCCATCTGTATAAACATGGAAACAAATACACCGCCATCTGAGTGAATAAGGAATTATCTACTATGCCATCTGTATAAAGATATAAATATCTGCACTGCGAGCTGTATAAACATGGAAATATCTACATCGCTATCTGTATAAACGTGGAAATACCAACACATCTATCTGTATAAACATGGAAATATCTACAACGCCATCTATATAAACATGGAAATATCTACACCGCTATGTCTATAAACATGGAAATACCTACACCGCTATCTGTATAAACATGGAAATATCTACACCGCGATCTGTATAAACATGGAAATATCTACAGCGCCATCTCTATAAACATTGAAATATCTACACTACCATCTGTAAAAACTTGGAAATATCTACACAGTTATCTGAATAAACATGGAAATATCTACACCACCATCTGTATAAACATGGAAATACCTACAATACCATCTGTATACACATGGAAATATCTACACAGACATCTCTATAAATATGGAAATATCTACACCGCCATCTGTATAAACATGGAAATATCTACACTGCCATCCGTAGAAAGATGGAAATATCTACACCGCTATCTCTATAAATATGGAAATATCTACACCGCCATCTCTATAAACATGAAAATATCTACACTGCCATCTCCATAAAGATGGAAGTATCCACTCTGCCATGTGTATAAACACGGAAATATCTACACCACCATCAGTGAAAACCTGGAAATATCTACACCGCTATCTGTATAAACATGGAAATATCAACACCGCCATCTGCATGTCCATGGAAAAATCTACGCTGCCATCTGTATAAACATGGAAATATCTACACGGCCATCTGTGTATAGATGGAAATATCAACAACGCCATCTGTACAAACATGGAAATATCTACACCGCTATCTCTATAAACATGGAAATATCTGCACAGCCATCTGTAAAACATGGAAATACCTCTACAGTCATCTGTATAAACATGGAAATATCTACAATGCCATCTGTATACACATGGAAATACCTACACAGCCATCTGTATGAACATGTAAATATCTACACTGCTATCTCTATAAACATGGAAATATCTACACCACCATCTCTATAAACATGAAAATATCTACACTGCCATCTCCATAAACATGGAACTAACTACTCCGCCATCTGTATAAACATGGAAACATCTACACCGCCATCTGAGTGAATAAGGAATTATCTACAATGCCATCTGTATAAAGATATAAATATCTGCACTGCGAGCTGTATAAACATGGAAATATCTACATCGCTATCTGTATAAACGTGGAAATACCAACATATCTATCGGTATAAACATGGAAATATCTACAACACCATCTATATAAACATGGAAATATCTACACCGCTATGTCTGTAAACATGGAAATACCTACACCGCTATTTCTATAAACATGGATATATCTACACCGCTATCTGTATAAACATGGAAATACCTACACCGCTATCTGTATAAACATGGAAATAATTACACCGCGATCTGTATAAACATGGAAATATCTACACCGCGATCTGTATAAACATGGAAATATCTTCACCACGATCTGTATAAACATGGAAATATCTACACCGCTATCTGTATAAACATGGTAATATCTACACCACCATCTATATAAACATGGAAATATCTACACCGCCATCTGCATAAACATGGAAATATCTACAATGCCATCTGTAGAAAGATGGAAATATCTACACCGCAATCTGTGTAAACATGGAAATATCTACACCGATATCTGTAAAAACATGGAAATATCTACACCGCTATCTGTATAAACATGGAAATATCTACACCGCTATGTCTATAAACATGGAAATATCTACACCGCAATCTCTATAAACAGGGAAATATCTACACCGCGATCTGTATAAACATGGAAATATCTACAGCGCCATCTCTATAAACATTTAAATATCCACACTACCATCTGTAAAAACATGGAAATATCTACATAGTCATCTGAATATACATGGAAATATCTACACCACCATCTGTATAAACATGGAAATACCTACAATACCATCTGTGTACACATGGAAATATCTACACAGACATCTCTATAAGTATGGAAATATCTACACCGCCATCTGTATAAACATGGAAATATCTACACTGCCATCTGTAGAAAGATGGAAATATCTACACCGCTATCTCTATAAATATGGAAATATCTACACCGCCATCTCTATAAACATGAAAATATCTACACTGCCATCTCCATAAAGATGGAAATATCCCCTCCACCATTTGTATAAACACGGAAATATCTACACCACCATCTGTGAAAACATGGAAATATCTACACCGCTATCTGTATAAACATGGAAATAACTACACCGCCATCTGCATGTCCATGGAAATTTCTACGCTGACATCTGTATAAACATGGAAATATCTACAGGGCCATCTGTGTATAGATGGAAATATCAACAACGCCATCTGTACAAACATGGAAATATCTACACCGCTATCTCTATAAACATGGAAATATCTGCACAGCCATCTGTAAAACATGGAAATACCTCTACAGTCATCTGTATAAACATGGAAATATCTACAATGCCATCTGTATACACATGGAAATACCTACACAGCCATCTGTATAAACATGTAAATATCTACACTTCTATCTCTATAAACATGGAAATATCTACACCGCCATCTCTATAAACATGAAAATATCTACACTGCCATCTCCATAAACATGGAACTAACTACTCCGCCATCTGTATAAACATGGAAACATCTACACCGCCATCTGTGTGAATAAGGAAATATCTACAATGCCATCTGTATAAAGATGTAAATATCTGCACTGCGAGCTGTATAAACATGGAAATATCTACATCGCTATCTGTATAAACATGGAAATACCAACACATCAATCGGTATAAACATGGAAATATCTACAACACCATCTATATAAACATGGAAATATCTACACCGCTATGTCTATAAACTTGGAAATACCTACACCGCTATCTCTATAAACATGGAAATATCTACACCGCGATCTGTATAAACATGGAAATATCTACAGCGCCATCTCTATAAACATTGAAATATCTACACTGACATCTGTAAAACCATGGAAATATCTACACAGTCATCTGAATAAACATGGAAATATCTACACCACCATCTGTATAAACATGGAAATACCTACAATAACATCTGTATACACATGGAAATATCTACACAGACATCTCTATAAGTATGGAAATATCTACACCGCCTTCTGTATAAACATGGAAATATCTACACTGCCATCTGTAGAAAGATGGAAATATCTACACCGCTATCTCTATAAATATGGAAATATCTACACCGCCATCTCTATAAACATGAAAATATCTACACTGCCATCTCTATAAAGATGGAAGCATCTACTCCACCATGTGTATAAACACGGAAATATCTACACCACCATCTGTGAAAACATGGAAATATCTACACCGCTATCTGTATAAACATGGAAATATCTACACTGCCATCTGCATGTCCATGGAAATATCTACGCTGCCGTCTGTATAAACATGGAAATATCTACACGGCCATCTGTGTATCGATGGAAATTTCAACAACGCCATCTGTACAAACATGGAAATATCTACACCGTTATCTCTATAAACATGGAAATATCTACAATGCCATCTGTAGAAAGATGGAAATATCTACACCGCAATCTGTAAAAACATGGAAATATCTACACCGCTATCTGTATAAACATGGAAATATCTACACAGCCATCTGCATGTCCATGGAAATATCTAGGCTGCCATCTGTATAAACATGGAAATATCTACAAGGCCATCTGTGTATAGATGGAAATTTCAACAACGCCCTCTGTACAAACATGGAAATATCTACACCGCTATCTCTATAAACATGGAAATATCTGCACAGCCATCTGTTAAACATGGAAATACCTCTACAGTCATCTGTATAAACATGGAAATATCTACAATGCCATCTGTATACACATGGAAATACCTACACAGCCATCTGTATAAACATGTAAATATCTACACTGCTATATCTATAAACATGGAAATATCTACACCGCCATCTGTATAAACATGAAAATATCTACACTGCCATCTCCATAAACATGGAACTAACTACTCCGCCATCTGTATAAACATGGAAACATCTACACCGCCATCTGTGTGAATAAGGAAATATCTACAATGCCATCTGTATGAAGATATAAATATCTGCACCGCGAGCTGTATAAACATGGAAATATCTACTTCGCTATCTGTATAAACGTGGAAATACCAACACATCTATGGGTATAAACATGGAAATATCTACAACGCCATCTATATAAACATGGAAATATCTACACCGCTATGTCTGTAAACATGGAAATACCTACACCGCTATCTCTATAAACATGGAAATATCTACACCGCTATCTGTATAAACATGGAAATACCTACACCGCTATCTGTATAAACATGGAAATACCTACACCGCGATCAGTATAAACATGGAAATTTCTTCACCACGATCTGTATAAACATGGAAATATCTACACCGCTATCTGTATAAACATGGTAATATCTACACCACCATCTATATAAACATGGAAATATCTACACCGCCATCTGCATAAACATGGAAATATCTACAATGCCATCTGTAGAAAGATGGAAATATCTACACCTCAATCTGTGTAAACATGGAAATATCTTCACCGATATCAGTAAAAACATGGAAATATCTACACCGCTATCTGCATAAACATGGAAATATCTACACCGCGATCTGTATAAAAATGGAGATATCTACAGCGCCATCTCTATAAACATTGAAATATCTACACTGCCATCTGTAAAAACATGGAAATATCTACACAGTCATCTGAATAAACATGGAAATATCTACACCAACATCTGTATAAACATGGAAATACCTACAATACCATCTGTATACACATGGAAATATCTACACAGACATCTCTATAAGTATGGAAATATCTACACCGCCAACTGTATAAACATGGAAATATCTACACTGTCATCTGTAGAAAGATGGAAATATCTACACCGCTGTCTCTATAAATATGGAAATATCTACACCGCCATCTCTGTAAACATGAAAATATCTACACTGCCATCTCCATAAAGATGGAAGTATCTGCTCCGCCATGTGTATAAACACGGAAATATCTACACCACCATCTGTGAATACATGGAAATATCTACACCGCTATCTGTATAAACATGGAAATATCTACACCGCCATCTGCATGTCCATGGAAATATCTACGCTGCCATCTGTATAAACATGGAAATATCTACACGGCCATCTGTGTATAGATGGAAATTTCAACAACGCCATCTGTACAAACATGGAAATATCTACACCGCTATCTCTATAAACATGGAAATATCTGCACAGCCATCTGTAAAACATGGAAATACCTCTACAGTCATCTGTATAAACATGGAAATATCTACAATGCCATCTGTATACACATGGAAATACCTACACAGCCATCTGTATAAACATGTAAATATCTACACTACTATCTCTATAAACATGGAAATATCTACACTGCCATCTCCATAAACATGGAACTAACTACTCCGCCATCTGTATAAACATGGAAACATCTACACCGCCATCTGTGTGAATAAGGAAATATCTACAATGCCATCTGTATGAAGATATAAATATCTGCACCGCGAGCTGTATAAACATGGAAATATCTACATCGCTATCTGTATAAACGTGGAAATACCAACACATCTATTGGTATAAACATGGAAATATCTACAACGCCATCTATGTAAACATGGAAATATCTACACCGCTATGTCTGTAAACATGGAAATACCTACACCGCTATCTCTATAAACATGGAAATATCTACACCGCTATCTGTATAAACATGGAAATACCTACACCGCTATCTGTATAAACATGGAAATATCTACACCGCGATCCGTATAAACAGGGAAATATGTACACCGCGATCTGTATAAACATGGAAATATCTTCACCACGATCTGTATAAACATGGAAATATCTACACCGCTATCTGTATAAACATGGTAATATCTACACCACCATCTATATAAACATGGAAATAACTACACCGCCATCTGCATAAACATGGAAATATCTACAATGCCATCAGTAGAAAGATGGAAATATCTACACCGCAATCTGTCTAAACATGGAAATATCTTCACCGATATCTGTAAGAACATGGAAATATCTACACCGCTATCTGTATAAACATGGAAATATCTACATCGCAATCTGTATAAACATGGAGATATCTACAGCGCCATCTCTATAAACATTGAAATATCTACACTGCCATCTGTAAAAACATGGAAATATCTACACAGTCATCTGAATAAACATGGAAATATCTACACCACCATCTGTATAAACATGGAAATACCTACAATACCATCTGTATACACATGGAAATATCTACACAGACATCTCTATAAGTATGGAAATATCTACACCGCCATCAGTATAAACTTGGAAATATCTACACTGCCATCTGTAGAAAGATGGAAATATCTACAACGCTATCTCTATAAATATGGAAATATCTACACCGCCATCTCTATAAACATGAAAATATCTACACTGCCATCTCCATAAATATGGAATTATCTACTCCGCCATGTGCATAAACACGGAAATATTTACACCACCATCTGTGAATACATGGAAATATCTACACCGCTCTCTGTATAAACATGGAAATATCTACACCGCCATCTGCATGTCCATGGAAATATCTACGCTGCCATCTGTATAAACATGGAAATATCTACACGGCCATCTGTGTATAGATGGAAATTTCAACAACGCCATCTGTACAAACATGGAAATATCTACACCGCTTTCTCTATAAACATGGAAATATCTGCACAGCCATCTGTAAAACATGGAAATACCTCTACTGTCATCTGTATAAACATGGAAATATCTACAATGCCATCTGTATACACACGGAAATACCTACACAGCCATCTGTATGAACATGTAAATATCTACACTGCTATCTCTATAAACATGGAAATATCTACACCGCCATCTCTATAAACATGAAAATATCTACACTGCCATCTCCATAAACATGGAACTAACTACTCCGCCATCTATATAAACATGGAAACATCTACACCGCCATCTGTGTGAATAAGGAAATATCTACAATGCCATCTGTATAAAGATATATATATCTGCACCGCGAGCTGTATAAACATGGAAATATCGACATCGCTATCTGTATAAACGTGGAAACACCAACACTTCTATCGGTATAAACATGGAAATATCTACAACGCCATCTATATAAACATGGAAATATCTACACCGCTATGTCTGTAAACATGGAAATACCTACACCGCTATCTCTATAAACATGGCAATATCTACACCGTTATCTGTATAAACATGGAAATATCTACACCGCTATCTGTATAAACATGGAAATATCTACACCGCGATCTGTATAAACATGGAAATATCTACACCGTGATGTGTATAAACATGGAAATATCTTCACAACGATCTGTATAAACATGGAAATATCTACACCGCTATCTGTATAAACATGGTAATATCTACACCACCATCTATATAAACATGGAAATATCTACACCGCCATCTGCATAAACATGGAAATATCTACAATGCCATCTGTAGAAAGATGGAAATATCTACACCGCAATCTGTGTAAACATGGAAATATCTACACCGATATCTGTAAAAACATGGAAGTACCTACACCGCTATCTGTATAAACATGGAAATATCTACATCGCTATCTGTATAAACGTGGAAATACCAACACATCTATCGGTATAAACATGCAAATATCTACAACGCCATCTATATAAACATGGAAATATCTACACCGCTATGTCTATAAACATGGAAATAACCACACCGCTATCTCTATAAACATGGAAATATCTACACCGCTTTCTATATAAACATGGAAATATCTACAACGCTATCTGTATAAACATGGAAATATCTACACCGCGATCTGTATAAACATGGAAATATCAACACCGCGATCTCTATAAACATGGAAATATCTTCACCACGATCTGTATAAACATGGAAATATCTACACCGCTATCTGTATAAACATGGAAATATATACACCACCATCCATATAAACATGGAAATATCTACACCACCATCTGCATAAACAAGGAAGTATCTACAATGCCATCTGTAGAAAGATGGAAATATCTACTCCGCAATCTGTGTAAACATGGAAATATCTACACCGATATCTGTAAAAACATGGAAATATCTACACCGCTATCTGTATAAACATGGACATATCTACACCGCGATCTGTATAAAGATGGAGATATCTACAGCGCCATCTCTATAAACATTGAAATATCTACACTGCCATCTGTAAAAACATGGAAATATCCACACTGTCATCTGAATAATCATGGAAATATCTACACCAACATCTGTATAAACATGGAAATACCTACAATACCATCTGTGTACACATGGAAATATCTACACAGACATCTGTATAAGTATGGAAATATCTACACCGCCATCTGTATTAACATGGAAATATCTACACTGCCATCTGTAGAAAGATGGAAATATCTACACCGCTATCTCTATAAATATGGAAATATCTACACCGCCATCTCTATAAACATGAAAATATCTACACTGCCATCTCCATAAAGATGGAAGTATCTACTACGCCATGTGTATAAACACGGAAATAACTACACCTCCATCTGTGAAAACATGGAAATATCTACACCGCTCTCTCTATAAACATGGAAATATCTACACCGATATCTGCATGTCCATGGAAATATCTGTGCTGCCATCTGTATAAACATGGAAATATCTACACGGCCATCTGTGTATAGATGGAAATATCAACAACGCCATCTGTACAAACATGGAAATATCTTCACCGCTACCTCTATAAACATGGTAATATCTGCACAGCCATCTGTAAAACATGGAAATACCTCTACAGTCATCTGTATAAACATGGAAATATCTACAATGCCATCTGTATACACATGGAAATATCTACACCGCCATCTCTATAAACATGAAAATATGTACACTGCCATCTCCATAAACATGGAACTAACTTCTCCGCCGTCTGTATAAACATGGAAACATCTACACCGCCATCTGCGTGAGTAAGGAAATATCTACAATGCCATCTGTATAAAGATATAAATATCTGCACCGCGAGCTGTATAAACATGGAAATATCTACATCGCTATCTGTATAAACGTGGAAACACCAACACATCTATCGGTATAAACATGGAAATATCTAAAACGCCATCTATATAAACATGGAAATATCTACACCGCTATGTCTATAAACATGGAAATACCTACACCGCTATCTCTATAAACATGGAAATATCTACACCGCGATCTGTATAAACATGGAAATATCTACACCGCCATCAGCATGTCCATGGAAATATCTACGCTGCCATCTGTATAAACATGGAAATATCTACACGGCCATCTGTGTATAGATGGAAATATCAACAACGCCATCTGTACAAACATGGAAATATCAACACCGCTATCTCTATAAACATGGAAATATCTGCAGAGCCATCGGTAAAACATGGAAATACCTCTACAGTCATCTGTATAAACATGGAAATATCTACAATGCCATCTATATACACATGGAAATATCTAGACAGCCATCTGTATAAACATCTAAATATCTACACTGCTATCTCTATAAACATGGAAATATCTACACCGCCATCTCTATAAACATGAAAATATCTACACTGCCATCTCCATAAACATGGAACTAACAACTCCGCCATCTGTATAAACATGGAAACATCTACACCGTCATCTGTGTGAATAAGGAAATATCTACAATGCCATCTGTATAAAGATATAAATATCTGCACCGCGAGCTGTATAAACATGGAAATATCTACATCGCTATCTGTATAAACGTGGAACAACCAACACATCTATCAGTATAAACATGGAAATATCTACAACGCCATCTATATAAACATGGAAATATCTACACCGCTATCTATATAAACATGGAAATATCTACAACGCTATCTGTATAAACATGGAAATATCTACACCGCGATCTGTATAAACACGGAAATATCTACACCGTGATCTGTATAAACATGGAAATATCTTCACCACGATCTGTATAAACATGGAAATATCTACACCGCTATCTGTATAAACATGGTAATATCTACACCACCATCTATATAAACATAGAAATATATACACCGCCATCTGCATAAACATGGAAATATCTACAATGCCATCTGTAGAAAGATGGAAATACCTACACCGCATTCTGTGTAAACATGGAAATATCTACACCGATATCTGTAAAAACATGGAAATATCTACACCGCTATCTGTATAAACATGGAAATATCTACACCGCGATCTGTATAAACATGGAAATATCTACAGTGCCATCTCTATAAACATTGAAATATCTACACTGCCATCTGTAAAAACATGGAAATATCTACAATGCCATCTGTAGAAAGATGGAAATATCTACAACGCAATCTGTGTAAACATTGAAATATCTACACGGATATCTGTAAAAACATGGAAATATCTACACTGCTATCTGAATAAACATGGAAATATCTACACCGCGATCTGTATAAACATGGAGATATCTACAGCGCCATCTCTATAAACATAGAATTATCTACACTGCAATCTGTAAAAACATGGAAATATCTACACAGTCATCTGAATAAACATGGAAATATCTACACCACCATCTGTATAAACATGGAAATACCTACAATACCATCTGTAAACACATGGAAATATCTACACAGACATCTGTATAAGTATGGAAATATCTACACCGCCATCTGTATAAACATGGAAATATCTACACTGCCATCTGTAGAAAAATGGAAATATCTACACCGCTATCTCTATAAATATGGAAATATCTACACCGCCATCTCTATAAACATGAAAATATCTACACTGCCATCTCCATAAAGATGGAAGTATCTGCTCCGCCATGTGTATAAACACGGAAATATCTACACCACCATCTGTGAAAACATGGAAATATCTACACTGCTATCTGAATAAACATGGAAATATCTACACCGCTATCTCTATAAACATGGAAATATCTGCAGAGCCATCGGTAAAACATGGAAATACCTCTACAGTCATCTGTATAAACATGGAAATATCTACAATGCCATCTGTATACACATGGAAATATCTACACAGCCATCTGTATAAACATGTAAATATCTACACTGCTATCTCTATAAACATGGAAATATCTACACCGCCATCTCTATAAACATGAAAATATCTACACTGCCGTCTCCATAAACATGGAACTAACTACTCCGCCATCTGTATAAACATGGAAACATCTACACCGCCATCTGTGTGAATAAGGAAATATCTACAATGCCATCTGTATAAAGACATAAATATCTGCACCGCGAGCTGTATAAACATGGAAATATCTACATCGCTATCTGTATAAACGTGGAAATACCAACACATCTATCGGTATAAACATGGAAATATCTACAACGCCATCTCTATAAACATGGAAATATCTACACCGCTATGTCTATAAACATGGAAATACCTGCACCGCTATCTCTATAAACATGGAAATATCTACACCGCATTCTGTATAAACATGGAAATATCTACAACGCTACCTGTATAAACATGGAAATATCTACACCGCTATCTGTATAAACATGGAAATATCTACACCGCGATCTGTATAAACATGGAAATATCTTCACCACGATCTGTATAAACATGGAAATATCTTCACCGCTATCTGTATAAACATGGTAATATCTACACCACCATCTATATAAACATGGAAATATATACACTGCCATCTGCATAAACATGGAAATATCTACAATGCCATCTGTAGAAAGATGGAAATATCTACACCGCAATCTGTGTAAACATGGAAATATCTACACCGATATCTGTAAAAACATGGAAATATCTACACCGCTATCTGTATAAACATGGAAATATCTACACCGCGATCTGTATAAACATGGAAATATCTACAGCGCCATCTTTATAAACATTGAAATATCTACACTGCCATCTGTAAAAACATGGAAATATCTACACAGTCATTAGAATAAACATGGAAATATCTACACCACCATATGTATAAACATGGAAATACCTACAACACCATCTGTATAAACATGGAAATATCTACACAGACATCTGTATAAGTATGGAAATATCTACACTGCCATCTGTATAAACATGGAAATATCTACACTGCCTTCTGTAGAAAGATGGAAATATCTACACCGCTATCTCTATAAATATGGAAATATCTACAACGCCATCTCTATAAACATTAAAATATCTACACTGCCATCTCCATAGAGATGGAAGTATCTACTCCGCCATGTGTATAAACACGGAAATATCTACACCACCATCTGTGAAAACATGGAAATACCTACACCGCTCTCTGTATAAACATGGAAATATCTACACCGCCATCAGGATGTCCATGGAAATATCTACGCTGCCATCTGTATAAACATGGAAATATCTACACCGCCATCTGTGTATAGATGGAAATATCAACAACACCATCTGTACAAACATGGAAATATCTACACCGCTACCTCTATAAACATGGAAATATCTGCAGAGCCATCGGTAAAACATGGAAATACCTCTACAGTCATCTGTATAAAGATGGAAATATCTACAATGCCATCTGTATAAACATGGAAATATCTACAATGCCATCTGTATACACATGGAAATATCTACACACCCATCTGTATAAACATGGAAATATCTACACCGCCATCTCTATAAACATGAAAATATCTACACTGCCATCTCCATAAACATGGAACTAACTACTCCGCCATCTGTATAAACATGGAAACATCTACACCGCCATCTGTGTGAATAAGGAAATATCTACAATGCCATCTGTATAAAGACATAAATATCTGCACCGCGAGCTGTATAAACATGGAAATATCTACATCGCTATCTGTATAAACGTGGAAATACCAACACATCTATCGGTATAAACATGGAAATACCTACAACGCCATCTATATAAACATGGAAATATCTACACCGCTATGTCTGTAAACATGGAAATACCTACACCGCTATCTCTATAAACATGGAAATATCTACACCGCTATCTGTACAAACATGGAAATATCTACACCGCTATCTGTATAAACATGGAAATATCTACACCGCGATCTGTATACACATGGAAATATCTACACCACGATCTGTATGAACATGGAAATATCTTCACCACGATCTGTATAAACATGGAAATATCTACACCGCTATCTATATAAACATGGAAATATCTACAACGCTATCTGTATAAACATGGAAATATCTACACCGCGATCTGTATAAACACGGAAATATCTACACCGTGATCTGTATAAACATGGAAATATCTTCACCACGATCTGTATAAACATGGAAATATCTACACCGCTATCTGTATAAACATGGTAATATCTAAACCACCATCTAAATAAACATGGAAATATATACACCGCCATCTGCATAAACATGGAAATATCTACAATGCCATCTGTAGAAAGATGGAAATACCTACACCGCATTCTGTGTAAACATGGAAATATCTACACCGATATCTGTAAAAACATGGAAATATCTAAACCGCTATCTGTATAAACATGGAAATATCTACACCGCGATCTGTATAAACATGGAAATATCTACAGTGCCATCTCTATAAACATTGAAATATCTACACTGCCATCTGTAAAAACATGGAAATATCTACAATGCCATCTGTAGAAAGATGGAAATATCTACACCGCAATCTGTGTAAACATTGAAATATCTACACCGATATCTGTAAAAACATGGAAATATCTACACTGCTATCTGAATAAACATGGAAATATCTACACCGCGATCTGTATAAACATGGAGATATCTACAGCGCCATCTCTATAAACATAGAATTATCTACACTGCCATCTGTAAAAACATGGAAATATCTACACAGTCATCTGAATAAACATGGAAATATCTACACCACCATCTGTATAAACATGGAAATACCTACAATACCATCTGTATACACATGGAAATATCTACACAGACATCTGTATAAGTATGGAAATATCTACACCGCCATCTGTATAAACATGGAAATATCTACACTGCCATCTGTAGAAAGATGGAAATATCTACACCGCTATCTCTATAAATATGGAAATATCTACACCGCCATCTCTATAAACATGAAAATATCTACACTGCCATCTCCATAAAGATGGAAGTATCTACTCCGCCATGTGTATAAACACGGAAATATCTACACCACCATCTGGGAAAAAATGGAAATATCTACACCGCTATCTGTATAAACATGGAAATATCTACACCGCCATCTGTGTGTAGATGGAAATATCAACAACGCCATCTGTACAAACATGGAAATATCTACACCGCTATCTCTATAAACATGGAAATATCTGCAGAGCCATCGGTAAAACATGGAAATACCTCTAAAGTCATCTGTATAAACATGGAAATATCTACAATGCCATCTGTATACAAATGGAAATATCTACACAGCCATCTGTATAAACATGTAAATATCTACACTGCTATCTCTATAAACATGGAAATATCTACACCGCCATCTGTATAAACTTGAAAATATCTACACTGCCGTCTCCATAAACATGGAACTAACTACTCCGCCATCTGTGATAAACATGGAAATATCTACACCGCCATCTGCATGTCCATGGAAATATCTACGCTGCCATCTGTATAAACATGGAAATATCTACACGGCCATCTGTGTATAGATGGAAATATCAACAACGCCATCTGTACAAACATGGAAATATCTACACTGCTATCTCTATAAACATGGAAATATCTGCACAGCCATCTGTAAAATACCTCTACAGTCATCTGTAAAAACATGGAAATATCTACAATGCCATATGTATACACATGGAAATATCTACACAGCCATCTGTATAAACATGTAAATATCTACACTGCTATCTCTATAAACATGGAAATATCTACACCGCCATCTCTATAAACATGAAAATATCTACACTGCCATCTCCATAAACATGGAACTAACTACTCCGCCATCTGTATAAACATGGAAACATCTACACCGCCATCTGTGTGAATAAGGAAATATCTACAATGCCATCTGTATAAAGATAGAAATATCTGCACCGCGAGCTGAATAAACATGGAAATATCTACATCGCTATCTGTATAAACGTTGAAATACCAACACATCTATCAGTATAAACATGGAAATATCTACAACGCCATCTATATAAACATGGAAATATCTACACCGCTATGTCTGTAAACATGGAAATACCTACACCGCTATCTCTTTAAACATGGAAATATCTACACCGCTATCTGTATAAACATGGAAATATCTACAACGCTATCTGTATAAACATGGAAATAACTACACCGCGATCTGTATAAACATGGAAATATCTACACCGCTATCTGTATAAACGTGGAAATATCTTCACCACGATCTGTATAAACATGGAAATATCTACATCGCTATCTGTATAAACATGGTAATATCTACACCACCATCTATATAAACATGGAAATATCTACACCGCCATCTGCATAAACATGGAAATATCTACAATGCCATCTGTAGAAAGATGGAAATATCTACACTGCAATCTGTGTAAACATGGAAATATCTACACCGACATCTGTAAAAATATGGAAATATCTACACCGCTATCTGTATAAACATGGAAATATCTACACAGTCATCTGAATAAACATGGAAATATCTACACCACCATCTGTATAAACATGGAAATACCTACATACCATCTGTATACACATGGAAATATCTACACAGACATCTGTATAAGTATGGAAATATCTACACCGCCATCTGTATAAACATGGAAATATCTACACTTCCATCTGTAGAATGATGGAAATATCTCCACCGCTATCTCTATAAATATGGAAATATCTACACCGCCATCTCTATAAACATGAAATTATCTACACTGCCATCTCCATAAAGATGGAAGTATCTACTCCGCCATGTGTATAAACACGGAAATATCTACACCACCATCTGTGAAAACATGGAAATATCTACACCGCTCTCTGTATAAACATGGAAATATCTACACCGCCATCTGCATGTCCATGGAAATATCTACGCTGCCATCTGTATAAACATGGAAATATCTACACGGCCATCTGTGTATAGATGGAAATATCAACAACGCCATCTGTACAAACATGGAAATATCTACACCGCTATCTCTATATCATGGAAATATCTGCACAGCCATTAGTAAAACATGGAAATACCTCTACAGTCATCTGTATAAACATGGAAATATCTACAATGCCATCTGTATACACATGGAAATATCTACACAGCCATCTGTATAAACATGTAAATATCTACACTGCTATCTCTATAAACATGGAAATATCTACACCGCCATCTCTATAAACATGAAAATATCTACACTGCCATCTCCATAAACATGGAACTAACTACTCCGCCATCTGTATAAACATGGAAACATCTACACCGCCATCTGTGTGAATAAGGAAATATCTACAATGCCATCTGTATAAAGATAGAAATATCTGCACCGCGAGCTGAATAAACATGGAAATATCTACATCGCTATCTGTATAAACGTTGAAATACCAACACATCTATCAGTATAAACATGGAAATATCTACAACGCCATCTATATAAACATGGAAATATCTACACCGCTATGTCTGTAAACATGGAAATACCTACACCGCTATCTCTTTAAACATGGAAATATCTACACCGCTATCTGTATAAACATGGAAATATCTACAACGCTATCTGTATAAACATGGAAATAACTACACCGCGATCTGTATAAACATGGAAATATCTACACCGCTATCTGTATAAACGTGGAAATATCTTCACCACGATCTGTATAAACATGGAAATATCTACATCGCTATCTGTATAAACATGGTAATATCTACACCACCATCTATATAAACATGGAAATATCTACACCGCCATCTGCATAAACATGGAAATATCTACAATGCCATCTGTAGAAAGATGGAAATATCTACACTGCAATCTGTGTAAACATGGAAATATCTACACCGACATCTGTAAAAATATGGAAATATCTACACCGCTATCTGTATAAACAGGGAAATATCTACACAGTCATCTGAATAAACATGGAAATATCTACACCACCATCTGTATAAACATGGAAATACCTACATACCATCTGTATACACATGGAAATATCTACACAGACATCTGTATAAGTATGGAAATATCTACACCGCCATCTGTATAAACATGGAAATATCTACACTTCCATCTGTAGAATGATGGAAATATCTCCACCGCTATCTCTATAAATATGGAAATATCTACACCGCCATCTCTATAAACATGAAATTATCTACACTGCCATCTCCATAAAGATGGAAGTATCTACTCCGCCATGTGTATAAACACGGAAATATCTACACCACCATCTGTGAAAACATGGAAATATCTACACCGCTCTCTGTATAAACATGGAAATATCCACACCGCCATCTGCATGTCCATGGAAATATCTACGCTGCCATCTGTATAAACATGGAAATATCTACACGGCCATCTGTGTATAGATGGAAATATCAACAACGCCATCTGTACAAACATGGAAATATCTACACCGCTATCTCTATATCATGGAAATATCTGCACAGCCATCTGTAAAACATGGAAATACCTCTACAGTCATCTGTATAAACATGGAAATATCTACAATGCCATCTGTATACACATGGAAATATCTACACAGCCATCTGTATAAACATGTAAATATCTACACTGCTATCTCTATAAACATGGAAATATCTACACCGCCATCTCTATAAACATGAAAATATCTACACTGCCATCTCCATAAACATGGAACTAACTACTCCGCCATCTGTATAAACATGGAAACATCTACACCGCCATCTGTGTGAATAAGGAAATATCTACAATGCCATCTGTATAAAGATATAAATATCTGCACCGCGAGCTGTATAAACATGGAAATATCTACATCGCTATCTGTATAAACGTGGAAATACCAACCCATCTATCGGTATAAACATGGAAATTCTACAACGCCATCTATATAAACATGGAAATATCTACACCGCTATGTCTATAAACATGGAAATACCTACACCGCTATCTCTATAAACATGGAAATATCTACACCGCTATCTGTATAAACATGGAAATATCTACAAAGCTATCTGTATAAACATGGAAATATCTACACCGCTATCTGTATAAACATGGAAATATCTACACCGTGATCTGTATAAACATGGAAATATCTTCACCACAATCTGTATAAACATGGAAATATCTACACCGCTATCTGTATAAACATGCTAATATCTACAACACCATCTATATAAACATGGAAATATATACACCGGCATCTGCATAAACATGGAAATATCTACAATGCCATCTGTAGAAAGATGGAAATACCTACACCGCAATCTGTGTAAACATGGAAATATCTACACCGATATCTGTAAAAACATGGAAATATCTACACCGCTATCTGTATAAACATCGAAATATCTACACCGCGATCTGTATAAACATGGAAATATCTACAGCGCCATCTCTATAAACATTGAAATATCTACACTGCCATCTGTAAAAACATGGAAATATCTACACAGTCATCTGAATAAACATGGAAATATCTACACCACCATCTGTATAAACATGGAAATACCTACAATACCATCTGTATACACATGGAAATATCTACACAGACATCTGTTTAAGTATGGAAATATCTACACCGCCATCTGTATAAACATAGAAATATCTTCACTGCCATCTGTAGAAAGATGGAAATATCTACACCGCTATCTCTATAAATATGGAAATATCTACACCGCCATCTCTATAAACATGAAAATATCTACACTGCCATCTCCATAAAGATGGAAGTGTCTACTCCGCCATGTGTATAAACACGGAAATATCTACACCACCATCTGTGAAAACATGGAAATATCTACACCGCTCTGTGTATAAACATGGAAATATCTACACCGCCATCTGCATGTCCATGGAAATATCTACGCTGCCATCTGTATAAACATGGAAATATCTACACGGCCATCTGTGTATAGATGGAAATATCAACAACGCCATCTGTACAAACATGGAAATATCTACACCGCTATCTCTATATCATGGAAATATCTGCACAGCCATCGGTAAAACATGGAAATACCTCTACAGCCATCTGTATAAACATGGAAATATCTACACTGCTATCTCTATAAACATGGAAATATCTACACCGCCATCTCTATAAACATGAAAATATCTACACTGCCATCTCCATAAACATGGAACTAACTACTCCACCATCTGTATAAACATGGAAACATCTACACCGCCATCTGTGTGAATAAGGAAATATCTACAATGCCATCTGTATAAAGATAGAAATATCTGCACCGCGAGCTGAATAAACATGGAAATATCTACATCGCTATCTGT
Organism: Pan paniscus; assembly: GCF_029289425.2. Taxonomy (NCBI): domain Eukaryota; kingdom Metazoa; phylum Chordata; class Mammalia; order Primates; family Hominidae; genus Pan; species Pan paniscus. Next base: position 2,968,632 of record NC_073259.2, read on the forward strand.
ATAAACGTTGAAATACCAACACATCTATCAGTATAAACATGGAAATATCTACAACGCCATCTATATAAACATGGAAATATCTACACCGCTATGTCTGTAAACATGGAAATACCTACACCGCTATCTCTTTAAACATGGAAATATCTACACCGCTATCTGTATAAACATGGAAATATCTACAACGCTATCTGTATAAACATGGAAATAACTACACCGCGATCTGTATAAACATGGAAATATCTACACCGCTATCTGTATAAACGTGGAAATATCTTCACCACGATCTGTATAAACATGGAAATATCTACATCGCTATCTGTATAAACATGGTAATATCTACACCACCATCTATATAAACATGGAAATATCTACACCGCCATCTGCATAAACATGGAAATATCTACAATGCCATCTGTAGAAAGATGGAAATATCTACACTGCAATCTGTGTAAACATGGAAATATCTACACCGACATCTGTAAAAATATGGAAATATCTACACCGCTATCTGTATAAACATGGAAATATCTACACAGTCATCTGAATAAACATGGAAATATCTACACCACCATCTGTATAAACATGGAAATACCTACATACCATCTGTATACACATGGAAATATCTACACAGACATCTGTATAAGTATGGAAATATCTACACCGCCATCTGTATAAACATGGAAATATCTACACTTCCATCTGTAGAATGATGGAAATATCTCCACCGCTATCTCTATAAATATGGAAATATCTACACCGCCATCTCTATAAACATGAAATTATCTACACTGCCATCTCCATAAAGATGGAAGTATCTACTCCGCCATGTGTATAAACACGGAAATATCTACACCACCATCTGTGAAAACATGGAAATATCTACACCGCTCTCTGTATAAACATGGAAATATCTACACCGCCATCTGCATGTCCATGGAAATATCTACGCTGCCATCTGTATAAACATGGAAATATCTACACGGCCATCTGTGTATAGATGGAAATATCAACAACGCCATCTGTACAAACATGGAAATATCTACACCGCTATCTCTATATCATGGAAATATCTGCACAGCCATCTGTAAAACATGGAAATACCTCTACAGTCATCTGTATAAACATGGAAATATCTACAATGCCATCTGTATACACATGGAAATATCTACACAGCCATCTGTATAAACATGTAAATATCTACACTGCTATCTCTATAAACATGGAAATATCTACACCGCCATCTCTATAAACATGAAAATATCTACACTGCCATCTCCATAAACATGGAACTAACTACTCCGCCATCTGTATAAACATGGAAACATCTACACCGCCATCTGTGTGAATAAGGAAATATCTACAATGCCATCTGTATAAAGATATAAATATCTGCACCGCGAGCTGCATAAACATGGAAATATCTACATCGCTATCTGTATAAACGTGGAAATACCAACCCATCTATCGGTATAAACATGGAAATTCTACAACGCCATCTATATAAACATGGAAATATCTACACCGCTATGTCTATAAACATGGAAATACCTACACCGCTATCTCTATAAACATGCAAATATCTACACCGCTATCTGTATAAACATGGAAATATCTACAAAGCTATCTGTATAAACATGGAAATATCTACACCGCTATCTGTATAAACATGGAAATATCTACACCGTGATCTGTATAAACATGGAAATATCTTCACCACAATCTGTATAAACATGGAAATATCTACACCGCTATCTGTATAAACATGCTAATATCTACAACACCATCTATATAAACATGGAAATATATACACCGGCATCTGCATAAACATGGAAATATCTACAATGCCATCTTTAGAAAGATGGAAATACCTACACCGCAATCTGTGTAAACATGGAAATATCTACACCGATATCTGTAAAAACATGGAAATATCTACACCGCTATCTGTATAAACATCGAAATATCTACACCGCGATCTGTATAAACATGGAAATATCTACAGCGCCATCTCTATAAACATTGAAATATCTACACTGCCATCTGTAAAAACATGGAAATATCTACACAGTCATCTGAATAAACATGGAAATATCTACACCACCATCTGTATAAACATGGAAATACCTACAATACCATCTGTATACACATGGAAATATCTACACAGACATCTGTTTAAGTATGGAAATATCTACACCGCCATCTGTATAAACATAGAAATATCTTCACTGCCATCTGTAGAAAGATGGAAATATCTACACCGCTATCTCTATAAATATGGAAATATCTACACCGCCATCTCTATAAACATGAAAATATCTACACTGCCATCTCCATAAAGATGGAAGTGTCTACTCCGCCATGTGTATAAACACGGAAATATCTACACCACCATCTGTGAAAACATGGAAATATCTACACCGCTCTGTGTATAAACATGGAAATATCTACACCGCCATCTGCATGTCCATGGAAATATCTACGCTGCCATCTGTATAAACATGGAAATATCTACACGGCCATCTGTGTATAGATGGAAATATCAACAACGCCATCTGTACAAACATGGAAATATCTACACCGCTATCTCTATATCATGGAAATATCTGCACAGCCATCGGTAAAACATGGAAATACCTCTACAGCCATCTGTATAAACATGGAAATATCTACACTGCTATCTCTATAAACATGGAAATATCTACACCGCCATCTCTATAAACATGAAAATATCTACACTGCCATCTCCATAAACATGGAACTAACTACTCCACCATCTGTATAAACATGGAAACATCTACACCGCCATCTGTGTGAATAAGGAAATATCTACAATGCCATCTGTATAAAGATATAAATATCTGCACCGCGAGCTGTATAAACATGGAAATATCTACATCGCTATCTGTGTAAACGTGGAAATACCAACCCATCTATCGGTATAAACATGGAAATTCTACAACGCCATCTATATAAACATGGAAATATCTACACCGTTATGTCTATAAACATGGAAATACCTACACCGCTATCTCTATAAACATGGAAATATCTACACCGCTATCTGTATAAACATGGAAATGTCTACAAAGCTATCTGTATAAACATGGAAATATCTACACCGCTATCTGTATAAACATGGAAATATCTACACCGTGATCTGTATAAACATGGAAATATCTTCACCACAATCTGTATAAACATGGAAATATCTACACCGCTATCTGTATAAACATGGTAATATCTACAACACCATCTATATAAACATGAAAATATATACACCGGCATCTGTATAAACATGGAAATATCTACAATGCCATCTGTAGAAAGATGGAAATACCTACACCGCAATCTGTGTAAACATGGAAATATCTACACCGATATCTGTAAAAACATGGAAATATCTACACCGCTATCTGTATAAACATCGAAATATCTACACCGCGATCTGTATAAACATGGAAATATCTACAGCGCCATCTCTATAAACATTGAAATATCTACACTGCCATCTGTAAAAACATGGAAATATCTACAAAGTCATCTGAGAAAACATGGAAATATCTACACCACCATCTGTATAAACATGGAAATACCTACAATACCATCTGTATACACATGGAAATATCTACACAGACGTCTGTATAAGTATGGAAATATCTACACCGCCATCTGTATAAACATGGAAATATCTTCACTGCCATCTGTAGAAAGATGGAAATATCTACACCGCTATCTCTATAAATATCGAAATATCTACACCGCCATCTCTATAAACATGAAAATATCTACACTGCCATCTCCATAAAGATGGAAGTATCTACTCCGCCATGTGTATAAACACGGAAATATCTACACCACCATCTGTGAAAACATGGAAATATCTACACCGCTCTCTGTATAAACATGGAAATATCTACACCGCCATCTGCATGTCCATGGAAATATCTACGCTGCCATCTGTATAAACATGGAAATATCTACGCCGCCATCTCTATAAACATGAAAATATCTACACTGCCATCTCCATAAACATGGAACTAACTACTCCGCCATCTGTATAAACATGGAAACATCTACACCGCCATCTGTGTGAATAAGGAAATATCTACAATGCCTTCTGTATAAAGATATAAATATCTGCACCGCGAGCTGTATAAACATGGAAATATCTACATCGCTATCGGTATAAACGTGGAAATACCAACACATCTATCGGTATAAACATGGAAATATCTACAACCTTATCTATATAAACATGGAAATATCTACACCGCTATGTCTATAAACGTGGAAATAACTACACCGCTATCTCTATAAACATGGAAATATCTACACCGCTTTCTGTATAAACAAGGAAATATCTACAACGCTATCTGAATAAACACGGAAATATCTACACCGCAATCTGTATAAACATGGAAATATCTACACCGCGATCTGTATAAACATGGAAATATCTACACCACCATCTATATAAACATGGAAATATATACACCGCCATCTGCATAAAGATGGAAATATCTACAATGCCATCTGTAGAAAGATGGAAATACCTACACCGCAATCTGTGTAAACATGGAAATATCTACACCGATATCTGTAAATACATGGAAATATCTACACCGCTATCTGTATAAACATGGAAATATGTACACCGCGATCTGTATAAACATGGAAATATCTACAGCGCCATCTCTGTAAACATTGAAATATCTACAATGCCATCTGTAAAAACATGGAAATATCTACACAGTCATCTGAATAAACATGGAAATATCTACACCAACATCTGTATAAACATGGAAATACCTACAATACCATCTGTATACACATGGAAATATCTACACTGACGTCTGTATAAGTATGGAAATATCTACACCGCCACCTGTATAAACATGGAAATATCTACACTGCCATCTGTAGAAAGATGGAAATATCTACACCGCTATCTCTATATCATGGAAATATCTGCACAGCCATCTGTAAAACATGGAAATACCTCTACAGTCATCTGCATAAACATGGAAATATCTACAATGCCATCTGTATACACATGGAAATATCTACACAGCCATCTGTATAAACATGTAAATATCTACACTGCTATCTCTATAAACATGGAAATATCTACACCGCCATCTCTATAAACATGAAAATATCTACACTGCCATCTCCATAAACATGGAACTAACTACTCTGCCATCTGTATAAACATGGAAACATCTACACCGCCATCTGTGTGAATAAGGAAATATCTACAATGCCATCTGTATAAAGATATAAATATCTGCACCGCGAGCTGTATAAACAAGGAAATATCTACATCGCTATCTCTATAAACGTGGATATACCAACCCATCTATCGGTATAAACATGGAAATTCTACAACGCCATCTATATAAACATGGAAATATCTACACCGCTATGTCTATAAACATGGAAATACCTACACCGCTATCTCTATAAACATGGAAATATCTACACCGCTATCTGTATAAACATGGAAATATCTACAAAGCTATCTGTATAAACATGGAAATATCTACACCGCTATCTGTATAAACATGGAAATATCTACACCGTGATCTGTATAAACATGGAAATATCTTCACCACAATCTGTATAAACATGGAAATATCTACACCGCTATCTGTATAAACATGGTAATATCTACAACACCATCTATATAAACATGGAAATATATACACCGGCATCTGCATAAACATGGAAATATCTACAATGCCATCTGTAGAAAGATGGAAATACTTACACCGCAATCTGTGTAAACATGGAAATATCTACACCGATATCTGTACAAACATGGAAATATCTACACCGCTATCTGTATAAACATGGAAATATCTACACCGCGATCTGTATAAACATGGAAATATCTACAGCGCCATCTCTATAAACATTGAAATATCTACACTGCCATCTGTAAAAACATGGAAATATCTTCACAGTCATCTGAATAAACACGGAAATATCCACACCACCATCTGTATAAACATGGAAATAACTACAATACCATCTGTATACACATGGAAATATCTACACTGACATCTGTATAAGTATGGAAATATCTACACCGCCATCTGTATAAACATGGAAATATCTACACTGAAATCTGTAGAAAGATGGAAATATCTACACCGCTATCTCTATAAATATCGAAATATGTACACCGCCATCTCTATAAACATGAAAATATCTACACTGCCATCTCCATAAAGATGGAAGTATCTACTCCGCCATGTGTATAAACACTGAAATATCTACACCACCATCTGTGAAAACATGGAAATATCTACACCGCTCTCTGTGATAAACATGGAAATATCTACACCGCCATCTGCATGTCCATGGAAATATCTACGCTGCCATCTGTATAAACATGGAAATATCTACACGGCCATCTGTGTATAGATGGAAATATCAACAACGCCATCTGTACAAACATGGAAATATCTACACTGCTATCTCTATAAACATGGAAATATCTGCACAGCCATCTGTAAAATACCTCTACAGTCATCTGTATAAACATGGAAATATCTACAATGCCATATGTATACACATGGAAATATCTACACAGCCTTCTGTATAAACATGTAAATATCTACACTGCTATCTCTATAAACATGGAAATATCTACACCGCCATCTCTATAAACATGAAAATATCTACACTGCCATCTCCAAAAACATGGAACTAACTACTCCGCCATCTGTATAAACATGGAAACATCTACACCGCCATCTGTGTGAATAAGGAAATATCTACAATGCCATCTGTATAAAGATATAAATATCTGCACCACGAGCTGAATAAACATGGAAATATCTACATCGCTATCTGTATAAACATTGAAATACCAACACATCTATCAGTATAAACATGGAAATATCTACAACGCCATCTATATAAACATGGAAATATCTACACCGCTATGTCTGTAAACATGGAAATACCTACACCGCTATCTCTTTAAACATGGAAATATCTACACCGCTATCTGTATAAACATGGAAATATCTACAACGCTATCTGTATAAACATGGAAATAACTACACCGCGATCTGTAGAAACATGGAAATATCTACACCGCTATCTGTATAAACGTGGAAATATCTTCACCACGATCTGTATAAACATGGAAATATCTACACCGCTATCTGTATAAACATGGTAATATCTACACCACCATCTATATAAACATGGAAATATCTACACCGCCATCTGCATAAACATGGAAATATCTACAATGCCATCTGTAGAAAGATGGAAATAGCTACACCGCAATCTGTGTAAACATGGAAATATCTACACCGACATCTGTAAAAATATGGAAATATCTACACCGCTATCTGTATAAACATGGAAATATCTACACCGACATCTGTAAAAATATGGAAATATCTACACCGCTATCTGTATAAACATGGTAATATCTACAACACCATCTATATAAACATGGAAATATATACACCGGCATCTGCATAAACAGGGAAATATCTACAATGCCATCTGTAGAAAGATGGAAATACCTACACCGCAATCTGTGTAAACATGGAAATATCTACACCGATATCTGTAAAAACATGGAAATATCTACACCGCTATCTGTATAAACATGGAAATATCTACACCGCGATCTGTATAAACATGGAAATATCTACAGCGCCATCTCTATAAACATTGAAATATCGACACTGCCATCTGTAAAAACATGGAAATATCTACACAGTAATCTGAATAAACATGGAAATATCTACACCACCATCTGTATAAACATGGAAATACCTACAATACCATCTGTATAAACATGGAAATATCTACACAGACATCTGTATAAGTATGGAAATATCTACACCGCCATCTGTATAAACCTGGAAATATCTACACTGCCATCTGTAGAAAGATGGAAATATCTACACCGCTATCTCTGTAAATATCGAAATATCTACACCACCATCTCTATAAACATGAAAATATCTACACTGCCATCTCCATAAAGATGGAAGTATCTACTCCGCCATGTGTATAAACACAGAAATATCTACACCACCATCTGTGAAAACATGGAAATATCTACACCGCTCTCTGTATAAACATGGAAATATCTACACCGCCATCTGCATGTCCATGGAAATATCTACGCTGCCATCTGTATAAACATGGAAATATCTACACGGCCATCTGTGTATAGATGGAAATATCAACAACGCCATCTGTACAAACATGGAAATATCTACACTGCTATCTCTATAAACATGGAAATATCTGCACAGCCATCTGTAAAATACCTCTACAGTCATCTGTATAAACATGGAAATATCTACAATGCCATATGTATACACATGGAAATATCTACACAGCCATCTGTATAAACATGTAAATATCTACACTGCTATCTCTATAAACATGGAAATATCTACACCGCCATCTCTATAAACATGAAAATATCTACACTGCCATCTCCATAAACATGGAACTAACTACTCCGCCATCTGTATAAACATGGAAACATCTACACCGCCATCTGTGTGAATAAGGAAATATCTACAATGCCATCTGTATAAAGATATAAATATCTGCACCGCAAGCTGAATAAACATGGAAATATCTACATCGCTATCTGTATAAACGTTGAAATACCAACACATCTATCAGTATAAACATGGAAATATCTACAACGCCATCTATATAAACATGGAAATCTCTACACCGCTATGTCTGTAAACATGGAAATACCTACACCGCTATCTCTTTAAACATGGAAATATCTACACCGCTATCTGTATAAACATGGAAATATCTACAACGCTATCTGTATAAACATGGAAATAACTACACCGCGATCTGTATAAACATGGAAATATCTACACCGCTATCTGTATAAACGTGGAAATATCTTCACCACGATCTGTATAAACATGGAAATATCTACACCGCTATCTGTATAAACATGGTAATATCGACACCACCATCTATATAAACATGGAAATATCTACACCGCCATCTGCATAAACATGGAAATATCTACAATGCCATCTGTAGAAAGATGGAAATATCTACACCGGAATCTGTGTAAACATGGAAATATCTACACCGACATCTGTAAAAATATGGAAATATCTACACCGCTATCTGTATAAACATGGAAATATCTACACCGACATCTGTAAAAATATGGAAATATCTACACCGCTATCTGTATAAACATGGAAATATCTACACCGCGATCTGCATAAACATGGAGATATCTACAGCGCCATCTCTATAAACATTGAAATATCTACACTGCCATCTGTAAAAACATGGAAATATCTACACAGTCATCTGAATAAACATGGAAATATCTACACCACCATCTGTATAAACATGGAAATACCTACAATACCATCTGTATACACATGGAAATATCTACACAGACATCTGTATAAGTATGGAAATATCTACACCGCCATCTGTATAAACATGGAAATATCTTCACTTCCATCTGTAGAAAGATGGAAATATCTCCACCGCTATCTCTATAAATATGGAAATATCTACACCGCCATCTGCATAAACATGGAAATATCTACAATGCCATCTGTTGAAAGATGGAAATATCTACACCGTAAACTGTGTAAACATGGAAATATCTACACCGATATCTGTAAAAACATGGAAACATCTACACCGACATCTGTGTGAATAAGGAAATATCTACAATGCCATCTGTATAAAGATATAAATATCTGCACCGCGAGCTGTATAAACATGGAAATATCTACATCGCTATCTGTATAAACGTTGAAATACCAACACATCTATCAGTATAAACATGGAAATATCTACAACTACCTCTATATAAACATGGAAATATCTACACCGCTAAGTCTATAAACATGGAAATACCTACACCGCTATCTCTATAATCATGGAAATATCTACACCGCTATCTGTATAAACATGGAAATATCTACAACGCTATCTGTATAAACATGGAAATATCTACACCGCTATCTGTATAAACATTGAAATATCTACACCGCGATCTGTATAAACATGGAAATATCTACACAGCGATCTGTATAAACATGGAAATATCTACACTGCTATCTGTATAAACATGGAAATATCTACACCGCGATTTGTATAAACATGGAGATATCTACAGCGCCATCTCTATAAACATTGAAATATCTACACTGCCATCTGTAAAAACATGGAAATATCTACACAGTCATCTGAATAAACATGGAAATATCTACACCACCATCTGTATAAACATGGAAATACCTACAATACCATCTGTATAAACATGGAAATATCTTCACCACGATCTGTATAAACATGGAAATATCTACACCGCTATCTGTATAAACATGGTAATATCTACACCACCATCTATATAAACATGGAAATATCTACACCGCTCTCTGTATAAACATGGAAATATCTACACCGCGATCTGTATAAACATGGAAATATCTACAGCGCCATCTCTATAAACATTGAAATATCTACACTGCCGTCTGTAAAAACATGGAAATATCTACACAGTCATCTGAATAAACATGGAAATATCTACACCACCATCTGTATAAACATGGAAATACCTACAATACCATCTGTATACACATGGAAATATCTACACAGACATCTGTATAAGTATGGAAATTTCTACACCGCGATCTGTATAAACATGGAAATATCTTCACCACGATCTGTATAAACATGGAAATATCTACACCGCGATCTGTATAAACATGGAAATATCTACACCACGATCTGTATAAACTTGGAAATATCTACATCGCGATCTGTATAAACATGGAAATATCTACACCGCGAGCTGTATAAACAAGGAAATATCTACATCGCTATCTGTATAAACGTGGAAATACCAACACATCTATCGGTATAAACATGGAAATACCTACAATACCATCTGTATACACATGGAAATATCTACACAGACATCTGTATAAGTATGGAAATATCTACAACGCCATCTGTATAAACATGGAAAAATCTACACTGCCATCTGTAGAAAGATGGAAATATCTACACCGCTTTCTCTATAAATATGGAAATATCTACACCGCCATCTCTATAAACATGAAAATATATACAATGCCATCTCCATATAGATGGAAGTATCTACTCCGCCATGTGTATAAACACGGAAATATCTACACCACCATCTGTGAAAACATGGAAATATCTACACCGCTCTCTGTATAAACATGGAAATATCTACACAGCCATCTGCATGTCCATGGAAATATCTACGCTGCCATCTGTATAAACATGGAAATATCTACACGGCCATCTGTGTATAGATGGAAATATCAACAACGCCATCTGTACAAACATGGAAATATCTACACCGCTATCTCTATAAACATGGAAATATCTGCAGAGCCATCTGTAAAACATGGAAATACCTCTACAATCATCTGTATAAACATGGAAATATCTACAATGCCATCTGTATACACATGGAAATATCTACACAGCCATCTGTATAAACATGTAAATATCTACACTGCTATCTCTATAAAAATGGAAATATCTACCCCGCCATCTCTATAAACATGAAAATATCTACACTGCCATCTCCATAAACATGGAACTAACTACTCCGCCATCTGTATAAACATGGAAACATCTACACAGCCATCTGTGTGAATAAGGAAATATCTACAATGCCATCTGTATAAAGATATAAATATCTGCACCGCGAGCTGTATAAACATGGAAATATCTACATCACTATCTGTATAAACGTGGAAATACCAACACATCTATCGGTATAAACATGGAAATATCTACAACGCCATCTATATAAACATGGAAATATCTACACCGCTATGTCTATAAACGTGGAAATACCTACACCGCTATCTCTATAAACATGGAAATATCTACACCGCTATCTGTATAAACAAGGAAATATCTACAACGCTATCTGTATAAACATGGAAATATCTACACCGCGATCTGTATAAACATGGAAATATCTACACCGCGATCTGTATAAACATGGAAATATCTTCACCACGATCTGTATAAACATGGAAATATCTACACCGCTATCTGTATAAACATGGTAATATCTACACCACTATCTATATGAACATAGAAACATCTACACCGCCATGTGCATAAACATGGAAATATCTACAATGCCATCTGTAGAAAGATGGAAATATCTACACCGCAATCTGTGTAAACATGGAAATATCTACACCGATATCTGTAAAAACATGGATATATCTACACCGGTATCTGTATAAACATGGAAATATCTACACCACGATCTGTATAAACATGGAAATATCTACAGCGCCATCTCTATAAACATGGAAATATCTACAATGCCATCTGTAAAAACATGGAAATATCTACACAGTCATCTGAATAAACATGGAAATATCTACACCACCATCTGTATAAACATGGAAATACCTACAATACCATCTGTATACACATGGAAATAGCTACACAGACATCTCTATAAGTATGGAAATATCTACAACGCCATCTGTATAAACATGGAAATATCTACACTGCCATCTCTAGAAAGATGGAAATATCTACACCGCTATCTCTATAAATATGGAAATATCTACACCGCCATCTCTATAAACATGAAAATATCTACACTGCCATCTCCATAAAGATGGAAGTATCCACTCCGCCATGTGTATAAACACGGAAATATCTACACTACCATCTGTGAAAACCTGGAAATATCTACACCGCTATCTGTATAAACATGGAAATATCTACACCGCCATCTGCATGTCCATGGAAATATCTACGCTGCCATCTGTATAAACATGGAAATATCTACACGGCCATCTGTGTATAGATGGAAATATCAACAACGCCATCTGTACAAACGTGGAAATATCTACACCGCTATCTCTATAAACATGGATATATCTGCACAGCCATCTGTAAAACATGGAAATACCTCTACAGTCATCTGTATAAACATGGAAATATCTACAATGCCATCTGTATACACATGGAAATATCTACACAGCCATCCGTATAAACATGTAAATATCTACACTGCTATCTCTATAAACATGGAAATATCTACACCGCCATCTCTATAAACATGAAAATATCTACACTGCCATCTCCATAAACATGGAACTAACTACTCCGCCATCTGTATAAACATGGAAACATCTATACCGCCATCTGTGTGAATAAGGAAATATCTACAATGCCATCTGTATAAAGATATAAATATCTGCACCGCGAGCTGTATAAACATGGAAATATCTACATCGCTATCTGTATAAACGTGGAAATACCAACCCATCTATCGGTATAAACATGGAAATTCTACAACGCCATCTATATAAACATGGAAATATCTACACCGCTATGTCTATAAACATGGAAATAACTACAACGCTATCTCTATAAACATGGAAATATCTACACCGCTATTTGTATAAACATGGAAATATCTACAAAGCTATCTGTGTAAACATGGAAATATCTACACCGCTATCTGTATAAACATGGAAATATCTACACCGTGATCTGTATAAACATGGAAATATCTTCTCCACAATCTGTATAAACATGGAAATATCGACACCGCTATCTGTATAAACATGGTAATATCTACAACACCATCTATATAAACATGGAAATATATACACCGGCATCTGCATAAACATGGAAATATCTACAATGCCATCTGTAGAAAGATGGAAATACCTACAACGCAATCTGTGTAAACATGGAAATATCTACACCGATATCTGTAAAAACATGGAAATATCTACACCGCTATCTGTATAAACATGGAAATATCTACACCGCGATCTGTATAAACATGGAAATATCTACAGCGCCATCTCTATAAACATTGAAATATCTACACTGCCATCTGTAAAAACATGGAAATATCTACACAGTCATCTGAATAAACATGGAAATATCTACACCACCATCTGTATAAACATGGAAATACCTACAATACCATCTGTATACACATGGAAATATCTACACAGACATCTGTATAAGTATGGAAATATCTACACCGCCATCTGTATAAACATGGAAATATCTACACTGCCATCTGTAGAAAGATGGAAATATCTACACCGCTATCTCTATAAATATCAAAATATCTACACCGCCATCTCTATAAACATGAAAATATCTACACTGCCATCTCCATAAAGATGGAAGTATCTACTCCGCCATGTGTATAAACACGGAAATATCTACACCACAATCTGTGAAAACATGGAAATATCTACACCACTCTCTGTATAAACATGGAAATATCTACACCGCCATCTGCATGTCCATGGAAATATCAACGCTGCCATCTGTATAAACATGGAAATATCTACACGGCCATCTGTGTATAGATGGAAATATCAACAACGCCATCTGTACAAACATGGAAATATCTACACCGCTATCTCTATAAACATGGAAATATCTGCACAGCCATCTGTAAAACATGGAAATACCTCTACAGTCATCTGTATAAACATGGAAATATCTACAATGCCATCTGTATACACATGGAAATATCTACACAGCCATCCGTATAAACATGTAAATATCTACACTGCTATCTCTATAAACATGGAAATATCTACACCGCCATCTCTATAAACATGAAAATATCTACACTGCCATCTCCATAAACATGGAACTAACTACTCCGCCATCTGTATAAACATGGAAACATCTACACCGCCATCTGTGTGAATAAGGAAATATCTACAATGCCATCTGTATAAAGATATAAATATCTGCACCGCGAGCTGTATAAACATGGAAATATCTACATCGCTATCTGTATAAACGTGGAAATACCAACACATCTATCGGTATAAACATGGAAATATCTACAACGCCATCTATATAAACATGGAAATATCTACACCGCTATGTCTATAAACGTGGAAATACCTACACCGCTATCTCTATAAACATGGAAATATCTACACCGCTATCTGTATAAACAAGGAAATATCTACAACGCTATCTGTATAAACATGGAAATATCTACACCGCGATCTGTATAAACATGGAAATATCTACACCGCGATCTGTATAAACATGGAAATATCTTCACCACGATCTGTATAAACATGGAAATATCTACACCGCTATCTGTATAAACATGGTAATATCTACACCACTATCTATATGAACATAGAAACATCTACACCGCCATGTGCATAAACATGGAAATATCTACAATGCCATCTGTAGAAAGATGGAAATATCTACACCGCAATCTGTGTAAACATGGAAATATCTACACCGATATCTGTAAAAACATGGATATATCTACACCGGTATCTGTATAAACATGGAAATATCTACACCACGATCTGTATAAACATGGAAATATCTACAGCGCCATCTCTATAAACATGGAAATATCTACAATGCCATCTGTAAAAACATGGAAATATCTACACAGTCATCTGAATAAACATGGAAATATCTACACCACCATCTGTATAAACATGGAAATACCTACAATACCATCTGTATACACATGGAAATAGCTACACAGACATCTCTATAAGTATGGAAATATCTACAACGCCATCTGTATAAACATGGAAATATCTACACTGCCATCTCTAGAAAGATGGAAATATCTACACCGCTATCTCTATAAATATGGAAATATCTACACCGCCATCTCTATAAACATGAAAATATCTACACTGCCATCTCCATAAAGATGGAAGTATCCACTCCGCCATGTGTATAAACACGGAAATATCTACACTACCATCTGTGAAAACCTGGAAATATCTACACCGCTATCTGTATAAACATGGAAATATCTACACCGCCATCTGCATGTCCATGGAAATATCTACGCTGCCATCTGTATAAACATGGAAATATCTACACGGCCATCTGTGTATAGATGGAAATATCAACAACGCCATCTGTACAAACGTGGAAATATCTACACCGCTATCTCTATAAACATGGATATATCTGCACAGCCATCTGTAAAACATGGAAATACCTCTACAGTCATCTGTATAAACATGGAAATATCTACAATGCCATCTGTATACACATGGAAATATCTACACAGCCATCCGTATAAACATGTAAATATCTACACTGCTATCTCTATAAACATGGAAATATCTACACCGCCATCTCTATAAACATGAAAATATCTACACTGCCATCTCCATAAACATGGAACTAACTACTCCGCCATCTGTATAAACATGGAAACATCTATACCGCCATCTGTGTGAATAAGGAAATATCTACAATGCCATCTGTATAAAGATATAAATATCTGCACCGCGAGCTGTATAAACATGGAAATATCTACATCGCTATCTGTATAAACGTGGAAATACCAACCCATCTATCGGTATAAACATGGAAATTCTACAACGCCATCTATATAAACATGGAAATATCTACACCGCTATGTCTATAAACATGGAAATAACTACAACGCTATCTCTATAAACATGGAAATATCTACACCGCTATTTGTATAAACATGGAAATATCTACAAAGCTATCTGTGTAAACATGGAAATATCTACACCGCTATCTGTATAAACATGGAAATATCTACACCGTGATCTGTATAAACATGGAAATATCTTCTCCACAATCTGTATAAACATGGAAATATCGACACCGCTATCTGTATAAACATGGTAATATCTACAACACCATCTATATAAACATGGAAATATATACACCGGCATCTGCATAAACATGGAAATATCTACAATGCCATCTGTAGAAAGATGGAAATACCTACAACGCAATCTGTGTAAACATGGAAATATCTACACCGATATCTGTAAAAACATGGAAATATCTACACCGCTATCTGTATAAACATGGAAATATCTACACCGCGATCTGTATAAACATGGAAATATCTACAGCGCCATCTCTATAAACATTGAAATATCTACACTGCCATCTGTAAAAACATGGAAATATCTACACAGTCATCTGAATAAACATGGAAATATCTACACCACCATCTGTATAAACATGGAAATACCTACAATACCATCTGTATACACATGGAAATATCTACACAGACATCTGTATAAGTATGGAAATATCTACACCGCCATCTGTATAAACATGGAAATATCTACACTGCCATCTGTAGAAAGATGGAAATATCTACACCGCTATCTCTATAAATATCAAAATATCTACACCGCCATCTCTATAAACATGAAAATATCTACACTGCCATCTCCATAAAGATGGAAGTATCTACTCCGCCATGTGTATAAACACGGAAATATCTACACCACAATCTGTGAAAACATGGAAATATCTACACCACTCTCTGTATAAACATGGAAATATCTACACCGCCATCTGCATGTCCATGGAAATATCAACGCTGCCATCTGTATAAACATGGAAATATCTACACGGCCATCTGTGTATAGATGGAAATATCAACAACGCCATCTGTACAAACATGGAAATATCTACACCGCTATCTCTATAAACATGGAAATATCTGCACAGCCATCTGTAAAACATGGAAATACCTCTACAGTCATCTGTATAAACATGGAAATATCTACAATGCCATCTGTATACACATGGAAATATCTACACAGCCATCCGTATAAACATGTAAATATCTACACTGCTATCTCTATAAACATGGAAATATCTACACCGCCATCTCTATAAACATGAAAATATCTACACTGCCATCTCCATAAACATGGAACTAACTACTCCGCCATCTGTATAAACATGGAAACATCTACACCGCCATCTGTGTGAATAAGGAAATATCTACAATGCCATCTGTATAAAGATATAAATATCTGCACCGCGAGCTGTATAAACATGGAAATATCTACATCGCTATCTGTATAAACGTGGAAATACCAACACATCTATCGGTATAAACATGGAAATATCTACAACGCCATCTATATAAACATGGAAATATCTACACCGCTATGTCTATAAACGTGGAAATACCTACACCGCTATCTCTATAAACATGGAAATATCTACACCGCTATCTGTATAAACAAGGAAATATCTACAACGCTATCTGTATAAACATGGAAATATCTACACCGCGATCTGTATAAACATGGAAATATCTACACCGCGATCTGTATAAACATGGAAATATCTTCACCCCGATCTGTATAAACATAGAAATATCTACACCGCTATCTGTATAAACATGGTAATATCTACACCACCATCTATATAAACATGGAAATATATACACCG
Organism: Pan paniscus; assembly: GCF_029289425.2. Classification (NCBI taxonomy): domain Eukaryota; kingdom Metazoa; phylum Chordata; class Mammalia; order Primates; family Hominidae; genus Pan; species Pan paniscus. Next base: position 2,986,926 of record NC_073259.2, read on the forward strand.
CCATCTGCATAAACATGGAAATATCTACAATGCCATCTGTAGAAAGATGGAAATACCTACACCGCAATCTGTGTAAACATGGAAATATCTACACCGATATCTGTAAAAACATGGAAATATCTACACCGCTATCTGTATAAACATGGAAATATCTACACCGCGATCTGTATAAACATGGAAATATCTACAGTGCCATCTCTATAAACATTGAAATATCTACACTGCCATCTGTAAAAACATGGAAATATCTACACAGTCATCTGAATAAACATGGAAATATCTACACCACCATCTGTATAAACATGGAAATACCTACAATACCATCTGTATACACATGGAAATATCTACACAGACATCTGTATAAGTATGGAAATATCTACACCGCCATCTGTATAAACATGGAAATATCTACACTTCCATCTGTAGAAAGATGGAAATATCTCCACCGCTATCTCTATAAATATGGAAATATCTACACCGCCATCTCTATAAACATGAAAATATCTACACTGCCATCTCCATAAAGATGGAAGTATCTACTCCGCCATGTGTATAAACACGGAAATATCTACACCACCATCTGTGAAAACATGGAAATATCTACACCGCTCTCTGTATAAACATGGAAATATCTACACCGCCATCTGCATGTCCATGGAAATATCTACGCTGCCATCTGTATAAATATGGAAATATCTACACGGCCATCTGTGTATAGATGGAAATATCAACAACGCCATCTGTACAAACATGGAAATATCTACACCGCTATTTCTATATCATGGAAATATCTGCACAGCCATCTGTAAAACATGGAAATACCTCTACAGTCATCTGTATAAACATGGAAATATCTACAATGCCATCTGTATACACATGGAAATATCTACACAGCCATCTGTATAAACATGTAAATATCTACACTGCTATCTCTATAAACATGGAAAAATCTACACCGCCATCTCTATAAACATGAAAATATCTACACTGCCATCTCCATAAACATGGAACTAACTACTCCGCCATCTGTATAAACATGGAAACATCTACACCACCATCTGTGTGAATAAGGAAATATCTACAATGCCATCTGTATAAAGATATAAATATCTGCACCGCGAGCTGTATAAACATGGAAATAGCTACATCGCTATCTGTATAAACGTGGAAATACCAACCCATCTATCGGAATAAACATGGAAATTCTACAACGCCATCTATATAAACATGGAAATATCTACACCGCTATGTCTATAAACATGGAAATACCTACACCGCTATCTCTATAAACATGGAAATATCTACACCGCTATCTGTATAAACATGGAAATATCTACAAAGCTATCTGTATAAACATGGAAATATCTACACCGCTATCTGTATAAACATGGAAATATCTACACCGTGATCTGTATAAACATGGAAATATCTTCACCACAATCTGTATAAACATGGAAATATCTACACCGCTATCTGTATAAACATGGTAATATCTACAACACCATCTATATAAACATGGAAATATATACACCGGCATCTGCATAAACCTGGAAATATCTACAATGCCATCTGTAGAAAGATGGAAATACCTACACCGCAATCTGTGTAAACATGGAAAAATCTACACTGATATCTGTAAAAACATGGAAATATCTACACCGCTATCTGTATAAACATGGAAATATCTACACCGCGATCTGTATAAACATGGAAATATCTACAGCGCCATCTCTATAAACATTGAAATATCTACACTGCCATCTGTAAAAACTTGGAAATATCTACACAGTCATCTGAATAAACATGGAAATATCTACACCACCATCTGTATAAACATGGAAATACCTACAATACCATCTGTATACACATGGAAATATCTACACAGACATCTGTATAAGTATGGAAATACCTACACCGCCATCTGTATAAACATGGAAATATCTACACTGCCATCTGTAGAAAGATGGAAATATCTACACCGCTATCTCTATAAATATCGAAATATCTACACCGCCATCTCTATAAACATGAAAATATCTACACCGCCATCTCCATAAAGATGGAAGTATCTACTCCGCCATGTGTATAAACACGGAAATATCTACACCACCATCTGTGAAAACATGGAAATATCTACACCACTCTCTGTATAAACATGGAAATATCTACACCGCCATCTGCATGTCCATGGAAATATCTACGCTGCCATCTGTATAAACATGGAAATATCTACACGGCCATCTGTGTATAGATGGAAATATCAACAACGCCATCTGTACAAACATGGAAATATCTACACCGCTATCTCTATAAACATGGAAATATCTGCACAGCCATCAGTAAAACATGGAAATACCTCTACAGTCATCTGTATTAACATGGAAATATCTACAATGCCATCTGTATACACATGGAAATATCTACACAGCCATCCGTATAAACATGTAAATATCTACACTGCTATCTCTATAAACATGGAAATATCTACACCGCCATCTCTACAAACATGAAAATATCTACACTGCCATCTCCATAAACATGGAACTAACTACTCCGCCATTTGTATAAACATGGAAACATCTACACCGCCATCTGTGTGAATAAGGAAATATCTACAATGCCGTCTGTATAAAGATATAAATATCTGCACCGCGAGCTGTATAAACATGGAAATATCTACATCGCTATCTGTATAAACGTGGAAATACCAACACATCTATCGGTATAAACATGGAAATATCTACAACGCCATCTATATAAACATGGAAATATCTACACCGCTATGTCTATAAACGTGGAAATACCTACACCGCTATCTCTATAAACATGGAAATATCTACACCGCTATCTGTATAAACATGGAAATACCTACACCGCTATCTGTATAAACATGGAAATATCTACACCGCGATCTGTATAAACATGGAAATATCTTCACCACGATCTGTATAAACATGGAAATATCTACACCGCTATCTGTATAAACATGGTAATATCTACACCACCATCTATATAAACATGGAAATATCTACACCGCCATCTGCATAAACATGGAAATATCTACAATGCCATCTGTTGAAAGATGGAAATATCTACACCGTAAACTGTGTAAACATGGAAATATCTACACCGATATCTGTAAAAACATGGAAACATCTACACCGACATCTGTGTGAATAAGGAAATATCTCCAATGCCATCTGTATAAAGATATAAATATCTGCACCGCGAGCTGTATAAACATGGAAATATCTACATCGCTATCTGTATAAACGTTGAAATACCAACACATCTATCAGTATAAACATGGAAATATCTACAACTACCTCTATATAAACATGGAAATATCTACACCGCTAAGTCTATAAACATGGAAATACCTACACCGCTATCTCTATAATCATGGAAATATCTACACCGCTATCTGTATAAACATGGAAATATCTACAACGCTATCTGTATAAACATGGAAATATCTACACCGCTATCTGTATAAACATTGAAATATCTACACCGCGATCTGTATAAACATGGAAATATCTACACAGCGATCTGTATAAACATGGAAATATCTACACTGCTATCTGTATAAACATGGAAATATCTACACCGCGATTTGTATAAACATGGAGATATCTACAGCGCCATCTCTATAAACATTGAAATATCTACACTGCCATCTGTAAAAACATGGAAATATCTACACAGTCATCTGAATAAACATGGAAATATCTACACCACCATCTGTATAAACATGGAAATACCTACAATACCATCTGTATAAACATGGAAATATCTTCACCACGATCTGTATAAACATGGAAATATCTACACCGCTATCTGTATAAACATGGTAATATCTACACCACCATCTATATAAACATGGAAATATCTACACCGCTCTCTGTATAAACATGGAAATACCTACACCGCGATCTGTATAAACATGGAAGTATCTACAGCGCCATCTCTATAAACATTGAAATATCTACACTGCCGTCTGTAAAACCATGGAAATATCTACACAGTCATCTGAATAAACATGGAAATATCTACACCACCATCTGTATAAACATGGAAATACCTACAATAACATCTGTATACACATGGAAATATCTACACAGACATCTCTATAAGTATGGAAATTTCTACACCGCCATCAGTTTAAACATGGAAATATCTACACTGCCATCTGTAGAAAGATGTAAATATCTACACCGCTATCTCTATAAATAATGAAATATCTACAACGCCATCTCTATAAACATGAAAATATCTACACGGCCATCTCTATAAAGATGGAAGTATCTACTCCGCCATTTGTATAAACACGTAAATATGTACACCACCATCTGTGAAAACATGGAAATATCTAAACCGCTATCTGTATAAACATGGAAATATCTACACCGCCATCTGCATGTCCATGGAAATATCTACGCTGCCATCTGTATAAACATGGAAATATCTACACGGCCATCTGTGTATAGATGGAAATTTCAACAACGCCATCTGTACAAACATGGAAATATCTACACCGCTATCTCTATAAACATGGAAATATCTGCACAGCCATCTGTAAAACATGGAAATACCTCTACAGTCATCTGTATAAACATGGAAATATCTACAATGCCATCTGTATACACATGGAAATACCTACACAGCCATCTGTATAAACATGTAAATATCTACACTGCTATCTCTATAAACATGGAAATATCTACTCCGCCCTCTCGATAAACTTGAAATTATCTACACTGCCATCTCCATAAACATGGAACTAACTACTCCGCCATCTGTATATACATGGAAACATCTACACCGCCATCTGTGTGAATAAGGAAATATCTACAATGCCATCTGTAAAGATATAAATATCTGCACCGCGAGCTGTATAAACATGGAAATATCTACATCGCTATCTGTATAAACGTGGAAATACCAACACATCTATCGGTAAAAAAATGGAAATATCTACAACGCCATCTATATAAACATGGAAATATCTACACCGCTATGTCTATAAACATGGAAATACCTACACCGCTATCTCTATAAACATGGAAATATCTACACCGCTATCTGTATGAACATGGAAATATCTACACCGCTATCTGTATAAACATGGAAATATCTACACCGCGATCTGTATAAACGTGGAAATATCTACACCGCGATCTGTATAAACATGGAAATATCTTCACCACGATCTGTATAAACATGGAATTATCTACACCGCTATCTGTATAAACATGGTAATACCTACACCACCATCTATATAAACATGGAAATATATACACCGCCATCTGCATAAACATGGAAATATCTACAATGCCATCTGTAGAAAGATGGAAATATCTACACCGCAATCTGAGTAAACATGGAAATATCTACACCGATATCTGTAAAAACATGGAAATAGCTACACCGCTATCTGTATAAACATGGAAATATCTACACCGCGATCTGTATAAACATGGAAATATCTACAGCGCCATCTCTATAAACATTGAAATATCTACACTGCCATCTGTAAAAACACGGAAATATCTACACAGTCATCTGAATAAACATGGAAATATCTACACCACCATCTGTATAAACATGGAAATAACTACAATACCATCTGTATACACAAGGAAATATCTACACAGACATCTCTATAAGTATGGAAATATCTACACCGCCATCTGTATAAACATGGAAATATCTACACTGCCATCTGTAGAAAGATGGAAATATCTACACCGCTATCTCTATAAATATGGAAATATCTACACCGCCATCTCTATAAACATGAAAATACCTACACTGCCATCTCCATAAAGATGGAAGTATCCACTCCGCCATGTGTATAATCATGGAAATATCTACACCACCATCTGTGAAAACATGGAAATATCTACACCGCTATCTGTATAATCATGGAAATATCTACACAGCCATCTGCATGTCCATGGAAGTATCTACGCTGCCATCTGTATACACATGGAAATATCTACACGGCCATCTGTGTATAGATGGAAATATCAACAACGCCATCTGTACAAACATGGAAATATCTACACCGCTATCTCTATAAACATGGAAATATCTGCACAGCCATCTGTAAAACATGGAAATACCTCTACAGTCATCTGTATAAACATGGAAATATCTACAATGCCAACTGTATACACATGGAAATACCTACACCGCCATCTGAATAAACATGTAAATATCTACACTGCTATCTCTATAAACATGGAAATATCTACACTGCCATCTCAATAAACATGAAAATATCTACATTGCCATCTCCATAAACATGGAACTAACTACTCCGCCATCTGTATAAACATGGAAGCATCTACACCGCCATCTGTGTGAATAAGGAAACATCTACAATGCCATCTGTATAAAGATGTAAATATCTGCACTGCGAGCTGTATAAACATGGAAATATCTACATCGCTATCTGTATAAACGTGGAAATACCAACACATCTATCGGTATAAACATGGAAATATCTACAACGCCATCTATATAAACATGGAACTATCTACACCGCTATGTCTATAAACATGGAAATACCTACACCGCTATCTCTATAAACATGGAAATATCTACACCGCGATCTGTATAAACATGGAAATATCTACAGCGCCATCTCTATAAAAATTGAAATATCTACACTGCCATCTGTAAAACCATGGAAATATCTACACAGTCATCTGAATAAACATGGAAACATCTACACCACCATCTGTATAAACATGGAAATACCTACAATAACATCTGTATACACATGGAAATATCTACACAGACATCTCTATAAGTATGGAAATATCTACACCGCCATCTGTATAAACATGGAAATATCTACACTGCCATCTGTACAAAGATGGAAATATCTACACCGCTATCTCTGTAAATATTTAAATATCTACACCGCCATCTCTATAAACATGAAAATATCTACACTGCCATCTCTATAAAGATGGAAGTATCTACTCCGCCATGTGTATAAAAACGGAAATATCTACACCACCATCTGTGAAAACATGGAAATATCCACACCGCTATCTGTATAAACATGGAAATATCTACACCGCCATCTTCATGTCCATGGAAATATTTACGCTGCCATCTGTATAAACATGGAAATATCTACACGGCCATCTGTGTATCGATGGAAATTTCAACAACGCCATCTGTACAAACATGGAAATATCTACACCGCTATCTCTATAAACATGGAAATATCTGCACAGCCATCTGTAAAACATGGAAATACCTCTACAGTCATCTGTATAAACATGGAAATATCTACAATGCCATCTGTATACACATGGAAATACCTACACCGCCATCTGTATAAACATGTAAATATCTACACTGCTATCCCTATAAACATGGAAATATCTACACCGCCATCTCTATAAACATGAAAATATCTACACTGCCATCTCCATAAACATGGAACTAACTACTCCGCCATCTGTATAAACATGGAAACATATACACCGCCATCTGTGTGAATAAGGAAATATCTACAATGCCATCTCTATAAAGATATAAATATCTGCACTGCGAGCTGTAAACATGGAAATATCTACATCGCTATCTGTATAAACGTGGAAATACCAACACATCTATCGGTATAAACATGGAAATATCTACAACGCCATCTATATAAACATGGAAATATCTACACCGCTATGTCTATAAACATGGAAATACCTACACCGCTATCTCTATAAACATGGAAATATCTACACCGCGATCTGTATAAACATGGAAATATCTACAGCGCCATCTCTATAAACATTGAAATATCTACACTGCCATCTGTAAAACCATGGAAATATCTACACAGTCATCTGAATAAACATGGAAATATCTACACCACCATCTGTATAAACATGGAAATACCTACAATAACATCTGTAAACACATGGAAATATCTACACAGGCATCTCTATAAGTATGGAAATATCTACACCGCCATCTGTATAAACATGGAAATATCTACACTGCCATCTGTAGAAAGATGGAAATATCTACACCGCTATCTCTATAAATATGGAAATATCTACACCGCCATCTCTATAAACATGAAAATATCTACACGGCCATCTCTATAAAGATGGAAGTATCTACTCCGCCATGTGTATAAACACGGAAATATCTACACCACCATCTGTGAAAACATGGAAATATCTACACCGCCATCTGCATGTCCATGGAAATATCTACGCTGCCATCTGTATAAACATGGAAACATCTACACGGCCATCTGTGTATAGATGGAAATTTCAACAACGCCATCTGTACAAACATGGAAATATCTACACCGCTATCTCTATAAACATGGAAATATCTGCACAGCAATCTGTAAAACATGGAAATACCTCTACAGTCTTCTGTATAAACATGGAAATATCTACAATGCCATCTGTATACACATGGAAATACCTACACAGCCATCTGTATAAACATGTAAATATCTACACTGCTATCTCTATAAACATGGAAATATCTACACCGCCATCTCTATAAACATGAAAATATCTACACTGCCATCTCCATAAACATGGAACTAACTACTCGGCCATCTGTATAAACATGGAAACATCTACACCGCCATCTGTGTGAGTAAGGAAATATCTACAATGCCATCTGTATAAAGATATAAATATCTGCACCGCGAGCTGTATAAACATGGAAATATCTACATCGCTATCTGTATAAACGTGGAAATACCAACACATCTATCGGTATAAACATGGAAATATCTACAACGCCTTCTAAACATGGAAATATCTACACCGCTATGTCTATAAACATGGAAATACCTACACCGCTATCTGTATAAACATGGAAATATCTACACCGATATCTGTATAAACATGGAAATATCTACACCGCGATCTGTATAAACATGGAAATATCTACACCGCGATCTGTATAAACATGGAATTATCTTCACCACGATCTGTATAAACATGGAAATATCTACACCGCTATCTGTATAAACATGGTAATATCTACACCACCATCTATATAAACATTGAAATATCTACACCGCCATCTGCATAAACATGGAAATATCTACAATGCCATCTGTAGAAAGATGGATATATCTACACCGTAATCTGTGTAAACATGGAAATATCTACACCGATATCTGTAAAAACATGGAAATATCTACAGCGCCAACTCTATAAACATTGAAATATCTACACTGCCATCTGTAAAAACATGGAAATATCCACACAGTCATCTGAATAAACATGGAAATATCTACACCACCATCTGTATAAACATGGAAATACCTACAATACCATCTGTATACACATGGAAATATCTACACAGACATCTCTATAAGTATGGAAATATCTACACCGCCATCTGTATAAACATGGAAATATCTACACTGCCATCTGTAGAAAGATGGAAATATCTACACCGCTATCTCTATAAATATGGAAATATCTACACCGCCATCACTATAAACATGAAAATATCTACAATGCCATCTCCATAAAGATGGAAGTATCCACTCCGCCATGTGTATAAACACGGAAATATCTTCACCACCATCTGTGAAAACATGGAAATATCTACACCGCTATCTGTATAAACATGGAAATATCTACACCGCCATCTGCATGTCCATGGAAATATCTACGCTGCCATCTGTATAAACATGGAAATAACTACAAAGTCATCTGTATAAACATGGAAATATCTACACAGCCATCTGTATAAACATGGAAAAATCTACACAGCCATCTGTATATACATGGAAATATCTACACCGCTATCTGTATAAACATGGAAATAACTACACCGCTATTAGTATAAACAAGGAAATATCTACACCGTGATCTGTAAAAAAATGGAAATATCTACACCGCTATCTCTATAAACATGGAAATATCTACACCCCTATCTGTATAAGCATGGAAATATCCACACCGCTATCTCTATAAACGTGGAAAAATCAACACCGCTATCTCTATGAACATGGAAATATCTACACCGCCATCTCTATAAACATGGAAATATCTACACCACGATCAGTATAAACATGGAAAGATCTACACCGCTGACTGTATAAACATGGAAATATCTCCACTGCTATCTCTATAAACATCGAAATATCTACACCGCCATCTGTATAAACACGGAAATACTTACAAAGTTATCTGTATAAACATGGAAATATCTACACTGCCATCTGTATAAACATGGAAATATCTACAAAGCCATGGGTATATACATGGAAATATCTACACCGCTATCTATATAAACATGGAAATAACTACACCGCTATCTGTATAAACATGGAAATATCTACACCACCATGTACATATCCATGGAAATATCAGCACCGCCATCTGTATAAACATGGAAATATCTACACGGCCATCTGTGTATAGATGGAAATATCAACACCGCCATCTGTAGAAACATGGAAATATCTACACCGCTATCTCTATAAACATGGAAATATCTGCACTGCCATCTGTAAAAACATGGAAATACGTAGACAGTCATCTGTATAAACATGGAAATATCTACAATGCCATCTGTATACACATGGAAATATCTACACAGCCATCTGTATAAACATGTAAATATCAACACTGCTATCTCTATAAACATGGAAATATCTACACCGCCACCTCTATAAACATGAAAATATCTTCACTGCCATCTTCATAGACATGGAACTAACTACTCTGCCATCTGTATAAACATGGAAACCTCTACACCGCCATCTGTGTGAATAAGGAAATGTCTACAATGCCATGTGTACAAAAATATAAATATCTGCACCACGAGCTGTATAAACATGGAAATATCTACATCGCTATCTGTATAAACGTGGAAATACCGACACCGCTGTCGGTATAAACATGGAAATATCTACAACGCCATCTATATAAACATGTAAATATCTACACCGCTATGTCTATAGACATGGAAATACCTACACCGCTATCTCTATAAACATGGAAATATCTACACCGCTATCTGTATAAACATGGAAATATCTACACCGCTATCTGTATAAAGATGGAAATATCTACACCACGATCTGTATGAACATGGAAATATCTACACCTCGATCTGTATAAACATGGATATATCTTCACCACGATCTGTATAAACATGGAAATATCTGCACCGCTATCTGTATAAACATGGTAATATCTACACCACCATCTATATAAACATGGAAATATCTACACCACCATCTGTATAAACATGGAAATATCTACAATGCCATTTGTAGAAAGATGGAAATATCTACACCGCAATCTGTGTAAACATGGAAATATCTACACCGATATCTGTAAAAACATGGAAATATCTACACCGCTATCTCTATAAACATGGAAATATCTACACCGTGATCTGTATAAACATGGAAATATCTACACCGCGATCTGTATAAACATGGAAATATCTACACCGTTATCTGTATAAACATGGAAATATCTACACAGCTATCAATATAAACATGGAAAATCTACACCGCCATCTGTATAAACATGGAAATACCTACAAAGTCATCTGTATAAACATGGAAATATCTACACAGCCATCTGTATAAACATGGAAAAATCTACACAGCCATCTGTATATACATGGAAATATCTACACCGCTATCTGTATAAACATGGAAATAACTACACCGCTATTAGTATAAACAAGGAAATATCTACACCGTGATCTGTAAAAAAATGGAAATATCTACACCGCAATCTCTATAAACATGGAAATATCTACACCCCTATCTGTATAAGCATGGAAATATCCACACCGCTATCTCTATAAACGTGGAAAAATCAACACCGCTATCTCTATGAACATGGAAATATCTACCCCGCCATCTCTATAAGCATGGAAATATCTACACCACGATCAGTATAAACATGGAAACATCTACACCGCTATCTGTATAAACATGGAAATATCTCCACTGCTATCTCTATAAACATCGAAATATCTACACCGCCATCTGTATAAACATGGAAATACTTACAAAGTTATCTGTATAAACATGGAAATATCTACACTGCCATCTGTATAAACATGGAAATATCTACACAGCCATGTGTATATACATGGAAATATCTACACCGCTATCTATATAAACATGGAAATAACTACACCGCAATCTGTATAAACATGGAAATATCTAGAACACCATCTACGTATCCATGGAAATATTTGCGCCGCCATCTGTATAAACATGGAAATATCTACATGGCCATCTGTGTATAGATGGAAATATCAACACCGCCATCTGTAGAAGCATGGAAATATCTACACCGCTATCTCTTTAAACATGGAAATATCTGCACTGCCATCTGTACAAACATGGAAATACGTAGACAGTCATCTGTATAAACATGGAAATATCTACAATGCTATCTGTATACACATGGAAATATCTACACAGCCATCTGTTTAAACATGTAAATATCAACACTGCTATCTCTATAAACATGGAAATATCTACACCGCCACCTCTATAAACATGAAAATATCTACACTGCCATCTTCATAGACATGGAACTAACTACTCTGCCATCTGTATAAACATGGAAACATCTACACCGCCATCTGTGTGAATAAGGAAATGTCTACAATGCCATCTGTACAAAAATATAAATATCTGCACCGTGACCTGTATAAACATGGAAATATCTACATCGCTATCTGTATAAACGTGGAAATACCGACACCGCTGTCGGTATAAACTTGGAAATATCTACAACGCCATCTATATAAACATGGAAATATCTACACCGCTATGTCTATAGACATGGAAATACCTACCCCGCTATCTCTATAAACATGGAAATATCTACACCGCTATCTGTATAAACATGGAAATATCTACACCGCTATCTGTATAAACATGGAAATATCTACACCACGATCTGTATGAACCTGGAAATATCTACACCACGATCTCTGTAAACATGGATATTTCTTCACCACGATCTGTATAAACATGGAAATATCTGCACCGCTATCTGTATAAACATGGTAATATCTACACCACCATCTATATAAACATGGAAATATCTACACCACCATCTGTATAAACATGGAAATATCTACAATGCCATCTGTAGAAAGATGGAAATATTTACACCGCAATCTGTGTAAACATGGAAATATCTACACCGATATCTGTAAAAACATGGAAATATCTACACCGCTGTCTCTATAAACATGGAAATAACTACACCGCTAACTGTATAAACATGGAAATATCTACACCACCATCTACATATCCATGGAAGTATCTGCGCCGCCATCTGTATAAATATGTAAATATCTACACGGTCATCTGTGTATAGATGGAAATATCAACACCGCCATCTGTACAAACATGGAAATACCTGCACTGCTATCTGTATAACCATGGAAATATCTACCCCGCGGTCTGTATGAACAAGGAAATATCTACACTGCTATCTGTATAAACATGGAAATATCTACACCGCTATCTCTATAAAGATGGAAATATCTACACCGTGATCTGTATAAACATGGAAAAATTTACACCGCTATCTGTATAAACATGGAAATTTCTACACCGTTATCTGTATAAATATGGAAATATCTACACCGCTATCTGTATAAACATGGAAATATCTACACCGCGATCTGTAAAAACATGGAAATATCTACACCGCGATCTGTATAAACATGGAAATATCAACACCGCGATCTGTATAAACATGGAAATATCTTCCCCACAATCTGTATAAACATGGAAATATGTACACCGCTACCTGCATAAACATGGTAATATCTACACCACCATCTATATAAACATGGAAATATCTACACCGCCATCTGCATAAACATGGAAATATCTACAATGCCATCTGTAGAAAGATGGAAATATCTACACCGCAATCTCTGTAAACATGGAAATATCTACACCGCGATCTGTATAAACATGGAAATATCTTCACCACAATCTGTATAAACATGGAAATACCTACACTGCTACCCTTATAAACATGGTAATATCTTCGCCACCATCTATATAAACATGGAAAAATTTACACCTCTATCTGTATAAACACGGAAATTTCTACACAGTTATCTGTATAAATATGGAAATATCTACACCGCTATCTGTATAAACATGGAACTATCTACACCGCTATCTGTAAACACATGGAAATATCTACACCGCTATCTGTATAAACATGGAAATATCTACACCGCGATCTGTATAAACATAGAAATATCTACACCGTGATCTGTATAAACATGGAAATATCTACACCGCTATCTGTATAAACATGGAACTATCTACACCGCTATCTGTAAACACATGGAAATATCTACACCGCTATCTGTATAAACATGGAAATATCTACACCGCGATCTGTATAAACATGGAAATATCTACACCGTGATCTGTATAAACATGGAAATATCTACACCGCTATCTGTATAAACATGGAAATATCTACACCGCCATCTGTATAAACATGGAAATATCTACACAGCCATGTGTATATACATGGAAATATCTACACCGCTATCTATATAAACATGGAAATAAGTACACCGCTATCTGTATAAACATGGAAATATCTAGACCACCATCTACATATCCATGGAAATATCTGCGCCGCCATCTGTATAAACATGGAAATATCTACATGGCCATCTGTGTATAGATGGAAATATCAACACCGCCATCTGTAGAAACATGGAAATATCTACACCGCTATCTCTTTAAACATGGAAATATCTGCACTGCCATCTGTACAAACATGGAAATACGTAGACAGTCATCTGTAGAAACATGGAAATATCTACAATGCCATCTGTATACACATGGAAATATCTACACAGCCATCTGTTTAAACATGTAAATATCAACACTGCTACCTCTATAAACATGGAAATATCTACACCGCCACCTCTATAAACATGAAAATATCTACACTGCCATCTTCATAGACATGGAACTAACTACTCTGCCATCTGTATAAACATGGAAACATCTACACCGCCATCTGTGTGAATAAGGAAATGTCTACAATGCCATCTGTACAAAAATATAAATATCTGCACCGTGACCTGTATAAACATGGAAATATCTACATCGCTATCTGTATAAACGTGGAAATACCGACACCGCTGTCGGTATAAACTTGGAAATATCTACAACGCCATCTATATAAACATGGAAATATCTACACCGCTATCTGTATAAACATGGAAATATCTACACCGCTATCTGTATAAACATGGAAATATCTACACCACGATCTGTATGAACATGGAAATATCTACACCACGATCTGTATAAACATGGATATATCTTCACCACGATCTGTATAAACATGGAAATATCTGCACCTCTATCTGTATAAACATGGTAATATCTACAACACCATCTATATAAACATGGAAATATCTACACCACCATCTGTATAAACATGGAAATATCTACAATGCCATGTGTAGAAAGATGGAAATATTTACACCGCAATCTGTGTAAACATGGAAATATCTACACCGATATCTGTAAAAACATGGAAATATCTACACCGCTGTCTCTATAAACATGGAAATATCTACACCGCGATCTGTATAAACATGGAAATATCTACACCGCGATCTGTATAAACATGGAAATATCTACACCGTTATCTGTATAAACATGGAAATATCTACACAGCTATCAATATAAACATGGAAAATCTACACCGCCATCTGTATAAACATGGAAATACCTACAAAGTCATCTGTATAAACATGGAAATATCTACACAGCCATCTGTATAAACATGGAAAAATCTACACAGCCATCTGTATATACATGGAAATATCTACACCGCTATCTGTATAAACACGGAAATAACTACACCGCTATTAGTATAAACAAGGAAATATCTACACCGTGATCTGTAAAAAAATGGAAATATCTACACCGCTATCTCTATAAACATGGAAATATCTACACCCCTATCGGTATAAGCATGGAAATATCCACACCGCTATCTCTATAAACGTGGAAAAATCAACACCGCTATCTCTATGAACATGGAAATATCTACACCGCCATCTCTATAAACATGGAAATATCTACACCACGATCAGTATAAACATGGAAACATCTACACCGCTATCTGTATAAACATGGAAATATCTCCACTGCTATCTCTATAAACATCGAAATATCTACACCGCCATCTGTATAAACATGGAAATACTTACAAAGTTATCTGTATATACATGGAAATATCTACACTGCCATCTGTATAAACATGGAAATATCTACACAGCCATGTGTGTATACATGGAAATATCTACACCGCTATCTATGTAAACATGGAAATAACTACACCGCTCTCTGTATAAACATGGAAATATCTACACCACCATCTACATATGAATGGAAATATCTGCGCCGCCATCTGTATAAACATGGAAATATCTACACGGTCATCTGTGTATAGATGGAAATATCAACACCGCCATCTGTACAAACATGGAAATATCTGCACCGCTATCTGTATAACCATGGAAGTATCTAAACCGCGGTCTGTATAAACATGGAAATATCTACACCGCTATCTGTATAAACATGGAAATATCTACAATGCTATCTCTATAAACATGGAAATATCTACACCGTGATCTATATAAACATGGAAAAATTTACACCGCTATCTGTATAAACATGGAAATTTCTACACCGTTATCTGAATAAATATGGAAATATTTACACCGCTATCTGTGTAAACATGGAAATATCTACACCGCTATCTGTATAAACATGGAAATATCTACACCGCGATCTGTATAAACATGGAAATATCTACACCACGATCTGTACAAACATGGAAATATCTTCACCACAATCTGTATAAACATGGAAATATCTACACCGCTACCTGCATAAACATGGTAATATCTACACCACCATCTATATAAACATGGAAATATCTACACCGCCATCTGCATAAACATGGAAATATCTACAATGCCATGTGTAGAAAGATGGAAATATCCACACCGCAATCTGTGTAAACATGGAAATATCTACACCGCGATCTGTATAAACATGGAAATATCTTCACCACAATCTGTATAAACATGGAAATATCTACACCGCTACCTGTATAAACATGATAATATCTACACCACCATCTATATAAACATGGAAATATCTACACCGCCATCTGTATAAACATGGAAATATCTACAATGTCATCTGTAGAAAGTTGGAAATATCTACACCGCAATCTTTGTAAACATGGAACTATCTACACCGCTTTCTGTAAACACATGGAAATATCTACACCGCTATCTGTATAAACATGGAAATATCTACACCGCGATCTGTATAAACATGGAAATATCTACACCGTGATCTGTATAAACATGGAAATATCTACACCGCTATCTGTATAAACATGGAAATACCTACACAGCTATCAATATAAACATGGAAAATCTGCACCGCCATCTGTATAAACATGGAAATACCTACAAAGTCATCTGTATAAACATGGAAATATCTACACAGCCATCTGTATAAACATGGAAATATCTACACAGCCATCTGTATATACATGGAAATATCTACACCGCTATCTCTATTGTCATGGAAATAACTACACCGCTATTAGTATAAACAAGGAAATATCTACACCGTGATCTGTTAAAAATGGAAATATCTACAAAGCTATCTCCATAAACATGGACATAGCTACACCCCTATCTGTATAAGCATGGAAATATCCACACCGCTATCTCTATAAACGTGGAAAAATCAACACCGCTATCTCTATGAACATGGAAATATCTACACCGCCATTTCTATAAACATGGAAATATCTACACCACGATCAGTATAAACATGGAAACATCTACACCGCTATCTGTATAAACATGGAAATATCTCCACTGCTATCTCTATAAACATCGAAATATCTACACCGCCATCTGTATAAACATGGAAATACTTACAAAGTTATCTGTATAAACATGGAAATATCTACACCGCCATCTGTATAAACATGGAAATATCTACACAGCCATGTGTATATACATGGAAATATCTACACCGCTATCTATATAAACATGGAAATAACTACACCGCTAACTGTATAAACATGGAAATATCTACACCACCATCTACATATCCATGGAACTATCTGCGCCACCATCTGTATAAATATGGAAATATCTACACGGTCATCTGTGTATAGATGGAAATATCAACACCGCCATCTGTACAAACATGGAAATATCTGCACTGCTATCTGTATAACCATGGAAATATCTACACCGCGGTCTGTATGAACATGGAAATATCTACACTGCTATCTGTATAAACATGGAAATATCTGCACCGCTATCTCTATAAAGATGGAAATATCTACACCGTGATCTGTATAAACATGGAAAAATTTACACCGCTATCTGTATAAACATGGAAATTTCTACACCGTTATCTGTATAAATATGGAAATATCTACACCGCTATCTGTATAAACATGGAAATATCTACACCGCTATCTGTATAAACATGGAAATATCTACACCGCGATCTGTATAAACATGGAAATATCTACACCGCGATCTGTATAAACATGGAAATATCTTCCCCACAAGCTGTATAAACATGGAAATATGTACACCGCTACCTGCATAAACATGGTAATATCTACACCACCATCTATATAAACATGGAAATATCTACACCGCCATCTGCATAAACATGGAAATTTCTACAATGCCATCTGTAGAAAGATGGAAATATCTACTCCGCAATCTGTGTAAACATGGAAATATCTACATGGCGATCTGTATAAACATGGAAATATCTTCACCACAATCTGTATAAACATGGAAATACCTACACTGCTACCTTTATAAACATGGTAATATCTTCGCCACCATCTATATTAACATGGAAAAATTTACACCGCTATCTGTATAAACATGGAAATTTCTACACCGTTATCTGTATAAATATGGAAATATCTACACCGATATCTGTATAAACATGTAACTATCTACACCGCTATCTGTAAACACATGGAAATATCTACACCGCTATCTGTATAAACATGGAAATATCTACACCGCGATCTGTATAAACATGGAAATATCTACACCGTGATCTGTATAAACATGGAAATATCTACACCACTATCTGTATAAACATGGAAATGTCTACACCGCCATCTGTATAAACATGGAAATACCTATACAGTCATCTGTGTAAACATGGAAATATCTACACCACCATCTGTATAAACATGGAAATATCTTCAATGCCATCTGAATACACATGGAAATACCTACACGGCAATCTGTGTATAGATGGAAACATCAACACCTCCATCTGTACAAACATGGAAATATCTACACAGCAATCTCTATAAACATGGAAATATCTACACTGCGGTCTGTATAAACATGGAAATACCTACACTGGTATCTGTATAAACATAGAAATATCAACACAATGATCTGTATAAACATGGAAATATCTACACCGCTATCTGTATAAACATGGAAATATCTGCACCGCTATCTCTATAAACATGGAAATATCTACAAAGACATCTGTATAAACATGGAAATACCTACACAGTCATGTGTAGGAACATTTAAATATCTACACTGCCATCTGTATAAACAAAGAAATATCTACAAAGCCCTCTGTATATATATGGAAGTATCTGCATAGGCATCTGTGTAAACATGGAAATATCTGCACCGCTATCTGTATAAACATGGAAATACCAACACCGCTGTCTCTATAAACATGGAAATATGTACACCGCTATGTGTATAAACATGGAAATATCTCCACTGCTCTCTGTATAAACATGGAAATATCTCCACCGTTATCTGTATAAACATGGAAATATCTACAGCGCCATCTCTAAAAACATTGAAATATCTACACTGCCATCTGTAAAAACATGGAAATATCTACACCGCCAACTGTATAAGCATGGAAATATCTACACCACCATCTGTATAAACATGGAAATACCTACAATACCATCTGTATACACATGGAAATATCTACACAGACATCTGTATAAATATGGAAATAACTTCACGGCCATCTGTATAAACATGCAAATATCTACACTGCCATCTGTAGAATGATGGAAATATCTACACCTCTATCTCTATAAATATGGAAATATCTACACCGCCATCTCTATAAACATGAAAATATCTACACTGCCATCTCCATAAAGATGGAGGTATCTACTCTGCCATGTGTATAAACACGGAAATATCTACACCACTATCTGTGAAAACATGGGAATATCTACACCGCTATCTGTTTAAACATGGAAATATCTACACGGCTATCTGTGTATAGATGGAAATATCAACACCGCCATCTGTAGTAACATGGAAATATCTACACCGCTATCTCTATAAACATGGAAATATCTGCACTGCCATCTGTAAAAACATGGAAATACGTATACAGTAATCTGTATAAACATGGAAATATCTACAATGCCATCTGTATACACATGGAAATATCTACACAGCCATCTGTATAAACATGTAAATATCTACACTGCTATCTCTATAAACATGGAAATATCTACACCGCCATCTCTATAAACATGCAATTATCTACACTGCCATCTCCATAAACATGGAACTAACTACTCTGCCATCTGTATAAACATGGAAATATCTAAACCGCCATCTGTGTGAATAAGGAAATATCTACAATGACATCTGTACAAAAATGTAAATATCTGCACCGCGAGCTGTATAAACATGGAAATATCTACATCGCTATCTGTATAAACGTGGAAATACCGACACCGCTGTCGGTATAAACATGGAAATATCTACAACGCCATCTATATAAACATGGAAATATCTACACCGCTATGTCTATAAACATGGAAATACCTACACCGCTATCCCTATAAACATGGAAATATCTACACCGCTATCTGTATAAACATGGAAATATCTACACTGCTATCTGTATAAACATGGAAATATCTACACCGCGATCTGTATAAACATGGAAATACCTACCACACGATCTGTATAAACATGGAAATATCTTCACCACGATCTGTATAAACATGGAAATATCTACACCGCTATCTGTAAAAACATGGTAATATCTACACCACCATCTATATAAACATGGAAATATCTACACCACCATCTGTATAAACATGGAAATATCTACAATGCCATCTGTAGAAAGATGGAAATATCTACACCGCAATCTGTGTAAACATGGAAATATCTACTCCGATATCAGTAAAAACATGGAAATATCTACACCGCTATCTCTATAAACATGGAAATATCTACACCGCGATCTGTATAAACATGGAAATATCCACACCGCGATCTGTATAAACATGGAAATATCTACACCGCTATCTGTATAAACATGGAAATATCTACACAGCTATCACTATAAACATGGAAAATCTACACCGCCATCTGTATAAACATGGAAATACCTACAAAGTCATCTGTATAAACAAGGAAATATCTACACAGCCATCTGTATAAACATGGAAATATCTACACAACCATCTGTATATACATGGAAATATCTACACCGCTATCTGTATAAACATGGAAATAACTACACCGCTATTAGTATAAACAAGGAAATATCTACACCGTGATCTGTATAAACATGGAAATATCTACACCGCTATCTCTATAAACATGGAAATATCTACAACCCTATCTGTATAAGCATGGAAATATCCACACCGCTATCTCTATAAACGTGGAAAAATCAACACCGCTATCTCTATGAACATGGAAATATCTACACCGCCATCTCTATAAACATGGAAATATCTACACCATGATCAGTATAAACATGGAAACATCTACACCGCTCTCTGTAAAAACATGGAAATATCTCCACTGCTATCTCTATAAACATCGAAATATCTACACCGCCATCTGTATAAACATGGAAATACTTACAAAGTTATCTGTATAAACATGGAAATATCTACACTGCCATCTGTATAAACATGGAAATATCTACACAGCCATGTGTATATACATGGAAATATCTACACCGCTATCTATATAAACATGGAAATAACTACCCCGCTATCTGTATAAACATGGAAATATCTACAACACCATCTACATATCCATGGAAATATCTGCGCCGCCATCTGTATAAACATGGAAATATCTACACGGTCATCTGTGTATAGATGGAAATATCAACACCGCCATCTGTACAAACATGGAAATATCTGCACCGCTATCTGTATAACCATGGAAATATCTACACCGCGGTCTGTATAAACATGGAAATATCTACACCGCTATCTGTATAAACATGGAAATATCTACACTGCTATCTCTATAAACATGGAAATATCTACACCGTGATCTATATAAACATGGAAAAGTTTACACCGTTATCTGTATAAACATGGAAATTTCTACACCGTTATCTGAATAAATATGGAAATATTTACACCGCTATCTGTGTAAACATGGAAATATCTACACCGCTATCTGTATAAACATGGAAATATCTACACCGTGATCTGTATAAACATGGAAATATCTACACCACGATCTGTACAAACATGGAAATATCTTCACCACAATCTGTATAAACATGGAAATATCTACACCGCTACCTGCATAAACATGGTAATATCTACACCACCATCTATATAAACATGGAAATATCTACACCGCCATCTGCATAAACATGGAAATATCTACAATGCCATCTGTAGAAAGATGGAAATATCTACACCGCAATCTCTGTAAACATGGAAATATCTACACCGCGATCTGTATAAACATGGAAATATCTTCACCACAATCTGTATAAACATGGAAATATCTACACCGCTACCTGTATAAACATGATAATATCTACACCACCATCTATATAAACATGGAAATATCTACACCGCCATCTGTATAAACATGGAAACATCTACAATGCCATCTGTAGAAAGTTGGAAATATCTACACCGCAATCTGTGTAAACATGGAACTATCTACACAGCTTTCTGTAAACACATGGAAATATCTACACTGCTATCTGTATAAACATGGAAATATCTACACCGCGATCTGTATAAACATGGAAATATCTACACCGTGATCTGTATAAACATGGAAATATCTACACCGCTATCTGTATAAACATGGAAATACCTACACAGCTATCAATATAAACATGGAAAATCTACACCGCCATCTGTATAAACATGGAAATACCTAAAAAGTCATCTGTATAAACATGGAAATATCTACACAGCCATCTGTATAAACATGGAAATATCTACACAGCCATCTGTATATACATGGAAATATCTACACCGCTATCTCTATAGACATGGAAATAACTACACCGCTATTAGTATAAACAAGGAAATATCTACACCGTGATCTGTTAAAAATGGAAATATCTACACCGCTATCTCCATAAACATGGAAATAGCTACACCCCTATCTGTATAAGCATGGAAATATCCACACCGCTATCTCTATAAACGTGGAAAAATCAACACCGCTATCTCTATGAACATGGAAATATCTACACCGCCATCTCTATAAACATGGAAATATCTACACCACGATCAGTATAAACATGGAAACATCTACACCGCTATCTGTATAAACATGGAAATATCTCCACTGCTATCTCTATAAACATCGAAATATCTACACCGCCATCTGTATAAACATGGAAATACTTACAAAGTTATCTGTATAAACATGGAAATATCTACACCGCCATCTGTATAAACATGGAAATATCTACACAGCCATGTGTATATACATGGAAATATCTACACCGCTATCTATATAAACATGGAAATAACTACACCGCTAACTGTATAAACATGGAAATATCTACACCACCATCTACATATCCATGGAAGTATCTGCGCCGCCATCTGTATAAATATGGAAATATCTACACGGTCATCTGTGTATAGATGGAAATATCAACACCGCCATCTGTACAAACATGGAAATATCTGCACTGCTATCTGTATAACCATGGAAATATCTACACCGCGGTCTGTATGAACATGGAAATATCTACACTGCTATCTGTATAAACATGGAAATATCTACACCGCTATCTCTATAAAGATGGAAATATCTACACCGTGATCTGTATAAACATGGAAAAATTTACACCGCTATCTGTATAAACATGGAAATTTCTAGACCGTTTTCTGTATAAATACGGAAATATCTACACCGCTATCTGTATAAACATGGAAATATCTACACCGCTATCTGTATAAACATGGAAATATCTACACCGCGATCTATATAAACATGGAAATATCTACACCGCGATCTGTATAAACATGGAAATATCTTCCCCACAATCTGTATAAACATGGAAAAATGTACACCGCTACCTGCATAAACAAGGTAATATCTACACCACCATCTACATAAACATGGAAATATCTGCACCGACATCTGCATAAACATGGAAATATCTACAATGCCATCTGTAGAAAGATGGAAATATCTACACCGCAATCTGTGTAAACATGGAAATATCTACACCGCGATCTGTATAAACATGGAAATATCTTCACCACAATCTGTATAAACATGGAAATACCTACACTGCTACCTTTATAAACATGGTAATATCTTCGCCACCATCTATATAAACATGGAAAAATTTACACCGCTATCTGTATAAACATGGAAATTTCTAAACCGTTATCTGTATAAATATGGAAATAACTACACCGCTATCTCTATAAACATGGAAATATCTACACCACCATCTGTATAAACATGGAAATACCTATAAAGTCATCTGTGTAAACATGGAAATATCTACACCACCATCTGTATAAACATGGAAATATCTTCAATGCCATCTGTATACACATGGAAATACCTACAGGGCAATCTGTGTATAGATGGAAACATCAACACCGCCATCTGTACAAACATGGAAATATCTACACTGCTATCTCAATAAACATGGAAATATCTACACTGCGGTCTGTATAAACATGGAAATACCTACACTGGTATCTGTATAAACATAGAAATATCAACACAATGATCTGTATAAACATGGAAATATCTACACCGCTATCTGTATAAACATGGAAATATCTGCACCGCTATCTCTATAAACATGGAAATATCTACAAAGACATCTGTATAAACATGGAAATACCTACACAGTCATGTGTAGGAACATTTAAATATCTACACTGCCATCTGTATAAACAAAGAAATATCTACAAAGCCCTCTGTATATATATGGAAGTATCGGCATAGGCATCCGTGTAAACATGGAAATATCTGCACCGCTATCTGTATAAACATGGAAATACCTACACCGCTGTCTCTATAAACATGGAAATATGTACACCGCTATGTGTATAAACATGGAAATATCTCCACTGCTCTCTGTATAAACATGGAAATATCTCCACCGTTATCTGTATAAACATGGAAATATCTACAGCGCCATCTCTAAAAACATTGAAATATCTACACTGCCATCTGTAAAAACATGGAAATATCTACACCGCCAACTGTATAAGCATGGAAATATCTACACCACCATCTGTATAAACATGGAAATACCTACAATACCATCTGTATACACATGGAAATATCTACACAGACATCTGTATAAATATGGAAATAACTACACGGCCATCTGTATAAACATGCAAATATCTACACTGCCATCTGTAGAAAGATGGAAATATCTACACCGCTATCTCTATAAACATGAAAATATCTACACTGCCATCTCCATAAAGATGGAGGTATCTACTCTGCCATGTGTATAAACACGGAAATATCTACACCACTATCTGTGAAAACATGGGAATATCTACACCGCTATCTGTTTAAACATGGAAATATCTACACGGCCATCTGTGTATAGATGGAAATATCAACACCGCCATGTGTAAAAACATGGAAATATCTACACCGCTATCTCTATAAACATGGAAATATCTGCACTGCCATCTGTAAAAACATGGAAATACGTATACAGTAATCTGTATAAACATGGAAATATCTACAATGCCATCTGTATACACAAGGAAATATCTACACAGCCATCTGTATAAACATGTAAATATCTCCACTGCTATCTCTATAAACATGGAAATATCTACACCGCCATCTCTATAAACATGCAATTATCTACACTGCCATCTCCATAAACATGGAACTAACTACTCTGCCATCTGTATAAACATGGAAACATCTAAACCGCCATCTGTGTGAATAAGGAAATATCTACAATGACATCTGTACAAAAATATAAATATCTGCACCGCTAGCTGTATAAACATGGAAATATCTACATCGCTATCTGTATAAACGTGGAAATACCGACACCGCTGTCGGTATAAACATGGAAATATCTACAACGCCATCTATATAAACATGGAAATATCTACACCGCTATGTCTATAAACATGGAAATACCTACACCGCTATCCCTATAAACATGGAAATATCTACACCGCTATCTGTATAAACATGGAAATATCTACACTGCTATCTGTATAAACATGGAAATATCTACACCGCGATCTGTATAAACATGGAAATATCTACAACACGATCTGTATAAACATGGAAATATCTTCACCACGATCTGTATAAACATGGAAATATCTACACCGCTATCTGTAAAAACATGGTAATATCTACACCACCATCTATATAAACATGGAAATATCTACACCACCATCTGTATAAACATGGAAATATCTACAATGCCATCTGTAGAAAGATGGAAATATCTACACCGCAATCTGTGTAAACATGGAAATATCTACACCGATATCTGTAAAAACATGGAAATATCTACACCGCTATCTCTATAAACATGGAAATATCTACACCGCGATCTGTATAAACATGGAAATATCTACACCGCGATCTGTATAAACATGGAAATATCTACACCGCTATCTGTATAAACATGGAAATATCTACACAGCTATCACTATAAACATGGAAAATCTACACCGCCATCTGTATAAACATGGAAATACCTACAAAGTCATCTGTATAAACATGGAAATATCTACACAGCCATCTGTATAAACATGGAAATATCTACACAACCATCTGTATATACATGGAAATATCTACACCGCTATCTGTATAACCATGGAAATAACTACACCGCTATTAGTATAAACAAGGAAATATCTACACCGTGATCTGTATAAACATGGAAATATCTACACCGCTATCTCTATATACATGGAAATATCTACACCCCTATCTGTATAAGCATGGAAATATCCACACCGCTATCTCTATAAACGTGGAAAAATCAACACCGCTATCTCTAAGAACATGGAAATATCTACACCGCCATCTCTATAAACATGGAAATATCTACACCACGATCAGTATAAACATGGAAACATCTACACCGCTATCTGTATAAACATGGAAATATCTCCACTGCTATCTCTATAAACATCGAAATATCTACACCGCCATCTGTATGAACATGGAAATACTTACAAAGTTATCTGTATAAACATGGAAATATCTACACTGCCATCTGTATAAACATGGAAATATCTACACAGCCATGTGTATATACATGGAAATATCTACACCGCTATCTATATAAACATGGAAATAACTACACCGCTATCTGTATAAACATGGAAATATCTACAACACCATCTACATATCCATGGAAATATCTGCGCCGCCATCTGTATAAACATGGAAATATCTACACGGTCATCTGTGTATAGATGGAAATATCAACACCGCCATCTGTACAAACATGGAAATATCTGCACCGCTATCTGTATAACCATGGAAATATCTACACCGCGGTCTGTATAAACATGGAAATATCTACACCGCTATCTGTATAAACATGGAAATATCTACACTGCTATCTCTATAAACATGGAAATATCTACACCGTGATCTATATAAACATGGAAAAGTTTACACCGTTATCTGTATAAACATGGAAATTTCTACACCGTTATCTGAATAAATATGGAAATATTTACACCGCTATCTGTGTAAACATGGAAATATCTACACCGCTATCTGTATAAACATGGAAATATCTACACCGTGATCTGTATAAACATGGAAATATCTACACCACGATCTGTACAAACATGGAAATATCTTCACCACAATCTGTATAAACATGGAAATATCTACACCGCTACCTGCATAAACATGGTAATATCTACACCACCATCTATATAAACATGGAAATATCTACACCGCCATCTGCATAAACATGGAAATATCTACAATGCCATCTGTAGAAAGATGGAAATATCTACACCGCAATCTCTGTAAACATGGAAATATCTACACCGCGATCTGTATAAACATGGAAATATCTTCACCACAATCTGTATAAACATGGAAATATCTACACCGCTACCTGTATAAACATGATAATATCTACACCACCATCTATATAAACATGGAAATATCTACACCGCCATCTGTATAAACATGGAAACATCTACAATGCCATCTGTAGAAAGTTGGAAATATCTACACCGCAATCTGTGTAAACATGGAACTATCTACACAGCTTTCTGTAAACACATGGAAATATCTACACTGCTATCTGTATAAACATGGAAATATCTACACCGCGATCTGTATAAACATGGAAATAACTACACCGCTAACTGTATAAACATGGAAATATCTACACCACCATCTACATATCCATGGAAGTATCTGCGCCGCCATCTGTATAAATATGGAAATATCTACACGGTCATCTGTGTATAGATGGAAATATCAACACCGCCATCTGTACAAACATGGAAATATCTGCACTGCTATCTGTATAACCATGGAAATATCTACACCGCGGTCTGTATGAACATGGAAATATCTACACTGCTATCTGTATAAACATGGAAATATCTACACCGCTATCTCTATAAAGATGGAAATATCTACACCGTGATCTGTATAAACATGGAAAAATTTACACCGCTATCTGTATAAACATGGAAATTTCTAGACCGTTTTCTGTATAAATACGGAAATATCTACACCGCTATCTGTATAAACATGGAAATATCTACACCGCTATCTGTATAAACATGGAAATATCTACACCGCGATCTATATAAACATGGAAATATCTACACCGCGATCTGTATAAACATGGAAATATCTTCCCCACAATCTGTATAAACATGGAAAAATGTACACCGCTACCTGCATAAACAAGGTAATATCTACACCACCATCTACATAAACATGGAAATATCTGCACCGACATCTGCATAAACATGGAAATATCTACAATGCCATCTGTAGAAAGATGGAAATATCTACACCGCAATCTGTGTAAACATGGAAATATCTACACCGCGATCTGTATAAACATGGAAATATCTTCACCACAATCTGTATAAACATGGAAATACCTACACTGCTACCTTTATAAACATGGTAATATCTTCGCCACCATCTATATAAACATGGAAAAATTTACACCGCTATCTGTATAAACATGGAAATTTCTAAACCGTTATCTGTATAAATATGGAAATAACTACACCGCTATCTCTATAAACATGGAAATATCTACACCACCATCTGTATAAACATGGAAATACCTATAAAGTCA
The DNA here is from genome assembly GCF_029289425.2 of Pan paniscus. NCBI lineage: Eukaryota > Metazoa > Chordata > Mammalia > Primates > Hominidae > Pan > Pan paniscus. The sequence continues at coordinate 3,016,633 of NC_073259.2, forward strand.
TCTGTGTAAACATGGAAATATCTACACCACCATCTGTATAAACATGGAAATATCTTCAATGCCATCTGTATACACATGGAAATACCTACAGGGCAATCTGTGTATAGATGGAAACATCAACACCGCCATCTGTACAAACATGGAAATATCTACACTGCTATCTCAATAAACATGGAAATATCTACACTGCGGTCTGTATAAACATGGAAATACCTACACTGGTATCTGTATAAACATAGAAATATCAACACAATGATCTGTATAAACATGGAAATATCTACACCGCTATCTGTATAAACATGGAAATATCTGCACCGCTATCTCTATAAACATGGAAATATCTACAAAGACATCTGTATAAACATGGAAATACCTACACAGTCATGTGTAGGAACATTTAAATATCTACACTGCCATCTGTATAAACAAAGAAATATCTACAAAGCCCTCTGTATATATATGGAAGTATCGGCATAGGCATCCGTGTAAACATGGAAATATCTGCACCGCTATCTGTATAAACATGGAAATACCTACACCGCTGTCTCTATAAACATGGAAATATGTACACCGCTATGTGTATAAACATGGAAATATCTCCACTGCTCTCTGTATAAACATGGAAATATCTCCACCGTTATCTGTATAAACATGGAAATATCTACAGCGCCATCTCTAAAAACATTGAAATATCTACACTGCCATCTGTAAAAACATGGAAATATCTACACCGCCAACTGTATAAGCATGGAAATATCTACACCACCATCTGTATAAACATGGAAATACCTACAATACCATCTGTATACACATGGAAATATCTACACAGACATCTGTATAAATATGGAAATAACTACACGGCCATCTGTATAAACATGCAAATATCTACACTGCCATCTGTAGAAAGATGGAAATATCTACACCGCTATCTCTATAAACATGAAAATATCTACACTGCCATCTCCATAAAGATGGAGGTATCTACTCTGCCATGTGTATAAACACGGAAATATCTACACCACTATCTGTGAAAACATGGGAATATCTACACCGCTATCTGTTTAAACATGGAAATATCTACACGGCCATCTGTGTATAGATGGAAATATCAACACCGCCATGTGTAAAAACATGGAAATATCTACACCGCTATCTCTATAAACATGGAAATATCTGCACTGCCATCTGTAAAAACATGGAAATACGTATACAGTAATCTGTATAAACATGGAAATATCTACAATGCCATCTGTATACACAAGGAAATATCTACACAGCCATCTGTATAAACATGTAAATATCTCCACTGCTATCTCTATAAACATGGAAATATCTACACCGCCATCTCTATAAACATGCAATTATCTACACTGCCATCTCCATAAACATGGAACTAACTACTCTGCCATCTGTATAAACATGGAAACATCTAAACCGCCATCTGTGTGAATAAGGAAATATCTACAATGACATCTGTACAAAAATATAAATATCTGCACCGCTAGCTGTATAAACATGGAAATATCTACATCGCTATCTGTATAAACGTGGAAATACCGACACCGCTGTCGGTATAAACATGGAAATATCTACAACGCCATCTATATAAACATGGAAATATCTACACCGCTATGTCTATAAACATGGAAATACCTACACCGCTATCCCTATAAACATGGAAATATCTACACCGCTATCTGTATAAACATGGAAATATCTACACTGCTATCTGTATAAACATGGAAATATCTACACCGCGATCTGTATAAACATGGAAATATCTACAACACGATCTGTATAAACATGGAAATATCTTCACCACGATCTGTATAAACATGGAAATATCTACACCGCTATCTGTAAAAACATGGTAATATCTACACCACCATCTATATAAACATGGAAATATCTACACCACCATCTGTATAAACATGGAAATATCTACAATGCCATCTGTAGAAAGATGGAAATATCTACACCGCAATCTGTGTAAACATGGAAATATCTACACCGATATCTGTAAAAACATGGAAATATCTACACCGCTATCTCTATAAACATGGAAATATCTACACCGCGATCTGTATAAACATGGAAATATCTACACCGCGATCTGTATAAACATGGAAATATCTACACCGCTATCTGTATAAACATGGAAATATCTACACAGCTATCACTATAAACATGGAAAATCTACACCGCCATCTGTATAAACATGGAAATACCTACAAAGTCATCTGTATAAACATGGAAATATCTACACAGCCATCTGTATAAACATGGAAATATCTACACAACCATCTGTATATACATGGAAATATCTACACCGCTATCTGTATAACCATGGAAATAACTACACCGCTATTAGTATAAACAAGGAAATATCTACACCGTGATCTGTATAAACATGGAAATATCTACACCGCTATCTCTATATACATGGAAATATCTACACCCCTATCTGTATAAGCATGGAAATATCCACACCGCTATCTCTATAAACGTGGAAAAATCAACACCGCTATCTCTAAGAACATGGAAATATCTACACCGCCATCTCTATAAACATGGAAATATCTACACCACGATCAGTATAAACATGGAAACATCTACACCGCTATCTGTATAAACATGGAAATATCTCCACTGCTATCTCTATAAACATCGAAATATCTACACCGCCATCTGTATGAACATGGAAATACTTACAAAGTTATCTGTATAAACATGGAAATATCTACACTGCCATCTGTATAAACATGGAAATATCTACACAGCCATGTGTATATACATGGAAATATCTACACCGCTATCTATATAAACATGGAAATAACTACACCGCTATCTGTATAAACATGGAAATATCTACAACACCATCTACATATCCATGGAAATATCTGCGCCGCCATCTGTATAAACATGGAAATATCTACACGGTCATCTGTGTATAGATGGAAATATCAACACCGCCATCTGTACAAACATGGAAATATCTGCACCGCTATCTGTATAACCATGGAAATATCTACACCGCGGTCTGTATAAACATGGAAATATCTACACCGCTATCTGTATAAACATGGAAATATCTACACTGCTATCTCTATAAACATGGAAATATCTACACCGTGATCTATATAAACATGGAAAAGTTTACACCGTTATCTGTATAAACATGGAAATTTCTACACCGTTATCTGAATAAATATGGAAATATTTACACCGCTATCTGTGTAAACATGGAAATATCTACACCGCTATCTGTATAAACATGGAAATATCTACACCGTGATCTGTATAAACATGGAAATATCTACACCACGATCTGTACAAACATGGAAATATCTTCACCACAATCTGTATAAACATGGAAATATCTACACCGCTACCTGCATAAACATGGTAATATCTACACCACCATCTATATAAACATGGAAATATCTACACCGCCATCTGCATAAACATGGAAATATCTACAATGCCATCTGTAGAAAGATGGAAATATCTACACCGCAATCTCTGTAAACATGGAAATATCTACACCGCGATCTGTATAAACATGGAAATATCTTCACCACAATCTGTATAAACATGGAAATATCTACACCGCTACCTGTATAAACATGATAATATCTACACCACCATCTATATAAACATGGAAATATCTACACCGCCATCTGTATAAACATGGAAACATCTACAATGCCATCTGTAGAAAGTTGGAAATATCTACACCGCAATCTGTGTAAACATGGAACTATCTACACAGCTTTCTGTAAACACATGGAAATATCTACACTGCTATCTGTATAAACATGGAAATATCTACACCGCGATCTGTATAAACATGGAAATATCTACACCGTGATCTGTATAAACATGGAAATATCTACACCGCTATCTGTATAAACATGGAAATACCTACACAGCTATCAATATAAACATGGAAAATCTACACCGCCATCTGTATAAACATGGAAATACCTAAAAAGTCATCTGTATAAACATGGAAATATCTACACAGCCATCTGTATAAACATGGAAATATCTACACAGCCATCTGTATATACATGGAAATATCTACACCGCTATCTCTATAGACATGGAAATAACTACACCGCTATTAGTATAAACAAGGAAATATCTACACCGTGATCTGTTAAAAATGGAAATATCTACACCGCTATCTCCATAAACATGGAAATAGCTACACCCCTATCTGTATAAGCATGGAAATATCCACACCGCTATCTCTATAAACGTGGAAAAATCAACACCGCTATCTCTATGAACATGGAAATATCTACACCGCCATCTCTATAAACATGGAAATATCTACACCACGATCAGTATAAACATGGAAACATCTACACCGCTATCTGTATAAACATGGAAATATCTCCACTGCTATCTCTATAAACATCGAAATATCTACACCGCCATCTGTATAAACATGGAAATACTTACAAAGTTATCTGTATAAACATGGAAATATCTACACCGCCATCTGTATAAACATGGAAATATCTACACAGCCATGTGTATATACATGGAAATATCTACACCGCTATCTATATAAACATGGAAATAACTACACCGCTAACTGTATAAACATGGAAATATCTACACCACCATCTACATATCCATGGAAGTATCTGCGCCGCCATCTGTATAAATATGGAAATATCTACACGGTCATCTGTGTATAGATGGAAATATCAACACCGCCATCTGTACAAACATGGAAATATCTGCACTGCTATCTGTATAACCATGGAAATATCTACACCGCGGTCTGTATGAACATGGAAATATCTACACTGCTATCTGTATAAACATGGAAATATCTACACCGCTATCTCTATAAAGATGGAAATATCTACACCGTGATCTGTATAAACATGGAAAAATTTACACCGCTATCTGTATAAACATGGAAATTTCTAGACCGTTTTCTGTATAAATACGGAAATATCTACACCGCTATCTGTATAAACATGGAAATATCTACACCGCTATCTGTATAAACATGGAAATATCTACACCGCGATCTATATAAACATGGAAATATCTACACCGCGATCTGTATAAACATGGAAATATCTTCCCCACAATCTGTATAAACATGGAAAAATGTACACCGCTACCTGCATAAACAAGGTAATATCTACACCACCATCTACATAAACATGGAAATATCTGCACCGACATCTGCATAAACATGGAAATATCTACAATGCCATCTGTAGAAAGATGGAAATATCTACACCGCAATCTGTGTAAACATGGAAATATCTACACCGCGATCTGTATAAACATGGAAATATCTTCACCACAATCTGTATAAACATGGAAATACCTACACTGCTACCTTTATAAACATGGTAATATCTTCGCCACCATCTATATAAACATGGAAAAATTTACACCGCTATCTGTATAAACATGGAAATTTCTAAACCGTTATCTGTATAAATATGGAAATAACTACACCGCTATCTCTATAAACATGGAAATATCTACACCACCATCTGTATAAACATGGAAATACCTATAAAGTCATCTGTGTAAACATGGAAATATCTACACCACCATCTGTATAAACATGGAAATATCTTCAATGCCATCTGTATACACATGGAAATACCTACAGGGCAATCTGTGTATAGATGGAAACATCAACACCGCCATCTGTACAAACATGGAAATATCTACACTGCTATCTCAATAAACATGGAAATATCTACACTGCGGTCTGTATAAACATGGAAATACCTACACTGGTATCTGTATAAACATAGAAATATCAACACAATGATCTGTATAAACATGGAAATATCTACACCGCTATCTGTATAAACATGGAAATATCTGCACCGCTATCTCTATAAACATGGAAATATCTACAAAGACATCTGTATAAACATGGAAATACCTACACAGTCATGTGTAGGAACATTTAAATATCTACACTGCCATCTGTATAAACAAAGAAATATCTACAAAGCCCTCTGTATATATATGGAAGTATCGGCATAGGCATCCGTGTAAACATGGAAATATCTGCACCGCTATCTGTATAAACATGGAAATACCTACACCGCTGTCTCTATAAACATGGAAATATGTACACCGCTATGTGTATAAACATGGAAATATCTCCACTGCTCTCTGTATAAACATGGAAATATCTCCACCGTTATCTGTATAAACATGGAAATATCTACAGCGCCATCTCTAAAAACATTGAAATATCTACACTGCCATCTGTAAAAACATGGAAATATCTACACCGCCAACTGTATAAGCATGGAAATATCTACACCACCATCTGTATAAACATGGAAATACCTACAATACCATCTGTATACACATGGAAATATCTACACAGACATCTGTATAAATATGGAAATAACTACACGGCCATCTGTATAAACATGCAAATATCTACACTGCCATCTGTAGAAAGATGGAAATATCTACACCGCTATCTCTATAAACATGAAAATATCTACACTGCCATCTCCATAAAGATGGAGGTATCTACTCTGCCATGTGTATAAACACGGAAATATCTACACCACTATCTGTGAAAACATGGGAATATCTACACCGCTATCTGTTTAAACATGGAAATATCTACACGGCCATCTGTGTATAGATGGAAATATCAACACCGCCATGTGTAAAAACATGGAAATATCTACACCGCTATCTCTATAAACATGGAAATATCTGCACTGCCATCTGTAAAAACATGGAAATACGTATACAGTAATCTGTATAAACATGGAAATATCTACAATGCCATCTGTATACACAAGGAAATATCTACACAGCCATCTGTATAAACATGTAAATATCTCCACTGCTATCTCTATAAACATGGAAATATCTACACCGCCATCTCTATAAACATGCAATTATCTACACTGCCATCTCCATAAACATGGAACTAACTACTCTGCCATCTGTATAAACATGGAAACATCTAAACCGCCATCTGTGTGAATAAGGAAATATCTACAATGACATCTGTACAAAAATATAAATATCTGCACCGCTAGCTGTATAAACATGGAAATATCTACATCGCTATCTGTATAAACGTGGAAATACCGACACCGCTGTCGGTATAAACATGGAAATATCTACAACGCCATCTATATAAACATGGAAATATCTACACCGCTATGTCTATAAACATGGAAATACCTACACCGCTATCCCTATAAACATGGAAATATCTACACCGCTATCTGTATAAACATGGAAATATCTACACTGCTATCTGTATAAACATGGAAATATCTACACCGCGATCTGTATAAACATGGAAATATCTACAACACGATCTGTATAAACATGGAAATATCTTCACCACGATCTGTATAAACATGGAAATATCTACACCGCTATCTGTAAAAACATGGTAATATCTACACCACCATCTATATAAACATGGAAATATCTACACCACCATCTGTATAAACATGGAAATATCTACAATGCCATCTGTAGAAAGATGGAAATATCTACACCGCAATCTGTGTAAACATGGAAATATCTACACCGATATCTGTAAAAACATGGAAATATCTACACCGCTATCTCTATAAACATGGAAATATCTACACCGCGATCTGTATAAACATGGAAATATCTACACCGCGATCTGTATAAACATGGAAATATCTACACCGCTATCTGTATAAACATGGAAATATCTACACAGCTATCACTATAAACATGGAAAATCTACACCGCCATCTGTATAAACATGGAAATACCTACAAAGTCATCTGTATAAACATGGAAATATCTACACAGCCATCTGTATAAACATGGAAATATCTACACAACCATCTGTATATACATGGAAATATCTACACCGCTATCTGTATAACCATGGAAATAACTACACCGCTATTAGTATAAACAAGGAAATATCTACACCGTGATCTGTATAAACATGGAAATATCTACACCGCTATCTCTATATACATGGAAATATCTACACCCCTATCTGTATAAGCATGGAAATATCCACACCGCTATCTCTATAAACGTGGAAAAATCAACACCGCTATCTCTAAGAACATGGAAATATCTACACCGCCATCTCTATAAACATGGAAATATCTACACCACGATCAGTATAAACATGGAAACATCTACACCGCTATCTGTATAAACATGGAAATATCTCCACTGCTATCTCTATAAACATCGAAATATCTACACCGCCATCTGTATGAACATGGAAATACTTACAAAGTTATCTGTATAAACATGGAAATATCTACACTGCCATCTGTATAAACATGGAAATATCTACACAGCCATGTGTATATACATGGAAATATCTACACCGCTATCTATATAAACATGGAAATAACTACACCGCTATCTGTATAAACATGGAAATATCTACACCACCATCTACATATCCATGGAAATATCTGCGCCGCCATCTGTATAAACATGGAAATATCTACACGGTCATCTCTGTATAGATGGAAATATCAACACCGCCATCTGTACAAACATGGAAATATCTGCACCGCTATCTGTATAACCATGGAAATATCTACACCGCGGTCTGTATAAACATGGAAATATCTACACCGCTATCTGTATAAACATGGAAATATCTACACTGCTATCTCTATAAACATGGAAATATCTACACCGTGATCTATATAAACATGGAAAAGTTTACACCGTTATCTGTATAAACATTGAAATTTCTACACCGTTATCTGAATAAATATGGAAATATTTACACCGCTATCTGTGTAAATATGGAAATATCTACACCGCTATCTGTATAAACATGGAAATATCTACACCGTGATCTGTATAAACATGGAAATATCTACACCACGATCTGTACAAACATGGAAATATCTTCACCACAATCTTTATAAACATGGAAATATCTACACCGCTACCTGCATAAACATGGTAATATCTACACCACCATCTATATAAACATGGAAATATCTACACCGCCATCTGCATAAACATGGAAATATCTACAATGCCATCTGTAGAAAGATGGAAATATCTACACCGCAATCTGTGTAAACATGGAAATATCTACACCGCGATCTGTATAAACATGGAAATATCTTCACCACAATCTGTATAAACATGGAAATATCTACACCGCTACCTGTATAAACATGATAATATCTACACCACCATCTATATAAACATGGAAATATCTACACCGCCATCTGTATAAACATGGAAATATCTACAATGCCATCTGTAGAAATTTGGAAATATCTACACCGCAATCTGTGTAAACATGGAACTATCTACACCGCTTTCTGTAAACACATGGAAATATCTACAACGCTATCTGTATAAACATGGAAATATCTACACCGCGATCTGTATAAACATGGAAATATCTACACCGTGATCTGTATAAACATGGAAATATCTACACCGCTATCTGTATAAACATGGAAATACCTACACAGCTATCAATATAAACATGGAAAATCTACACCGCCATCTGTATAAACATGGAAATACCTACAAAGTCGTCTGTATAAACATGGAAATATCTACACAGCCATCTGTATAAACATGGAAATATCTACACAGCCATCTGTATATACATGGAAATATCTACACCGCTATCTCTATAGACATGGAAATAACTACACCGCTATTAGTATAAACAAGGAAATATCTACACCGTGATCTGTTAAAAATGGAAATATCTACACCGCTATCTCCATAAACATGGACATAGCTACACCCCTATCTGTATAAGCATGGAAATATCCACACCGCTATCTCTATAAACGTGGAAAAATCAACACCGCTATCTCTATGAACATGGAAATATCTACACCGCCATCTCTATAAACATGGAAATATCTACACCACGATCAGTATAAACATGGAAACATCTACACCGCTATCTGTATAAACATGGAAATATCTCCACTGCTATCTCTATAAACATCGAAATATCTACACCGCCATCTGTATAAACATGGAAATACTTACAAAGTTATCTGTATAAACATGGAAATATCTACACCGCCATCTGTATAAACATGGAAATATCTACACAGCCATGTGTATATACATGGAAATATCTACACCGCTATCTATATAAACATGGAAATAACTACACCGCTAACTGTATAAACATGGAAATATCTACACCACCATCTACATATCCATGGAAGTATCTGCGCCGCCATCTGTATAAATATGGAAATATCTACACGGTCATCTGTGTATAGATGGAAATATCAACACCGCCATCTGTACAAACATGGAAATATCTGCACTGCTATCTGTATAACCATGGAAATATCTACACCGCGGTCTGTATGAACATGGAAATATCTACACTGCTATCTGTATAAACATGGAAATATCTACACCGCAATCTCTATAAAGATGGAAATATCTACACCGTGATCTGTATAAACATGGAAAAATTTACACCGCTATCTGTATAAACATGGAAATTTCTAGACCGTTATCTGTATAAATATGGAAATATCTACACCGCTATCTGTATAAACATGGAAATATCTACACCGCTATCTGTATAAACATGGAAATATCTACACCGCGATCTATATAAACATGGAAATATCTACACCGCGATCTGTATAAACATGGAAATATCTTCCCCACAATCTGTATAAACATGGAAATACGTACACCGCTACCTGCATAAACATGGTAATATCTACACCACCATCTATATAAACATGGAAAAATTTACACCGCTATCTGTATAAACATGGAAATTTCTACACCGTTATCTGTATAAATATGGAAATATGTACACCGCTATCTGTATAAACATGGAACTAACTACACCGCTATCTGTAAACACATGGAAATATCTACACCGCTATCTGTATAAACATGGAAATATCTACACCGCGATCTGTATAAACATGGAAATATCTACACCGTGATCTGTATAAACATGGAAATATCTACACCGCTATCTGTATAAACATGGAAATACCTACACAGCTATCAATATAAACATGAAAAATCTACACCGCCATCTGTATAAACATGGAAATACCTACAAAGTCATCTGTATAAACATGGAAATATCTACACAGCCATCTGTATAAACATGGAAATATCTACACAGCCATCTGTATATACATGGAAATATCTACACCGCTATCTCTATAGACATGGAAATAACTACACCGCTATTAGTATAAACAAGGAAATATCTACACCGTGATCTGTTAAAAATGGAAATAACTACACTGCTATCTAAATAAACATGGAAATAGCTACACCCCTATCTGTATAAGCATGGAAATATCCACACCGCTATCTCTATAAACGTGGAAAAATCAACACCGCTATCTCTATGAACATGGAAATATCTACACCGCCATCTCTATAAACATGGCAATATCTACACCACGATCAGTATAAACATGGAAACATCTACACCGCTATCTGTATAAACATGGAAATATCTCCACTGCTATCTCTATAAACATTGAAATATCTACACCGCCATCTGTATAAACATGGAAATACTTACAAAGTTATCTGTATAAACATGGAAATATCTACACCGCCATCTGTATAAACATGGAAATATCTACACTGCCATGTGTATATACATGGAAATATCTACACCGCTATCTATATAAACATGGAAATAACTACACCGCTAACTGTATAAACATGGAAATATCTACACCACCATCTACATATCCATGGAAGTATCTGCGCCGCCATCTGTATAAATATGGAAATATCTACACGGTCATCTGAGTATAGATGGAAATATCAACACTGCCATCTGTACAAACATGGAAATATCTGCACTGCTATCTGTATAACCATGGAAATATCTACACCGCGGTCTGTATGAACATGGAAATATCTACACTGCTATCTGTATAAACATGGAAATATCTACACCGCTATCTCTATAAAGATGGAAATATCTACACCGTGATCTGTATAAACATGCAAAAATTTACACCGCTATCTGTATAAACATGGAAATTTCTACACCGTTATCTGTATAAATATGGAAATATCTACACTGCTATCTGTATAAACATGGAAATATCTACACCGCTATCTGTATAAACATGGAAATATCTACACCGCGATCTGTATAAACATGGAAATATCTACACCGCGATCTGTATAAACATGGAAATATCTTCCCCACAATCTGTATAAACATGGAAATATGTACACCGCTACCTGCATAAACATGGTAATATCTACACCACCATCTATATAAACATGGAAATATCTACACCGCCATCTGCATAAACATGGAAATATCTACAATGCCATCTGTAGAAAGATGGAAATATCTACACCGCAATCTGTGTAAACATGGAAATATCTACACAGCGATCTGTATAAACATGGAAATATCTTCACCACAATCTGTATAAACATGGAAATACCTACACTGCTACCTTTATAAACATGGTAATATCTTCGCCACCATCTATATAAACATGGAAAAATTTACACCGCTATCTGTATAAACATGGAAATTTCTACACCGTTATCTGTATAAATATGGAAATATCTACACCGCTATCTGTATAAACATGGAACTATCTACACCGCTATCTGTAAACACATGGAAATATCAACACCGCTATCTGTATAAACATGGAATTATCTACACCGCGATCTGTATAAACATGGAAATATCTACACCGTGATCTGTATAAACATGGAAATATCTACACCGCTATCTGTATAAACATGGAAATATCTACACCGCCATCTGTATAAACATGGAAATACCTATACAGTCATCTGTGTAAACATGGAAATATCTACACCACCATCTGTATAAACATGGAAATATCTTCAATGCCATCTGAATACACATGGAAATACCTACACGGCAATCTGTGTATAGATGGAAACATCAACACCTCCATCTGTACAAACATGGAAATATCTACACAGCAATCTCTATAAACATGGAAATATCTACACTGCGGTCTGTATAAACATGGAAATACCTACACTGGTATCTGTATAAACATAGAAATATCAACACAATGATCTGTATAAACATGGAAATATCTACACCGCTATCTGTATAAACATGGAAATATCTGCACCGCTATCTCTATAAACATGGAAATATCTACAAAGACATCTGTATAAACATGGAAATACCTACACAGTCATGTGTAGGAACATTTAAATATCTACACTGCCATCTGTATAAACAAAGAAATATCTACAAAGCCCTCTGTATATATATGGAAGTATCTGCATAGGCATCTGTGTAAACATGGAAATATCTGCACCGCTATCTGTATAAACATGGAAATACCTACACCGCTGTCTCTATAAACATGGAAATATGTACACCGCTATGTGTATAAACATGGAAATATCTCCACTGCTCTCTGTATAAACATGGAAATATCTCCACCGATATCTGTATAAACATGGAAATATCTACAGCGCCATCTCTAAAAACATTGAAATATCTACACTGCCATCTGTAAAAACATGGAAATATCTACACCGCCAACTGTATAAGCATGGAAATATCTACACCACCATCTGTATAAACATGGAAATACCTACAATACCATCTGTATACACATGGAAATATCTACACAGACATCTGTATAAATATGGAAATAACTACACGGCCATCTGTATAAACATGCAAATATCTACACTGCCATCTGTAGAAAGATGGAAATATCTACACCGCTATCTCCATAAATATGGAAATATCTACACCGCCATCTCTATAAACATGAAAATATCTACACTGCCATCTCCATAAAGATGGAGGTATCTACTCTGCCATGTGTATAAACACGGAAATATCTACACCACTATCTGTGAAAACATGGGAATATCTACACCGCTATCTGTTTAAACATGGAAATATATACACGGCCATCTGTGTATAGATGGAAATATCAACACCGCCATCTGTAGAAACATGGAAATATCTACACCGCTATCTCTATAAACATGGAAATATCTGCACTGTCATCTGTAAAAACATGGAAATACGTATACAGTAATCTGTATAAACATGGAAATATCTACAATGCCATCTGTATACACATGGAAATATCTACACAGCCATCTGTATAAACATGTAAATATCTCCACTGCTATCTCTATAAACATGGAAATATCTACACCGCCATCTCTATAAACATGCAATTATCTACACTGCCATCTCCATAAACATGGAACTAACTACTCTGCCATCTGTATAAACATGGAAACATGTAAACCGCCATCTGTGTGAATAAGGAAATATCTACAATGACATCTGTACAAAAATATAAATATCTGCACCGCTAGCTGTATAAACATGGAAATATCTACATCGCTAACTGTATAAACGTGGAAATACCGACACCGCTGTCTGTATAAACATGGAAATATCTACAACGCCATCTATATAAACATGGAAATATCTACACCGCTATGTCTATAAACATGGAAATACCTACACCGCTATCCCTATAAACATGGAAATATCTACACCGCTATCTGTATAAACATGGAAATATCTACACTGCTATCTGTATAAACATGGAAATATCTACACCACCATCTGTATAAACATGCAAATATCTACAATGCCATCTGTAGAAAGATGGAAATATCTACACCGCAATCTGTGTAAACATGGAAATATCTACACCGCTATCTCTATAAACATGGAAATATCTACACCGCGATCTGTATAAACATGGAAATATCTACACCGCGATCTGTATAAACATGGAAATATCTACACCGCTATCTGTATAAACATGGAAATATCTACACAGCTATCACTATAAACATGGAAAATCTACACGGCCATCTGTATAAACATGGAAATACCTACAAAGTCATCTATATAAACATGGAAATATCTACACAGCCATCTGTATAAACATGGAAATATCTACACAACCATCTGTATATACATGGAAATATCTACACCGCTATCTGTATAAACATGGAAATAACTACACCGCTATTAGTATAAACAAGGAAATATCTATACAGTGATCTGTATAAACATGGAAATATCTACACCGCTATCTCTATAAACATGGAAATATCTACACCCCTATGTGTATAAGCATGGAAATATCCACACCGCTAGCTCTATAAACGTGGAAAAATCAACACCGCTATCTCTATGAACATGGAAATATCTACACCGCCATCTCTATAAACATGGAAATATCTACACCACGATCAGTATAAACATGGAAACATCTACACCGCTATCTGTATAAACATGGAAATATCTCCACTGCTATCTCTATAAACATCGAAATATCTAGACCGCCATCTGTATAAACATGGAAATACTTACAAAGTTATCTGTATAAACATGGAAATATTTACACTGCCATCTGTATAAACATGGAAATATCTACACAGCCATGTGTATATACATGGAAATATCTACACCGCTATCTATATAAACATGGAAATAACTACACCGCTATCTGTATAAACATGGAAATAGCTACATCACCATCTACATATCCATGGTAATATCTGCGCCGCCATCTGTATAAACATGGAAATATCTAAACGGTCATCTGTGTATAGATGGAAATATCAACACCGCCATCTATACAAACATGGAAATATCTGCACCGCTATCTGTATAACCATGGAAATATCTACACCGCGGTCTGTATAAACATGGAAATATCTACACCGCTATCTGTATAAACATGGAAATATCTACACTGCTATCTCTATAAACATGGAAATATCTACACCGTGATCTATATAAACATGGAAAAATTTACACCGTTATCTGTATAAACATGGAAATTTCTACACCGTTATCTGAATAAATATGGAAATATTTACACCGCTATCTGTGTAAACATGGAAATATCTACAAAGACATCTGTATAAACATGGCAATACCTACACAGTCATGTTTAGGAACATTTAAATATCTCCACTGCCTTCTGTATAAACATAGAAATATCTACACAGCCCTCTGTATAAATATGGAAATATCTGCATAGGCATCTGTGTAAACATGGAAATATCTGCACCGCTATCTGTATAAACATGGAAATACCTACACCGCTGTCTCTATAATCATGGAAATATGTACACCGCTATGTGTATAAACATGGAAATATCTCCACTGCTCTCTGTATAAACATGGAAATATCTCCACCGTTATCTGTATAAACATGGAAATATCAACAGCGCCATCTCTATAAACATTGAATTATCTACACTGCCATCTGTAAAAACATGGAAATATCTACACAGTCATCTGAATAAACATGGAAATATCTTCACCACCATCTGTATAAACATGGAAATACCTACAATACCATCTGTATACACATGGAAATATCTACACAGACATCTGTATAAATATGGAAATATCTACACCGCCATCTGTATAAACATGGAAATATCTACACTGCCATCTGTAAAAACATGGAACTATCTTCACCGCTATCTCTATAAATATGGAAATATCTACACCACCATCTCTATAAACATGAAAATATCTACACTGCCATCTCCATAAAGATGGAGGTATCTACTCTGCCATGTGTATAAACACGGAAATATCTACAACACTGTCTCTGTAAACATGGAAATATCTACACCGCTATCTGTTTAAACATGGAAATATCTCCACCGCCATCTGCACCTCCATGGAAATATCTACGCCGCCATCTGTATAAACATGGAAATATCTACACGGCCATCTGTGTATAGATGGAAATATCAACACCGCCATCTGTAGAAACATGGAAATATCTTCACCGCTATCTCTATATACATGGAAATATCTGCACTGCCATCTGTAAAAACATGGAAATACGTAGACAGTCATCTGTATAAACATGGAAATATCTACAATGCCATCTGTATACACATGGAAGTATCTACACAGCCATCTGTATAAACATGTAAATATCTACACTGCTATCTCTATAAACATGGAAATATCTACACCGCCACCTCTATAAACATGAAGATATCTACACTGCCATCTCCATAAACATGGAACTAACTACTCTGCCATCTGTATAAACTTGGAAACATCTACACCGCCATCTGTGTGAATAAGGAAATATCTACAATGCCATCTGTACAAAAATATAAATATCTGCACCGCGAGCTGTATAAACATGGAAATATCTACATCGCTATCTGTATAAACGTGGAAATACCGACACCGCTGTCGGTGAAAACATGGAAATATCTACAACGCCATCTATATAAACATGGAAATATCTACACCGCTATGTCTATAGACATGGAAATACCTACACCGCTATCTCTATAAACATGGAAATATCTACACCGCTATCTGTATAAACATGGAAATATCTACACCGCTATCTCTATAAACATGGAAATATCTACACCACGATCTGTATAAACATGGAAATATCTTCACCACGATCTGTATAAACATGGAAATATCTACACCGCTATCTGTATAAACATGGTAATATCTACAAAACCATCTATATAAACATGGAAATATCTACACCACCATCTGTATAAACATGGAAATATCTACAATGCCATCTGTAGAAAGATGGAAATATCTACACCACAATCTGTGTAAACATGGAAATATCTACACCGATATCTGTAAAAACATGGAAATATCTACACTGCTATTTCTATAAACATGGAAATATCTACACCGCGATCTGTATAAACATGGAAATAACTACACCGCGATCTGTATAAACATGGAAATATCTACAACGCGATCTGTATAAACATGGAAATATCTACACCGCTATCTGTATAAACATGGAAATATCTACACTGCTATCTCTATAAACATGGAAATATCTACACCGCGAGCTGTATAAACATGGAAATATCTTCACCACGATCTGTATAAACATGGAAATATCTACACCGCCATCTGTATAAACATGGAAATACCTACAAAGTCATCTGTATAAACATGGAAATATCTACACAGCCATCTGTATAAACCTGGAAAAATCTACACAGCCATCTGTATATACATGGAAATATCTACACCGCTATCTGTATAAACATGGAAATAACTACACCGCTATTAGTGTAAACAAGGAAGTACCTACACCGTGATCTGTAAAAAAATGGAAATATCTACACCGCTATCTCTATAAACATGGAAATATCTACACCCCTATCTGTATAAGCATGGAAATATCCACACCACTATCTGTATAAACGTGGAAAAATCAACACCGCTATCTCTATGAACATGGAAATATCTACACCGCCATCTCTATAAACATGGAAATATCTACACCACGATCAGTATAAACATGGAAACATCTACACCGCTATCTGTATAAACATGGAAATATCTCCATTGCTAACTCTATAAACATCGAAATATCTACACCGCCATCTGTATAAACATGGAAATACTTACAAAGTTGTCTGTATAAACATGGAAATATCTACACCGCCATCTGTATAAACATGGAAATATCTACACAGCCATGTGTATATACATGGAAATATCTACACCGCTATCTATATATACATGGAAATAACTATAACGCTATCTGTATAAACATGGAAATATCTACACCACCATCTACATATCCATGGAAATATCTGCGCCACCATCTGTATAAACATGGAAATATCTACACTGTCATCTGTGTATAGATGGAAATATCAACACTGCCATCTGTACAAACATGGAATTATTTGCACCGCTATCTGTATAACCATGGAAATATCTACACCGCGGTCTGTATAAACATGGAAATATCTACACTGCTATCTGTATAAACATGGAAATATCTACACCGCAAACTCTATAAACATAGAAATATCTACACCGTGATCTGTATAAACATGGAAAAATTTACACCGCTATCTGTATAAACATGGAAATTTCTACACCGTTATCTGTATAAATATGGAAATATCTACACCGCTATCTGTATAAAAATGGAAATATCTACACCGCTATCTGTATAAACATGGAAATATCTACAACGAGATCTGTATAAACATGGAAATATCTACACCGCGATCTGTATAAACATGGAAATATCTTCACCACAATCTGTATAAACCTGGTAATATCTATACCACCATCTATATAAACATGGAAATATCTACACCGCCATCTGTATAAACATGGAAATATCTACAATGCCATCTGTAGAAAGATGGAAATATCTACACCGCAATCTGTGTAAACATGAAAATATCTACACCGCGATCTGTATAAACATGGAAATATCTTCACCACAATCTGTATAAACATGGAAATATCTACACCGCTAGCTGTATAAACATGGTAATATCTACACCACCGTCTATATAAACATGGAAATATCTACACCGCGATCTGTATAAACATGGAAATATCTACACAGCTATCAATATAAACATGGAAAACCTTCACCGCCATCTGTATAAACATGGAAATACCTACAAAGCCATCTGTATAAACATGGAAATATCTACACAGCCATCTGTATAAACATGGAAATATCTACACAACCATCTGTATATACATGGAAATATCTACACCGCTATCTGTATAGACATGGAAATAACTACACCGCTATTAGTATAAACAAGGAAATATCTACACCATGATATGTAAAAAAATGGAAATATCTACACTGCTATCTCTATAAACATGGAAATATCTACACCCCTATCTGTATAAGCATGGAAATATCCACACAGCTATCTCTATAAACGTGGAAAAATCAACACCGCTATCTCTATGAACATGGAAATATCTACACCGCCATCCCTATAAACATGGAAATATCTACACCACGATCAGTATAAACATGGAAACATCTACACCGCTATCTGTATAAATATGGAAATATCTCCACTGCTATCTCTATAAACATCGAAATATCAACACCGCCATCTGTATAAACATGGAAATACTTACAAAGTTATCTGTATAAACATGGAAATATCTACACCGCCATCTGTATAAACATGGAAATATCTACACAGCCATGAGTATATACATGGAAATATCTACACCGCTATCTATATAAACATGGAAATAACTACACCGCTATCTGTATAAACATGGAAATATCTACACCACCATCTACATATCCATGGAAATATCTGCGCCGCCATCTGTATAAACATGGAAATATCTACACGGTCATCTGTGTATAGATGTAAATATCAACACCGCCATCCGTACAAACATGGAAATATCTGCACCGCTATCTGTATAACCATGGAAATATCTACACCGCGGTCTGTATAAACATGGAAATATCTACACCGCTATCTGTATAAACATGGAAATATCTACACCGCTATCTCTATAAACATGGAAATATCTAGAAGGCCATCTGCATCTCCATGGAAATATCTATGCCGCCATCTGTATAAACTTGGAAATATCCACACGGCCATCTGTGTATAGATGGAAATATCAACACCGCCATCTGTAGAAACATGGAAATATCTACACCGCTATCTCCATAAACATGGAAATATCTGCACTGCCATCTGTAAAAACATGGAAATACGTACACAGCCATCTGAATAAACATGGAAATATCTACAATGCCATCTATATACACATGGAAATATATACACAGCCATCTGTATAAACATGTAAATATCTACACTGCTATCTCTATAAACATGGAAATATCTACACCGCCATCTCTATAAACATGAAATTATCTTCAATGCCATCTCCATAAACATGGAACTAACTATTCTGCCATCTGTATAAACATGGAAACATCTAAACCGCCATCTGTGTGAATAAGGAAATATCTACAATGCCATCTGTACAAAAATATAAATATCTGCACCGCGAGCTGTATAAACATGGAAATATCTACATCGCTATCTGTATAAACGTGGAAATACCGACACCGCTGTCGGTATAAAGATGGAAATATCTACAACGCCATCTATATAAACATGGAAATATCTACACCGCTATGTCTATAAACATGGAAATACCTACACCGCTATCCCTATAAACAAGGAAATATCTACATCGCTATCTGTATAAACATGGAAATATCTACACTGCTATCTGTATAAACATGGAAATATCTACACCGCGATCTGTATAAACATGGAAATATCTACACCACGATCTGTATAAACATGGAAATATCTTCACCACGATCTGCATAAACATGGAAATACCAACACTGCTATCTGTATAAACATGGTAATATCTACACCACCATCTATATAAACATGGAAATATCTACACCACCATCTGTATTAACATGGAAATATCTACAATGCCATCTGTAGAAAGATGGAAATATCTACACCGCTATCTGTGTAAACATGGAAATATCTACACCGCTATCTGTATAAACATGGAAATATCTACACAGGTATCACTATAAACATGGAAAATCTACACTGCCATCTGTATAAACATGGAAATACCTACAAACTCATCTGTATAAACATGGAAATATCTACACAACCATCTGTATAAACATGGAAATATCTACTCAGCCATGTGTATATACATGGAAATATCTACACCGCTATCTGTATAAACATGGAAATAACTACACCGCTATAAGTATAAACAAGGAAATATCTACACCGTGATCTGTATAAACATGGAAATATCTATACCGCTATCTCTATAAACATGGAAATATCTACACCCCTATCTGTATAAGCATGGAAATATCCACACCGCTATCTCTATAAACATGGAAAAATCAACACCGCTATCTCTATGAACATGGAAATATCTACACCGCCATCTCTATAAACATGGAAATATCCACACCACGATCAGAATAAACATGGAAATATCTAGACCGCTATATGTATAAACATGGAAATATCTCTACTGCTATCTCTATAAACATCGAAATATCTACACCGCCATCTGTATAAACATGGAAATATCTACACAGCCATGTGTATATACATGGAAATAACTACACCGCTATCTATATAAACATGGAAATAACTACAACGCTATCTGTATAAATATGGAAATATCTACACCGCCATCTACATATCCCTGGAAATATCTGCGCTGCCATCTGTATAACCATGGAAAAATCTACACCGCGGTCGGTATAAACATGGAAATATCTACACCGCTATCTGTATAAACATGGAAATATCTACACCGCTATCTCTGTAAACATGGAAATATCTACACCGTGATCTGTATAAACAAGGAAAAATTTACACCGCTATCTGTATAAACATGGAAATTTCTACACCGTTATTGTTATAAATATGGAAATATCTACACCGCTATCTATATAAACATGGAAATATCTACACCGCTATCTGTATAAACATGGAAATATCTACACTGCGATCTGTATAAACATGGAAATATCTACACCGCTACCTGTATAAACATGGTAATATCTACACCACCATCTATATAAAGATGGAAATATCTACACCGCCATCTGTATAAACATGGAAATATCTACAATGCCATCTGTAGAAAGATGGAAATAACTACACCGCAATCTGTGTAAACATGGAAATATCTAAACCGCGATCTGTATAAACATGGAAATACCTTCACCACAAACTGTATAAACATGGAAATATCTAAACCGCGATCTGTAGAAACATGGAAATACCTTCACCACAAACTGTATAAACATGGAAATATCTACACCGCTTCCTGAATAAACATGGTAATATCTACACCACCATCTGTATAAACTTGGAAATATCTGCACCGCCATCTGTATAAACATGGAAATATATACAATGCCATCTGTAGAAAGATGGAAATATCTACACCGCAATCTGTGTAAACATGGAACTATGTACACCGCTATCTGTAAACACATGGAAATATCTACACCGCTATCTGTATAAAGATGGAAATATCTACACCGCGATCTGTATAAACATGGAAATATCTACACCGCGATCTGTATAAACATGGAAATATCTACACCGCTCTCTGTATAAAGATGGAAATATCTACACCGCGATCTGTATAAACATGGAAATATCTACACCGCGATCTGTATAAACATGGAAATATCTACACCGCTATCTGTATAAACATGGAAATATCTACACAGCTATCTCTATAAACATGGAAATATCTACACCGCCATCTGTATAAACATGGAAATACCTATACAGTCATCTGTGTAAAGATGGAAATATCTACACCACCATCTGTAAAACATGGAAATATCTTGAATGCCATCTGAATACACATGGAAATACCTACACGGCAATCTGTGTATACATGGAAACATCGACACCACCATCTGTACAAAGATGGAAACATCAACACCGCCATCTGTACAAACATGGAAATACCTACACTGCTATCTCTATAAATATGGAAATATCTACACTGCGGTCTGTATAAATATGGAAATATCCACACCGGTATCTGAATAAACATGGAAATATCTACACCATGATCTGTATAAACATGGAAATATATACACCGCTATCTGTCTAAACATGGAAATATCTGCACCGCTATCTCTATAAACATGGAAATATCTATAAAGACATCTCTATAAACATGGAAATACCTACACAGTCATGTGTAGGAACATTTAAATATTTACACTGCCATCTGTATAAACATAGAAATATCTACAAAGCCCTATGTATAAATATGGAAATATCTGCATAGGCATCTGGGTAAACATGGAAATATCTGCATCGCTATCTGTATAAACATGGAAATACCTACACCGCTGTCTCTATAAACATGGAAATATGTACACCGCTATGTGTATAAACATGGAAATATCTCCAATGCTCTCTGTATAAACATGGAAATATCTCCACCGTTATCTGTATAAACATGGAAATATCTAAAGCGCCATCTCCATAAACATTGAAATATCTACACTGCCATCTGTAAAAACATGGAAATATCTACACCGCTAACTGTGTAAGCATGGAAATATCTACACCACCATCTGTATAAAAATGGTAATACCTACAATACCATCTGTATACACATGGAAATAACTACACAGACATCTGTATAAATAAGGAAATAACTACACGGCCATCTGTATAAACATGGAAATATCTACACTGCCATTTGCAGAAAGATGGATATATCAACACCGCTATCTCTATAAATATGGAAATATCTACACTGCCATCTCTATAAACATGAAAATATCTACACTGCCATCTCCATAAAGATGGAGGTATCTACTCTGCCATGTGTATAAACACGGAAATATCTACAACACTATCTCTGTAAACATGGAAATATCTACACCGCTATCTGTTTAAACATGGAAATATCTACACCGCCAACTGCACCTCCATGGAAATATCTACGCCGCCATCTGTATAAACATGGAAATATCTACACGGCCATCTGTGTATAGATGGAAATATCAACACTGCCATCTGTAGAAACATGGAAATATCTTCACCGCTATCTCTATAAACATGGAAATATCTGCACTGCCATCTGTAAAAACATGGAAATACGTAGACAGTCATCTGTATAAACATGGAAATATCTACAATGCCATCTGTATACACATGGAAGTATCTACACATCCATCTGTATAAACATGTAAATATCTACACCGCTATCTCTGTAAACATGGAAATATCTACACCGTGATCTGTATGAACATGGAAAAATTTACACCGCTATCTGTATAAACATGGAAATTTCTACACCGTTATTGTTAGAAATATGGAAATATCTACACTGCTATCTATATAAACATGGAAATATCTACACCGCTATCTGTGTAAACATGGAAATATCTACACCGACATCTGTAAAAACATGGAAATATCTGCACCGCTATCTCTATAGACATGGAAATATCTACAAAGCCATCTGTAAAACATGGAAATACCTACACAGTCATGTGTAGGAACATGGAAATATCTACACTGCCATCTGTATAAACATAGAAATATCTACACAGCCCTCTGTATAAATATGGAGATAACTGCATAGGCATCTGTATAAACATGGAAATATCTGCACCGCTATCTGTATAAACATGGAAATTCCTACACTGCTGTGTCTATAAACATGGAAATATCTACACCACGATCTGTATAAACATGGAAATATCTTCACCACGATCTGTATAAACATGGAAATATCTACACCGCTATCTGTATAAACATGGTAATATCTACACCACCATCTATAAAATCATGGAAATATCTACAACGCCATCTGTATAAACATGGAAATATCTAGAATGCCATCTATAGAAAGATGGATATATCTACACCGCAATCTGTGTAAACATGGAAATAACTACTCCGATATCTGGAAAAACATGGAAATATCTACACTGCTATCTGTATAAACATGGAAATATCTACACCGCTATCTTTATAAACATGGAAATATCTACACCACGATCTGTATAAACATGGAAATATCTACACCACTATCTGTATAAACATGGAAATATCTACACAGCTATCTCTATAAACATGGTAATATCTACACCGCCATCTGTATAAACATGGAAATACCTACAAAGTCATCTGTATAAACATGGAAATAACTACAAAGCCATCTGTATAAAAATGGAAATATCTACAAAGCCATCTGTATATACATGGAAATATCTACGCCGCTATCTGTATAAACATGGAAATAACTACACCGCTAGTTGTATAAACAAGGAAATATCTAAACCGTGACTTGTAAAAACATGGAAATATTTACACCGCTATCTGTATAAACATGGAAATTTCTACATCGTTATCTCTATAAATATGGAAATATCAACACCGCTATCTTTATAAACATGGAAATATCTACACCGCCATCTGTATAAACAAGGAAATAACTATACAGTCATCTGTGTAAACATGGAAATATCTACACCACCATCTGTATAAACATGGAAATATCTACACCAAGATCTGTATAAACATGGAAATATATACACCGCTATCAGTATAAACATGGAAATATCTGCACCGCTATCTCTATAAACATGGAAATATCTACAAAGCCATTTGTATAAACATGGAAATACCTACACAGTCATGTGTAGGAACATGGAAATATCTACACTGCCATCTGTATACACAAAGAAATATCTACACAGCCCTCTGTATAAATATGGAGATATCTGCATAGGCATTTCTATAAACATGGAAATATCTACACCGCTATCTGTATAAACATGGAAATATCTACACCGCTATCTGTATAAATATGAAATATCTAAACCGCTATCTCTATAAAAGTGGAAATATCTCCACTGCTATCTGTATAAACTAGGAAATATCTTCAATTCTATCTGTATACACATTGAAATATCTACACCACCATCTGTATAAACATGGAAATATCTCCACTGCTATCTCTATAAACTTCGAAGTATCTACACCGCCATCTGTATAAACATGGAAATACTTACAATGTTATCTGTATAAACATGGAAATATCTACAACGCTATCTGTATAAACATGGAAATATCTACACAGCCATGTGTATATAGATGGAAATATCTATACCGCTATCTATATAAACATGGAAATAACTACACCGCTATCTGCATAAACATGGAAATATCTACAATGCCATCTGTATACACATGGAAATATCTACACAGCCATCTGTATAAACATGTTAATATCTACACTGCTATCTCTATAAACATGGCAATATCTACACCGCCATCTCTATAAACATGAAAATATCTACACTACCTTCTCCATAAACATGGAATTAACTACTCCGCCAGCTGTATAAACATGGAAACATCTACACCGCCATTAGTGTGAATAAGGAAATATCTACAATGCCATCTGTATAAAGATATAAATATCTGCACAGCGAGCTGTATAAACATGGAAATATCTACATCGCTATCTGTATAAACGTGGAAATACCAACACCGCTATCGGTATAAACATGGAAATACCTACACAGCTATCTGTATAAACATGGAAATATCTCCACTGCTATCTCTGTAAACATTGAAATATCTACACCGCCATCTGTATAAACATGGAAATACTTACAAACTTATCTGTATAAACATGGAAATATCTACACCGGTATCTGTAAAAACATGGAAATATCTACACCACGATCTGTATAAAGATGGAAATATTTACACCGCTATCTGTATAAACCTGGAAATATCTACACTGCTGTCTCTATAAATATGGAAATATCTACACCGCCATCTGTATAAACATGGAAATAATTACACAGTCATGTGTAGGAACATGGAAATATCTACACCACCGTTTGTATAAAGATGGAAAGATCTACAACGTTATCTGTATAAACATGGAAATATCTACATCGCTATCTGTATAAACAGGGAAATATCTCCACCGCTAACTGTGTAAACATGGAAATATCTACACCGCTGTCTGTATATAAATGGAAATATATACACCACTATCTGTATAAACAAGGAAATATCTACACCGCCGTCTTTAGAAACATGGAAATATCTACACCACCATCTGTATAAACATGGAAATAACTACACCGCTACCTGTATAAACATGGAAATACCTACACCGCTACCTGTATAAATATGGAAATGTCTGCACTGCTATCTCTATAAATATGGAAATACCTACACCACTTGCACTATAAACATGGAAATATCTTCACTGCAAACTATATATACATGGAAATATCTACACCACCATCTCTATAAACATGAAAATATCTACACCGACATCTTCAGAAACATGGACGTATCTACACCGCCATCTGTATAAACTTGGAAATATCTACACCACTATCTGTATAAACATGGAAATATTTCAATTCTATCTGTATAAACATGGAAATACCTACACCGCCATCTGTATAAAGATGGAAGTATCTACACCCCTATCTGTATAAATATTGAAATACCTACGCCGCTATCTCTATAGACATGGAAATATCTACACCGCTATCTGTATACACATGGAAATATCTCCACTCCCATCTGTATAAAGATGGAAATATCTACACTGCGAGCTGAATAAACATGGAAATATCTACACCGCTATCTGTATAAACATAGAAGTATCAACACCGCTATCTGTATAAACATGGAAATATCTACACCGCTATCTCTATAAACATGAAAATACTTACACCACCATCTCTACAAACATGGAAATATTTACACCGCTATCTCTAGAGACATGGAAATATCTACACCGCCATCTGTATAAACATGGAAATATCTAGACCACTCTCTGTATAAAGATGGAAATATTTAAACCGCTATCTCTATAAACATGGAAATATCTACACCGCTATCTCTATAAACATGGAAATATCTACACCGCCATCTGTATTAACATGGAAATATCTACAGAGTCATCTGAATAAACATGGAAATATCTACACTGTCATCTATATAAACATGGAAATATCTGCTGAGAACTCTGCATAAACATGGAAATATCGGCACAGCCATCTGTATAAACATGGAAATATCTTCACCTCTATCTGTATAAACATGGAAATATCTACACCGCTATGTGTATTAACGTGGAAATATCTCCATTGCTATCTGTACAAACATGGACAAATCTCCACCACAATCTGTATAAACATGAAAATATCTACACCGCTATCTCTATAAACATGGAAATATCTACACTGCCATCTGTACAAACATGGAAATATCTACACCGCTATCTCCATCAACATGGAAATACTCACCGCCATCTCTTTAAACATGGAGGTATCTACAACGCCATCTACATAAACAAGAAAATATCTACACTGCCATATATATAAACCTGTAAATATCTACACTGCCATTTGTAGAAAGATGGAAATATCTACACCGCCATCTGTATTAACGTGGAAATATCTACACCGCTATCTGTTTAAACACGGAAATATCTACACCGCAATCTGTATAAACATGGAAATATCTACACCGCTATCTGTATAAATATGAAATATCTAAACCGCTATCTCTATAAAAATGGAAATATCTACACTGCTATCTGTATAAACATGGAAATATATACACAGACATCTATTTATTCATGGAAATATCTACACCGCTATCTGTATAAACATGCTAATAACTACACCGCTATCTGTATAAATGTGGAAATATTTGCACCGCTATCCCTATAAACATGGTAATATCAACACCGCGATCTGTATAAACATGGAAATATCTACACCATGATCTGTATAAACATGGAAATATCCACAAAGCTATCTCTATAAACATGGACAAATCAACACCTCTATCTCTATGAACATGGAAATATTTACACCTCCATCTCTATAAACATGGAAATATCTACACCGCGATGAATATAAACATGGAAATATCTACACCGGTATCTGTATAAACATGGAAATATCTCCATTGCTATCTCTATAAACATCGAAATATCTACACCGCCATCTGTATAAACATGGAAATACTTACAATATTATCTGTATAAACATGTAAATATCTACACCGCCATCTGTATAAACATGGATATATCAACACAGCCATGTGTATATACATGGAAATATCTACATCGCTATCTATATAAACATGGAAATAACTACACCGCTATCTGTATAAACATGGAAGTATCTCCACTGCTATCTCTATAAACATCGAAATATCTACACCGCCATCTGTATATACATGGAAATACTTACAAAGTTATCTGTATAAACATGGAAATGTCTACACCGCCATCTGTATAAACATGGAAATATATACAGAGCCATGTGTACATACATGGAAATACCTACACCGCTGTCTATATAAACATGGAAATAAGTACAGCGGTATCTGTATATACATGGAAATATCTACACCACCATCTACATATCCTTAGAAATATCTGCGCCGCCATCTGTATAAACATGGAAATATCTACACGGTCATCTGTGTACAGATGGAAATATCAACACCGCGATCTGTACAAACTTGGGAATATCTGCACCGCTATCTGTAAAAACATGGAAATATCTACACCGCAGTCTGTATAAACATGGAAATATCTTCTCCCCTATCTGTATAAACATGGAAATACCTACACCGCTATCTCTATAAACATGGAAATATCTACACCGTGATCTGTATAATCATGGAAATATTTACACCGCTATCTGTACAAACATGGAAATTTCTACACCGTTATCTGTATAAATATGGAAATATCTACACCGCTATCTGTATAAACATGGAAATATCTACACCGCCAGCTGTATAAACATGGAAATACCTATACAGTCATCTGTGCAAACATGGAAATATCTACACCACCATCTGTATAAACATGGAAATATCTACAATGCCATCTGTATACACATGGAAGTGTCTACACAGACATCTGTATAAATATGGAAATATCTACACCGCCATCTGTATAAACATGGAAATATCTACACTGCCATCTTTAGAAAGATGGAAATATCTACACCGCTATCTTTATAAATGTGGAAATATCTACACCGCCACCTCTAAAAACATGAAAATATCTACACTGCCATCTCCATAAAGATGGAAGTATCTAATCCGCCATAAACACGGAAATATCTGCACCACCATCTGTGTAAACATGGAAATATATACACGGCTATCTGTATAAACATGGAAATATCTTCACTGCTTTCGGCATGTCCATGGAAATAACTACGCCGCCATCTGTTTAAACATGGAAATATCTACAATGCCATCTGTATACACATGGAAATAACTACACAGCCATCTGTATAAACATGTAAATATCTACACTGCTATCTCTATAAACATGGAAATATCTACACAGCCATCTCTATAAACATGAAAATATCCACACTGCCATCTCCATAAACATGGACCTAACTACTTTGCCATCTGTATAAACATGGAAACATCTACACCGCCATCTGTGTGAATAAGGAAATATCTACAATGCCATCTGTATAAAGATATAAATATCTGCACCGTGAGCTGTATAAACATGGAAATATCTACATCGCTATCTGTAAAAACGTGGAAATACCAACACTGCTATCGGTATAAACATGGAAATATCTACAACGCCATCTACATAAATATGGAAATATCTACACCGCTATGTCTATAAACATGGAAATAACTACACCGCTATCTCTATAAACATGGAAATATCTACACCGCTATCTGTATAAACATGGAAATATCTACACCACCATCTGTATAAACATGGAAATACCTACAATACCATCTTTATACTCATGGAAATATCTACACAGACATCTGAATAAATATGGAAATATCTACACCGCTATCTCTATAAACGTGGAAATATCTACACAGCCATCTGTATAAACATGGAAATAACTATACAGTCATCTGTGTAAACATGGAAATATCTACACCACCATCTGTATAAACATGGAAATACCTGCAAAGTCATCTGTATATACATGGAAATATCTACACAGCCATCAGTATAAACATGGAAATATCTACACAGCTGTCTGTATATATATGGAAATATCTACACCGCTATCTGTATAAACATGGAAATAACTACACCGCTATTTGTATAAACAAGGAAATATCTACACTGTGATCTGTATAAACATGGAAATATCTACACCGCCATCTCTATAAACACGGAAATATCTACACCCCTATCTGTATAAACATGGAAATATCCACTCCGCTATTTCTATAAACATGGAAAAATCAACACCGCTATCTCTATGAACATGGAAATATCTACACTGCCATCTCAGTAAACATGGAAATATCTCCACCACGATCAGAATAAACATGGAAATATCTACACCGCTATCTGTATAAACATGGAAATATCTCCACTGCTATCTCTATAAACATCGAAATATCAACACCGCCATCTGTATAAACATGGAAATACTTACAAAGTTATCTGTATAAACATGGAAATATCTACACCGCCATCTGTATAAACATGGAAATATCTATTCAGCCATGTGTATATACATGGAAATATCTACG
Organism: Pan paniscus; assembly: GCF_029289425.2. NCBI lineage: Eukaryota > Metazoa > Chordata > Mammalia > Primates > Hominidae > Pan > Pan paniscus. The sequence goes on from NC_073259.2 coordinate 3,048,571, forward strand.
CCGCTATCTATATAAACATGGAAATAACTACAGCGCCATCAGTATAAACACGGAAATATCTACACCGCCATCTACATATCCATGGAAATATCAGCGCCGCCATCTGTATAAACATGGAAATATCTACACGGTCATCTGTGTATAGATGGAAATATCAACACCGCCATCTGTACAAACATGGAAATATCTGCACCGCAATCTGTATAAAGATGGAAATATCTACACCGCGGTCTGTATAAACATGGAAATATCTAAACCGCTACCTGTATAAACATGGAAATATCTACACCACTATCTGTATAAACATGGAAATATCTACACCGTGATCTGTATAAACATGTAAATATTTACACCGCTATCTGTATAAACATGGAAATATCTACACTGTTATCTGTATTAACATGGAAATACCTACAACGCCATCTGTAGAAACATGGAAATATCTACACCACCATCTGTATAAACATGGAAATATCTACAATGCCATCTGTATACACAAGGAAATACCTACACGGCAATCTGTGTATAGATGGAAACATCAACACCGCCATCTGTATAGACATGGAAATATCTACACTGTGGTCTGTATAAACATGGAAATATCTACATCGGTATCTGTATAAACATGGAAATATCTACACAACGATCTGTATAAAACATGGAAATATTTACAACGCTATCTGTATAAACATGGAAATATCTACACCGCTATCTCTATAAAGAAGGAAATACCTGCAAAGCCATCTGTTTAAACATGGAAATAACTACACAGTCATGTGTAGGAACATGGAAATACCTACAATGCCATCTGTATAATCATGGAAATATCTACACAGCGCTCTGTATAAATTTGGAAATATCTGCATAGGCATCTGTATAAACATGGAAATATCCGCACCGCTATCTGTATAAACGTGGAAATACCTACACCGCTGTCTCTATAAACATGGAAATATGTACACCGCTATCTGTATAAACATGCTAATATCTGCACTGCTGTCTGTATAAACATGGAAATATCTCCACCTTTATCTGTATAAACATGGAAATATCTACAGCGCCATCTCTATAAACTTTGAAATATCTACACTGCCATCTGTAAAAACATGGAAATATCTACATAGTCATCCGAATAAACATTGAAATATCTACACCACCATCTGTATAAACATGGAAGTACCTACAATACCATCTGTATACACATGGAAATATATACACAGACATCTGTATAAATATGGAAATATCTACACTTCTATCTGTATAAACATGGAAATACCTACACCGTGATCAGTATAAATATGGAAATATCTACACCGCTATCTGCATAAACATGGAAATATCTCCACTGCTATCTCTATAATGAACCAAATATCTACACCACCATCTGTATAAACGTGGAAATACTTACAAGTTATCTGTATAAACATGGAAATATCTACACCGCCATTTGTATAAACATGGAAATATCTACACAGCCATGTTTATATACATGGAAATATCTACACCGCTATCTATACAAACATGGAAATAACTTCACCGCTATCTGTATAAACATGGAAATATCTACCCCGCCATATACATATGTATAGAAATATCTGTGCCGCCATCTGTATAAACATGGAAATATCTACACGGTCATCTGTGTATAGATGGAAATATCGGCACCGCTATCTGTATAAACATGGAACTAACTACAACGCTATTTGTATAAACAAGTAAATGTCTACACCGCCATCTGTTTAAACATGGATATATATACACAGACATCTGTTTATACACGGAAATATCTACACCGCAATCTGTATAAACATGCTAATAACTACACCGCTATCTGTATAAATTTGGAAATATTTGCACCGCTATCCCTATAAACATGGTAATATCAACACAGCGGTCTGTATTAACATGGAAATATCTACACCATGATCTGTATAAACATGGAAACTTCTACACCGTGATCTGTATAAACATGGAAATATCTACACCGCCATCTCTATAAACATGGAAATATCTACACCCCTATCTGTATAAATATGGAAATATCCACACCGCCATCTCTATAAACATGGAAAAATCAACACCGCTATCTCTGTGAACATGGAAATATCTACACCGCCATCTCTATAAACATGGAAATATCTACACCGCGATCAGTATAAACATGGAAATATCTACACCGCTATCTGTATAAACATGGAAATATCTCCACTGCAATCTCTATAAACATCGAAATATCTACACCGCCATCTGCATAAACATGGAAATACTTAAAAGTTATCTGTATAAACATGGAAATATCTACACCGCCATCTGTATAAACATGGAAATATCTACACAGCCATGTGTATATACATGGAAATATCTACACCGCTATCTATATAAACATGGAAATAACTACACCGCTTTCTGTATAAACATGGAAATATTTACACCACGGTCTGTATAAACATGGAAATTTCTACACCGTTATCTGTATAAATATGGAAATATCTACACCGCTATCTCTATAAACATGGAAATATCTACACTGCCATCTGTATGAACATGGAAATATCTACACTGCTATCTCTATAAACATGGAAATAACTACTATGACATCTGTAAAAACATGGAAATACCTAAACAGTTATCAGTATAAACATGGAAATATCTACACCACAATCTGTATAAACATGGAAATATCTACAATGCCATCTGTATACACATGGAAATACCTACACGGCAATCTGTGTATAGATGGAAACATCAACACCGCCATCTGTACAAACATGGAAATATCTACACCGCTATCTCTATAAACATGGAAATATCTACACTGCGGTCTCTATAAACATGGAAATATCTACACCGGTATCTGTATAAACATGGAAATATCTACACCACGATCTGTATAAACATGGAAATATCTACACCGCCATCTGTATAAACATGGAAATATCTACAAAGCCATGTGTACATACATGGAAATATCTACACCGCTCTCTATATAAACATGGAAACAACTACACCGTTATCTGTACATACATGGAAATATCTACACCGCCATCTACATATCCATAGAAATATCTGCGCCGCCATCTGTATAAACATGGAAATATCTACACGGTCATCTGTGTATAGATGGAAATATCAACAACGCAATCTGTACAAACATGGAAATATCTACACCGCTATCTGTATAAACATGGAAATATATACACCGCTATCTCTATAAACATGGAAATACCTACACCGTGATCTGTATCAACATGGAAATATTTACACAGATATCTGTATAAAGATGGAAATTTCTACACCGTTATCTGTATAAATATGGAAATTTCTGCAAAGCTATCTCTATAAACATGGAAATATCTACACTGCCATCTGTATAAACATGGAAATACCTATACAGTCATCTGTGTAAACATGGAAATATCTAAACCACCATCTGTATAAACATGGAAATATCTACAATGCCATCCGTATACACATGGAAATACCTACACGGCAATCTGTGTATAGATGGAAACATCAACACCGCCATCTGTACAAACATGTAAATATCTACACTGCTATCTCTATAAACATGGAAATATCTACAATGCGGTCTGTATAAACATGGAAATATCTACACCGGTATCTGTATAAACATGGAAATATCTACATTACGCTCTGTATAAACATGGAAATATATACACCGCTATCTGTATAAACATGGAAATATCTGCACCGCTATCTCTATAAACATGGAAATATCTACAAAGCCATCTGTTTAAACATGGAAATACCTACACAGTCATGTGTAGGAACATGGAAATATCTACACTGCCATCTGTATAAACATAGAAATAACTACACAGCCCTCTGTATAAATATGGAAATATCTGCATAGGCATCTGTATAAACATGGAAATAGCTGCACCGCTATCTGTATAAACATGGAAATACCTACACCGCTGTCTCTATTAATATGGAAATATGTACACGGCTATGTGTATAAACATGGAAATATCTCCACTGCTGTCTGTATAAACATAGAAATATCTCCACCGTTACCTGTCTAAACATGGAAATATCTACACCGCCAAAAGTATAAACATGGAAATATCTTCACCGAAATCTGTATAAAAATGGAAATAACTACACCGCTATCTCTATAAACATGCAAATATCTACACCACCATCTGTATAAACATGGAAATATCTACACCACGATCTGTATAAACATGGAAATATCTACACCGCCATCTGTATAAACATGGAAATATCTACAAAGACATGTGTACATACATGGAAATATCTAAACCGCTCTCTATATAAACATGGAAACAACTACACCGTTATCTGTATATACATGGAAATATCTACACCGCCATCTACATATCCATAGAAATATCTGCGCCGCCATCTGTATAAACATGGAAATATCTACACGGTCATCTGTGTATAGATGGAAATATCAACAACGCAATCTGTACAAACATGGAAATATCTGCACCGATATCTCTATAAACATGGAAATATCTACACCGCAGTCTGTATAAACATGGAAATATCTACACCGCTATCTGTATAAACATGGAAATATATACACCGCTATCTCTATAAACATGGAAATACCTACACCGTGATCTGTATAAACATGGAAATATTTACACAGATATCTGTATAAACATGGAAATTTCTACACCGTTATCTGTATAAATATGGAAATTTCTGCAAAGCTATCTCTATAAACATGGAAATATCTACACTGCCATCTGTATAAACATGGAAATACCTATACAGTCATCTGTGTAAACATGGAAATATCTAAACCACCATCTGTATAAACATGGAAATATCTACAATGCCATCCGTATACACATGGAAATACCTACACGGCAATCTGTGTATAGATGGAAACATCAACACCGCCATCTGTACAAACATGGAAATATCTACACTGCTATCTCTATAAACATGGAAATATCTACACTGCGGTCTGTATAAACATGGAAATATCTACACCGGTATCTGTATAAACATGGAAATATCTACAGTACGATCTGTATAAACATGGAAATATATACACCGCTATCTGTATAAACATGGAAATATCTGCACCGCTATCTCTATAAACATGGAAATATCTACAAAGCCATCTGTTTAAACATGGAAATACCTACACAGTCATGTGTAGGAACATGGAAATATCTACACTGACATCTGTATAAACATAGAAATATCTACACAGCCCTCTGTATAAATATGGAAATATCTGCATAGGCATCTGTATAAACATGGAAATAGCTGCACCGCTATCTGTATAAACATGGAAATACCTACACCGCTCTCTCTATTAATATGGAAATATGTACACGGCTATGTGTATAAACATGGATATATCTCCACTGCTGTCTGTATAAACATAGAAATATCTCCACCGTTACCTGTCTAAACATGGAAATATCTACACCGCCAAAAGTATAAACATGGAAATATCTTCACCGAAATCTGTATAAAAATGGAAATATCTACACCGCTATCTCTATAAACATGCAAATATCTACACCACCATCTGTATAAACATGGAAATATCTACACTGTGATCTGTATAAACATGGAAATAACTACACCATCTTCTGTATAAATCTGGATATATCTACACTTCTATCAGTATAAACATGTAAATACCTACACTGCTATCTATATAAACATGGAAATATCTACACCAACATGTGTATAAATATGGAAATATCTACACGGCTATCTCTATAAGCATGGAAATATCTACACCGCCATCTGTGTAAACATGGAAATATCTACACCGCTGTCTCTATAAACATGGAAATACCTCCACCGACATCAGTAAAAACATGGAAATATCTACACCGTTATCTGTATAAACATCGAAATATCTACACCACGATCTGTATAAACATGGAAATATCTACCCCTATATCTGTATAAATATGGAAATATCTACACCGCTATCTGTATAAACATGGAAATAACTTCACCGCTGTCTGTATAAACATGGAAATATCTACACAACGATCTATATAAACATGGAAAGATCTACACCACTATCTGTATAAACATGGAAATATCTACACCATTATCTGTATAAACATGGAAATACCTACACCGCTATCTGCATAAAACTGGAAATATCTACACCACCATCTGTATAACTATGGAAATATTTACACCGCTATCTCTATAAACATGGAAATACCTTCACCACCATTTGCATAAACATGAAATTATCTTCATTGCTATCACTGTAAACATGGAAATATCTAAACCGCCATCTGCTTCAACCTGGAAATATCTACAACGCCATCTGTAAAAACATGGAAATATCCACACCACCATCTGTAAAAACATGGAAATATCTACACAGTCATCTGTATAAACATGGAAATATCTACACCACCATCTGTATAAACATGGAAATATCTACAATGCCATCTGTATTCACATGGATATATCTACACAGCCGTCTGTAAACATGGAAATACCTACACCCCTATCTCTATAACATGGAAATATCCACACCGCCATCTCTATAAACATGAAAATATCTACACTGCCATCTCCATAAACGTGGAACTAACTACAATGCCATCTCTATAAACATGGAAATATCTATACCGCCATATGTATAAACTTGGAAATATCTACGCCGCCATCTGAAGAAAAATGGAAATATCTACACTGCTATCTGTATAAACATGGATATACCTACACCGCTATCTGTATAAACATGGAAATATCTACACAGCTATCTGTATGGACATGGAAATACCTACACCGCTATCTGTATAAACATGGAAAGATCTACACCACGATCTTTATAAACATGGAAATAACAACCCTGCTATCTGTATAAACATGGAAATATCTACAACGCTATCTGTGTAAACATGGAAATGTCTACACCGCTATCTGTGTAAACATGGATATGTCTACAGCGCTATCTGTGTAAAGATGGAAATATTTACACCGCTTTGATTGTAAAAATGGAAATACCTATACCGCTATCTGTGTAAACATGGAAATATCTACTCTGCTATCTGTATAAACATGGAAATATCTACACCGCTATCTGTATAAACATGGAAATATCTCCACAGCTATCTGTATAAACATGGGAATATCTACACCGCGATCTATATAAACATGAAAATATCTACACCGATATCTGTATAAAAATGCAATTATCTACACCGCTATCTGTATAAACATGGAAATACCTACATCGCTATCTTTATAAACATGGAAATATCTACATTGCTATCACTATGAAGATGGAAATACCTACACCGCCATCTGTATAAACATGCAAATATCTCCACTGCTATCTGTATAAACTTGGAAATATCTACAACAATATCTGTGTAAACGTGGAAATATCTACACAACTATCTGTGTAAACATGGAAATGTCTTCACCGCTATATGTGTAAAGATTCAAATTTCTACACCGTAAGCTCTGCAAAGATGGAAATATCTACACCGCTATCTGTGTAAACATGGAAAGAAGTAAAACGCTATCTGTATAAACATGGAAATATCTACAACGCCATCTGTATTAACATGGAAATATCTTCACCGTCATCTGTATAAAGATGGGAATATCTGCACCGCTAGCTGTACAAACATGGAAATATCTACACCGCTATCTGTGTAAACATGGAAATATCTATACAGCTAACTGTGTAAACATGGAAATATCTACACTGATATCTGTAAAAACATGGAAATATCCACACCATGATCTGCGTAAACATAGAAATATCCACATCGCTATCTGTATAAACATTGAAATATCTACACCGCTATCTGTATAAACATGGAAATATCTAAACTGCTATCTCTATAAACTTGGAAATATCTACAACGCTTTCTGTGTAATCATGGAAATATCTAGACAGCTATCTGTGTAAACATGGAAATATCTACACCGCTATCTGTGTAAAGATGGAAATATCTACACTGCAATCTGTGCAAAGATGGAAATCTCTACATCGCTATCTCTATAAACATGGAAATATCTGCATTGCTATCTGTATAAACAGGAAAATATCTACACCACTATCTCTATAAACATGGAAATACCTACACCACAATATGTATAAACATGGAAATATCTAGGCAGTCATCTGTATAAACATGGAAATATCTACACCGCCATCTCTATAAACTTGGAAATATCTACACGGCCATCTGTATGAACATGGAAAAATCTACACCGCGATCTGTATAAACATGGAAATATCTCCACTGCTATCTGTTTAAATATGGAAATATCTACACAGTCATCTGTATATACATGGAAATATCTACAACACCATCTCTACAAACATGGAAATATCTACACTGCCATCTGTATACACATGGAAATATCTACACAGCCATCAGTATATACATGGAAACATCTGCACCGCTATCTCTGTACACATGGAAATACCTACACTGCAATCTCTATAAACATGGAAATATCTACACCACAATCTTTATAAACATGGAAATATCCACACCGCCGTCTCTATAAACATGAAAATATCTACAACGCTATCTCCATAAATATGGAAATATCTACACCGCCATCTCTGTAAACATGGAAATATCTACACTGCTATCTGTATAAACATGGAAATATCCACACTGCCATCCGTATAAAGATGGAAATATCTACACCGCGAGCTGTATAAACATGGAAATATCCACACCGCTATCTGCACAAACATGGGAATACCTACACCGCCATCTCTATAAACATGGAATTATCTACACCGCTATCTCTATAAACATAGAAATATCTACATCGCCATGTCTATAAACATGGAAATATCTACACTTCCATCTGGATATTCATGGAAATAACTATATCGCCCTCTGTGTAAACTTAGAAATATCTACACCGCCATCTGTATAAACATAGAAATATTTTCACTGCCATCTGTAGAAAGATGGAAATATCTACACCGCGATCTGCATAAACATGGAAATATCTACACCTCTACCTGTATAAACATGGAAATATCTTCACTGTTCTCTGTATAAATATGGAAATATCTACACCGCTCTCTGTATAAACATGGAAATGTCTACACCACTATCAGTACAAACATGGAAATATACACATGGCTATTTCTATAAACATAGAAATATCTACACCGCCATCTGTGTAAGCATGGAAATAACTACACAGTTATCTGTATAAACATGGAACTATCTACACCGCCATCTGAATAAACAAGGAAATATCTACATCAGTATTTGTATGAATATGGAAATATCTGCACCGCTATCTCTATAAACATGGAAACCTCCACATTGTTATCAGTATAAAGATGGAAATATCTACACTGCAGTCTGTATAAACATGGAAATATCTACACCGCTATCTGTATAAACATGGAAATATCTACACCGCTATCTGTATAAACATGGAAATATCTTCACCGTTATCTGTATAAATATGGAAATATCTACAACGCTATCTGAGTAAACATGGAAATATCTAAACAGCTATCTGTGTAAAAATGGAAATATCTATACCGCTATCAGTATAAACATGGAAATAGCTACTCCGATATCTGTATAAAGACTGAATTATGTACACCGCCATCTGTATAAACATGGAAATAACTACACCGCCATCTGAATAAACATGGAAATACCTACACCGCTATCAGTATAAGCATGGAAATATCTACACTGCTATCTCTATAAAGATAGAAATAACTACACCACTGTCTGTATAAACATGGAAATATCTACACTGCTGTCTCTATAAACATGGAAATATCTATACCGCAATCATTATAAACATGGATATATCTACACAGCTGTCTCTAAAAACATGGATATATCTTCACCGCTGTCTCTATAAACATGCAAATATCTACACCGCTGTCTCCATAAACTTGGAAATATCTACACGGCTATCTCTATAAAGGTGGAAGTATCTACACCGCTGTCTCTGTAAACATGGAAATATCTACACCGCTATCTCTATAAACTTGGAAATATCTACACCGCTATCTCTATAAACGTGGAAATATCTACACCGCTATCAGTATAAACTTGTAAATGTCTACACCGCTACCTGTATAAACATGCAAATACTACACCGCTATCTCTATAAAATGGAAATATTTACACCGCTATGTGTATACACGTGGAAATATCTACACCGCTACCTGTATAAACGTGGAAATATCTACACCGCTATCTCTGTAAACGTGGAAATATCTACACCACATTCTGTATAAACGTGGAAATATCTACTCCGATATCTCTGTAAATGACTAAACATTTAAACGGCTATCTGTATAAACAAGGAAATATTTACACTGCTATCTCTATAAACATGGAAGTATTTACTACGCTATGTGTATAAACATGGAAATATGTACACCGCTATCTCTATAATCTTGGAAATAGCTACACTGCCATCTGTATAAAGATGGAAATATCAAGACCACGAGCTGTATAAACATGGAAATATCTACACTGCTATCTGTAAAAACATGGAAAAACCAACTCCGCCATCTGTATAATCATGGAAATATCCACACTGCTATCTCTATAAACATCGAAATATCTACACCGACATCTGTAATAACAAGGAAATATGTACACAGTCATCTGTACAAACATGGAAATATCCACACCTCCACCAGAATAAACATGGAAATATTTCACCTGCCATCTGTATACACATGGAAAAATCTACACAGCCATCAGTATAAACATGGAAATATCTGCACCGCTATCTCTGTAAACGTGGAAATATCTAAACCGCTATCTGTATAAACCTGGAAATATCTTCAACGCTATCGGTATAAACATGGAAATATCTACACCGCTATCTGTCTTAACATGAATATATCTACACCGCCATCTGTATAAACATGGTAAAATCTCCACCGCAATCTCTATAAACCTGGAAATATCTACAACGCTATCTGTGTAAAGATGGAAATATCTACACAGCTATCTGTGAAAACATAGAAATATCTACACCGATATCTGTATAAACATGGAAATAGCTACACTGCTGTCTCTATAAACATGGAAAGATCTACACCGCTATCATTATTTATATGGAAATATCTATGACGCTGTCTCTAAAAACATGGAAATAACTACACCGCTGTCTCTATGAACATGTAAATATTTACACCGCTTTCCCCATAATCTTGGAAATATCTACACGGCTATCTCTATAAAGGTGGAAGTATCTACAGGGCTGTCTCTATAAACATGGAAATATCTACACCGCTATCTCTGTAAACGTGCAAATATATACAACGGTGTCTCTGTAAACATGGAAATATCTACACCGCTATCTCTATAAACATGGAAATATCTACACCGCTATATCTATAAACGTGGAAATATCTACACAGATATCAGTATAATCGTAGAAATATCTACACCGCTATCTGTATAAACTTGCAAATATCTTCACCGCTATCTCTGTAAACGTGGAAATATCTACACCGCTATGTGTATAAACGTGGAAATATCTACACCACTATCTCTATAAACGTGGAAATATCTGCACCGCTATCTCGGTAAACGTGGAAATATCTAAACCACTTTCTGTATAAACGTGGAAATATCTACACCGCCATCTCTATAAACATTGAAATATCTACACTGCTATCTGTATAAACATGGAAATATATACACCGCTATCTGATTAAATATGGAAATAGCTTCACCGCTATCTCTATAAACATGGAAATGCCTACACAGCTATCTCTACAACCATGGAAATATCTACATGGCTATCTCTATAAACATGGAAATATCTATACCGACATCTGCATAAACATGGAAATACCTACACAGTCATCTGTATAAACATGGAAATATTTACACCGCTATCTGTATAAACATGGAAATATCTACACAGCCGTCTGTAAAAACATGGAATTATCTACACAGTCATCTGTGTAAACGTGGAAATATCTACACATCCATCTGTATAAAAATTTAAATATCTACACAGCCATCTGTATAAACATGTAAATATCTACCCCGCTATCTCTATAAACATGGAAATAACTACAAGGCAATCTCTATAAAAATGGAAATATCTACTCCGCTATCTGTAGAAACATGGAAATATCTACACCGCGATCTGTATAAACTTGGAAATATCTACACCGCCATCTGTATAAACATGGAAATATCTCCACCGCCATCTGTATAAACATGGAAATATCTACAGCGCTATCTGCATAAACATGGAAATATCTACACAGTCATCTGCATATACATGGAAATATCTTCACCGCAATCTCTATAAACACGGAAATAGCCACACCGATATCTGTATAAACATGGAAATATCTACAACGCCATCTTTAAAAACATGGAAATATCTACACAGTCGTCTGAATAAACATGGGAATATCTACACCTCCCTCTGTATAAACATGGAATTACCTACACTGCCGTCTGTATAAGCACGGAAATAACTACATCGCTATCTGTATAAACATGGTAATACCTCCACCGCTATCTCTATAAACATGGAAACTTCTACAATGCTATCTGTTTAAAGATGGAAATATCTACACCGCAGTCTGTGCAAAGATGGAAATATCTACAACACTATCTCTATTAACATGGAAATATCTGCACCGCTATCTGTATAATCATGGAAATATCTACACTGCTAACTCTATAAACATGGAAATATCTACACCGCCATCTCTATAAACTTGGAAATATCTACACAGTCATCTGTATATACATGGAAATATATAAACCACCATCTCTATAAACATGGAAATATTTACACTGCCATCTGAATACACATGGAAATATCTACACAGCCTTCAGTATAAACGTGGAGACATCTGCACCGCTATCATCTCTATACACATGGAAATACCTACACCAGAATCTCTATAAACATGGAAGTGCCTACACAGCCATGTCTACAAAAATGGAAATAACTACACCGACATCTGTATAAACATGAAAATATTTACACCCCCACCTTCTTTAACATGGAACTATCTACACTGCCATCTGTGTAAACATGGAAATATCGTCACCGCTATCAGTTTAAACATGGAAATAGCTTCACAGTCATCTGCATATACATGGAAATACCTACACCGCTATCTCTATAAACATGGAAATAGCCACACCGCTATCTGTATAAACATGGAAATATCTTCACCGCCATCTGTAAAAACATGGAAATATCTACACAGTTATCTGCATAAACATGGGAATATCTACACCTCCATCTGTATAAACATTGAAATATCTGCACCGGTCTCTGTGTAAACATGGAAATATCTCCACCGCTATCTGTATATACATGGAAATATCTAAACCGCTGTCTGTATAAATATGGAAATATCTACACAGTCAACTGTATATACATGGAAATATCTACAACACCATCTCTACAAACATGGAAATAACTAAACTGCCATCTGTATACACATGGAAATATCTACACAGCCATCAGTATAAAGATGGAAACACCTGCACCGCTCTCTCTGTACACATGGAAATACCTACACCGCAATCTCTATAAACATGGAAATATCTACACCAAAATCTTTCTAAACAGGTAAATATATACACCGCCGTCTCTATAAACATGAAAATCTCTACAACGCCATCTCCATAAACATGGAAATATCTACACCGCCATCTGTGTAAACATGGAAATATCTACACTGCTATCTGTATAAACTTGGAAATATCTACACTGCCATCTCTATAAAGATGGAAATATCTACACCGCGAGCTGTATAAACATGGAAATATCTACATCGCTATCAGTATAAACAGGGAAATACCAACACCACTATCTGTAAAAACATGGAAATATCTACACCGCTATCTCTATAAACATGGAAATATCTACACCACTACCTCTATAAACATGGAAATACCTACACCGCCATCTCTATAAACATGGAATTATCTACACCGCTATCTCTATAAACATAGAAATATCTACACCGTCATCTCTATAAACATGGAAATATCTAAACTTCCATCTGGATAAACATGGAAATATCTATACCGCCCTCTGTGTAAATTTGGAAATATCTACACCTCCATCTGTATAAACATTGAATAATCTACACTGCTCTGTAGAAAGATGGAAATATCTACAACGCGATCTGCATAAACATGGAAATATCTACACCTTTACGTGTATAAACATGAAAATATCTACACTGCTCTCTGTATAAATATGGAAATATCTGCACCGCTAACTGCATAAACATGGAAATGTCTACACCGGTATCTGTATAAACTTGGAAATATCCACATGGCTATTTCTATAAACATGGAAATATCTACACCGCCATCTGTATAAACATGGAAATACCCACAAAGTTTTCTGTATAAACATGGAAATATCTACACCGCTATCTCTATAAACATGGAAATATCTACACTGCTATCTGTATAAACATGGAAATATCTGCACCGCAATCTGTGCAAAGATGCAAATATATACAGCGCTATCTGTATAAACATGAAAATATCTACACAGTCATCTGAATATACATGGTAATATCTTCACAACCATCTCTATAACCAGGAAAATATCTAAACTGCCATTCGTATACACATGGAAATATCTACACAGCCATCAGTATAAACATGGAAACATCTGCACCGCTATCTCTATACACATGGAAATACCTACACTGCAATCTACATAAACATGGAAATATATACACTGCAATCTCTATAAACATGGAAATATCTACAACTCCATCTCTAAAAACATGAAAATATCTACAACGCCATCTCCATAAACATGGAACTATCTACACCGCCATCTGGGTAAACATGGAAATATCTACACCACTATCTCTATGAACATGGAAATACCTACACTGCCACCTGTATAAAGATGGAAATATTTACACGGTGAGCTGTATAACCATGGAAATACCTACACCGCTATCTGTATACAGATGGAAATAACATCACCAATATCTGTAGAAACATGGAAATATCTACACGGCTATCTGTATAAACTTGGAAATATCTACACCGTTATTGGTATAAACATGAAAATATCTACAACTCCATCTGTATAAACATGGAAATATCTCCACCGCTATCTGCATAAACATGGAACTATCTCCACCACTATCTGTATAAATATGGAAATATCTACACCACTATCTGTATAAGCATGGAAATATCTACACCACTATCTGTATAAACATGGAAATATATACACCACTATCTGTATAAACATGGAAACATCTGCATTGCTATCTGTATAAACACGGAAATATCTCCACCGCTATCTGTATAATCTTGGAAATATCTGCACCGCTATCTGTATAAATATGGAAATATCTACACCGCTATCAGTATAAACATGGAAATACCTACACTGCTATCAGTATAAACATGGAATTATCTACACCGCTATCTGTGTAAAGATGGAAATATCTACACCGCAATCTGTGCAAAGATGGAAATTTTTACACTACTATCTGTATAAACATGGAAATATCCACAGTGCCATCTGTATAAACATGTAAATATCTACACAGCCGTGTGTATAAACGGGGAAATATCTACACAGCCATCTCTATAAACATGGAAGTATCCTCACCGCTATCTGTATAAACATGGAAAAAGCCACACCGCTATCTGTATAAACATGGAAATATCTACACTGCCATCTGTATACACATGGAAATATCTACACTGCCATCAGTATAAACATGGAAATATCTACACCGCTGTCTCTATAAACATGGAAATACCTACACCACTATCTGTATAAACTTGGAAATATCTACACTGCTATCTGTACAAATTTGGAAATATGTACACGGCCATCTGTATGAACATGGAAAAATCTCCACAGCGATCTGTATAAACATGGAAATATCTACACAGTCATCTGTATATACATGGAAATATCTACAACATCATCTCTACAAACATAGAAATATCTACACTGCCGTCTGTATACACATGGAAATATCTACACAGCCATCAGTATATACATGGAAACATCTGCACCGCTATCTCTGTACACATGGAAATACCTACACTGCAATCTCTATAAACATGGAAATATCTACACCACAATCTTTATTAACATGGAAATATCTACACCGCCGTCTCTATAAACATGAAAATAACTACAACACCATCTCCATAAACATGGAAATATCTACACCGCCATCTCTGTAAACATGGATATGTCTATACTGCTATCTTTATAAACATGGAAATATCCACCCAGACATCTGTATAAAGATGGAAATATCTACACCGCGAGCTGTATAAAAATGGAAATATCAACACCGCTATCTGCACAAACATGGAAATACCTACACCGCCATCTCTATAAACATGGAATTATCTACTCCGCTATCTCTATAAACATAGAAATATCTACACCGCCATGTCTATAAACATGGAAATATCTACATTTCCATCTGGATAAACATGGAAATATTTATACCGCCCTCTGTGTAAACTTGGAAATATCTACACCGCCATCTATATAAACATAGAAATAATTTACACTGCCATCTGTAGAAAGATGGAAATTTCTACACCGCGACCTGCATAAACATGGAAATATCTACACTTCTACTTGTATAAACATGGAAATATCTACACTGCTCTCTGTATAAATATGGAAATATCTACACCGCTATCTGTATAAACATGGAAATGTCTACACCGCTATGTGTATAAACATGGAAATATCCACATGGCTATTTCTATATACATGGAAATATCTACACCACCATCTGTATAAGCATGGAAACACCTACACAGTTATCTGTATAAACATGGAAATAACTACACCGCTATCTCTATAAACATGGAAATATCTACACTGCTATCTGTATAAACATGGAAATAACTTCACCGCAATCTGTGCAAAGATGGAAATATATAGAGCGCTATCTCTATAAAGATGGAAATATCTACACCGCTATCTATATAAACATGGAAATATCTACACCGCCATCTGTATAAACATGGAAATATCTACACAGTCAACTGTATATACATGGAAAAACCTTCACAGCCATCCCTATTAACATGAAAATATCTACACTGCCATTCTTATACACATGAAAATATCTACACAGCCATCAGTATAAACATAGAAACATCTGCACCGGTATCTCTATACACATGGAAATACCTACACTGCAATCTCTATAAACATGGAAATATATACACCGCCATCTCTATAAACATGAAAATATCTACACCGACATCTCCATAAACATGGAATTATCTACACTGCCATCAGGGTAAACATGGAACTATCTACTCCTCTATCTCTATAAACATGGAAATATCTACACTGCCATCTGTATAAAGATGGAAATATCTACACTGTGAGCTGTATAAACATGGAAATATCTACACCGCTATCTGTATACACAGGGAAATACCAACACCAATATCTGTATAAACATGGAAATATCTACACGGCTATCTGTATAAACTTGGAAATATCTCCACCGCTATCTTCATAAACCTGGAAATATCTCCACCGCTATTTGTATAAATATGGAAATGTCTACACCACTATCTGTATAAGCATTGAAATATCTACACCACTCTCTGTATAAACATGGAAATATATACACCGCTATCAGTATGAACATGAAAATACCTACATCGCTATATGTATAAACCTGGAAATATCTTCACGGCTATCTGTATAAACATGGAAATACCTACACCACTATCTCTTTAAACATGGAAACATTTACACCGTTATCTGCATAAATATGGAAATATTTACAACGCTATCTGTGTAAACTTGGAAATATCTACACAGCTACCTGTGAAAACATGGAATTATCTACTCCGTTATCTGTATAAACATTGAAATATCTACATCATCGTCTGTATATACATGGAAATATCCACACTGCCCTCTGTATAAACATGGAAATATCTACACCGTTATCAGTATAAACATGGAAATATCTACACCGCTATCTCTATAAACATGGAAATATCTGCAGAGCCATCTGTAAAACATGGAAATACCTCTACAGTCATCTGTATAAACATGGAAATATCTACAATGCCATCTGTATACACATGGAAATATCTACACAGCCATCTGTATAAACATGTAAATATCTACACTGCTATCTCTATAAACATGGAAATATCTACACCGCCTCTCTATAAACATGAAAATATCTACACTGCCATCTCCATAAACATGGAACTAACTACTCCGCCATCTGTATAAACATGGAAACATCTACACAGCCATTTGTGTGAATAAGGAGATATCTACAATTCCATCTGTATAAAGATATAAGTATCTGCACCGCGAGCTATATAAACATGGAAATATCTACATCCCTATCTGTATAAACGTCGAAATACCAACACATCTATCGGTATAAACATGGAAATATCTACAACGCCATCTATATAAACATGGAAATATCTACACCGCTATGTCTATAAACATGGAAATACCTACACTGCTATCTCTATAAACATGGAAATATCTACACCGCTATCTGTATAAACATGGAAATATCTACACCGCTATCTGTATAAACATGGAAATATCTACACCACGATCTGTATAAACACGGAAATATCTTCACCACGATCTGTATAAACATGGAAATATCTACACCGCTATCTGTATAAACATGGTAATATCTACACCACCATCTATATAAACATGGAAATATCTATACCGCCGTCTGCATAAACATGGAAATATCTACAATGCCATCTGTAGAAAGATGGAAATATCTACACCGCAATCTGTGTAAACATGGAAATACCTACACCGCGATCTGTGTAAACATGGAAATATCTGCAGCGCCATCTCCATAAACATTGAAATATCTACACTGCCATCTGTAAAACATGGAAATATCTACACCACCATCTGTATAAACATGGAAATACCTAAAATACCATAAGTATACACATGGAAATATCTACACAGACATCTGTATAAGTATGGAAATATCTACACCGCCATGTGTATAAACATGGAAATATCTTCACCACGATCTGTATAAACATGGAAATACCTTCACCACGATCTATATAAACATGGAAATATCTACACCGCTATCTGTATAAACATGGAAATATCTACACCGCCATCTGCATGTCCATGGAAATATCTACGCTGCCATCTGTATAAACATGGAAATATCTACACGGCCATCTGTGTATAGATGGAAATATCAACAACTCCATCTGTACAAACATGGAAATATCTACACCGCTATCTCTATAAACATGGAAATATCTGCACAGCCATCTGTAAAACATGGAAATACCTCTACAGTCATCTGTATAAACATGGAAATATCTACAATGCCATCTGTATACACATGGAAATATCTACACAGCCATCTGTATAAACATGTAAATATCTACACTGCTATCTCTATAAACATGGAAATATCTACACCGCCATCTCTATAAACATGAAAATATCTACACTGCCATCTCCATAAACATGGAACTAACTACTCCACCATCTGTATAAACATGGAAACATCTACACCGCCATCTGTGTGAATAAGGAAATATCTACAATGCCATCTGTATAAAGATATAAATATCTGCACCGCGAGCTGTATAAACATGGAAATATCTACATCGCTATCTGTATAAACGTGGAAATACCAACATATCTATCGGTATAAACATGGAAATATCTACAACGCCATCTATATAAACATGGAAATATCTACACCGCTATGTCTATAAACATGGAAATACCTACACTGCTATCTCCATAAACATGGAAATATCTACACCGCTATCTGTATAAACATGGAAATATCTACACCGCTATCTGTATAAACATGGAAATATCTACACCGCGATCTGTATAAACATGGAAATATCTACACAGCGATCTGTATAAACATGGAAATATATTCACCACGATCTGTATAAACATGGAAATATCTACACCGCTATCTGTATAAACATGGTAATATCTACACCACCATCTATATAAACATGGAAATATCTACACCGCTCTCTGTATAAACATGGAAATATCTACACCGCGATCTGTATAAACATGGAAATATCTACAGCGCCATCTCTATAAACATTGAAATATCTACACTGCCATCAGTAAAAACATGGAAATATCTACACAGTCATATGAATAAACATGGAAATAACTACACCACCATCTGTATAAACATGGAAATACCTACAATACCATCTGTATACACATGGAAATATCTACACAGACATCTGTATAAGTATGGAAATATCTACACCGCCATCTGTATAAAAATGGAAATATCTACACTGACATCTGTAGAAAGATGGAAATATCTACACCGCTATCTCTATAAATATGGAAATACCTACACCGCCATCTCTATAAACATGAAAATATCTACACTGCCATCTCCATAAAAACGGAAGTATCTACGCCGCCATGTGTATAAACACGGAAATATCTACACCACCATCTGTGAAAACATGGAAATATCTACACCGCTATCTGTATAAACATGGAAATATCTACACCGCCATCTGCATGTCCATGGAAATGTCTACGCTGCCATCTGTATAAACATGGAAATATCTACACGGCCAACCGTGTATAGAAGGAAATATTAACAACGCCATCTGTACAAACATGGAAATATCTACACCGCTATCTCTGTAAACATGGAAATATCTGCACAGCCATCTGTAAAACATGGAAATACCTCTACAGTCATCTGTATAAACATGGAAATATCTACAATGCCATCTGGATACACATGGAAATACCTACACAGCCATCTGTATAAACATGTAAATATCTACACTGCTATCTCTATAAAATGGAAATATCTACACCGCCATCTCTATAAACATGAAAATATCTACACTGCCATCTCCATAAACATGGAACTAACTACTCCGCCATCTGTATAAACATGGAAACATCTACACAGCCATCTGTGTGAATAAGGAAATATCTACAATGCCATCTGTATAAAGATATAAATATCTGCACCGCGAGCTGTATAAACATGGAAATATCTACATCGCTATCTGTATAAACGTGGAAATACCAACACATCTACCCGTATAAACATGGAAATATCTACAACGCCATCTATATAAACAAGGAAATATCTACACCTCTATGTCTATAAACATGGAAATACCTACACCGCTATCTCTATAAACATGGAAATATCTACACCGCAATCTGTATCAACATGGAAATATCTACAACGTTATCTGTATAAACATGGAAATATCTACACCGCGATCTGTATAAACATGGAAATATCTACACCGCGATCTGTAGAAACATGGAAATATCTTCACCACGATCTGAATAAACATGGAAATATCTACACCGCTATCTGTATAAACATGGTAATATCTACACCACCATCTATATAAACGTGGAAATATATACACCGCCATCTGCATAAACATGGAATTATCTACAATGCCATCTGTAGAAAGATGGAAATATCTACACCGCAATCTGTGTAAACATGGAAATATCTACACCGATATCTCTAAAAACATGGAAATATCTACACCGCTATCTGAATAAACATGGAAATATCTACACCGCGATCTGTATAAACACGGAAATATCTACAGCGCCATCTCTATAAACATTGAAATATCTACACTGCCATCAGTAAAAACATGGAAATATATACTCAGTCATCTGAATAAACATGGAAATAAATACACCACCATCTGTATAAACATGGAAATACCTACAATACCATCTGTATACACATGGAAATATCTACACAGACATCTGTATAAGTTTGGAAATATCTACAACGCCATCTGAAAAAACATGGAAATATCTACACTGCCATCTGTAGAAAGATGGAAATATCTACACTGCTATCTCTATAAATATGGAAATATCTACACCGCCATCTCTATAAACATGAAAATATCTACACTGCCATCTCCATAAAGATGGAAGTATCTACTCCGACATGTGTATAAACACGGAAATATCTACACCACCATCTGTGAAAACATGGAAATATCTACACCGCTATCTGTACAAACATGGAAATATCTACACCGCCATCTGCATGTCCATGGAAATATCTACGCTGCCATCTGTATAAACATGGAAATATCTACATGGCCATCTGTGTATAGATGGAAATATCAACAACGCCTTCTGTACAAACATGGAAATATCTACACCGCTATCTCTATAAACATGGAAATATCTGCACAGACTTCAGTAAAACATGGAAATACCTCTACAGTCATCTGTATAAACATGGAAATATCTACAATGCCATCTGTATACACATGGAAATATCTACACATCCATCTGTATAAACATGTAAATATCTACACTGCTATCTCTATAAACATGGAAATATCTACACCGCCATCTCTATAAACATGAAAATATCTACACTGCCATCTCCATAAACATGAAAGTCACTACTCCGCCATCTGTATGAACATGGAAACATCTATACCGCCATCTGTGTGAATAAGGAAATATCTACAATGCCATCTGTATAAACATATAAATATCTGCACCGCGAGCTGTATGAACATGGAAATATCTACATCGCTATCTGTATAAACGTGGAAATACCAACACATCTGTTGGTATAAACATGGAAATATCTAAAACGCCATCTATATAAACATGGAAATATCTACACTGCAATGTCTATAAACATGGAAATACCTACACCGCTATCTCTATAAACATGGAAATATCTACACCGCTATCTGTATAAACACGGAAATATCTACAACGCGATCTGTATAAACATGGAAATATCTACTCAGCCATCTGTATAAACATGGAAATATCTACACCGCGATCTGTATATACATGGAAATACCTTCACCACGATCTGTATAAACATGGAAATATCTATACCGCTATCTGTATAAACATGGTAATATCTACACCACCATCTATATAAACATGGAAATATCTACACCGCCATCTGCATAAACATGGAAATATCTACAATGCCATCTGTAGAAAGATGGAAATATCTACACCACAATCTGTGTAAACATGGAAATATCTACACCGCTATCTGTAAAAACATGGAAATATCTACCCCGCTATCTGAATAAACATGGAAATATCTACACCGCGATCTGTATAAACATGGAAATACCTACAGCGCCATCTCTATAAACATTGAAATATCTACACTGCCATCTGTAAAACATGGAAATATCTACAAAGTCATCTGAATAAACATGGAAATATCTACACCACCATCTGTATAAACATGGAAATACCTACAATACCATCTGTATACACATGGAAATATCTACACTGACATCTCTATGAGTATGGAAATATCTACACCGCCATCTGTATAAACGTGGAAATATCTACACTGCCATCTGTAGAAAGATGGAAATATCTACACTGCTATCTCTATAAATATGGAAATATCTATACCGCCATCTCTATGAACATGAAAATATCTACACTGCCATCTCCATAAAGATGGAAGTATCTACTCCGCCATGTGTATTAACACGGAAATATCTACACCACCATCTGTGAAAACATGGAAGTATCTACACCGCTATCTGTAAAAACATGGAAATATCTACACCGCTATCTGTATAAACATGGAAATATCTACACCGCTATCTGTATAAACATGGAAATACCTACACCGCTATCTCTATAAACATGGAAATATCTACACCGCTATCTGTATAAACATGGAAATATCTACAACGCTATCAGTATAAACATGGAAATATCCACAATGCCATCTGTATACACATGGAAATACCTACACCGCTATCTCTATAAACACGGAAATATCTACAATGCCATCTGTATACACATGGAAATACCTACACAGCCATCTGTATAAACATGTAAATATCTACACTGCTATCTCTATAAACATGGAAATATCTACACCGCCATCTCTATAAACATGATAATATCTACACTGCCATCTCCATAAACATGGAACTAACTACTCCGCCATCTGTATAAACATGGAAACATCCACACCGCCATCTGTGTGAATAAGGAAATATCTACAATGCCATCTGTATAAAGATATATATATCTGCACCACGAGCTGTATAAACATGGAAATATCTACATCGCTATCTGTATAAACGTGGAAATACCAACACATCTATCGGTATAAACATGCAAATATCTACAACGCCATCTATATAAACATGGAAATATCTACACCGCTATGTCTATAAACATGGAAATAACTACACCGCTATCTCTATAAACATGGAAATATCTACACCGCTATCTACAGAAACATGAAAATATCTACAACGCTATCTGTATAAACATGGAAATATCTACACCGCGATCTTTATAAACATGGAAATATCTTCACCACGATCTGTATAAACATGGTAATATCTACACCGCTATCTCTATAAACATGGTAATATCTACACCACCATCTATATAAACATGGAAATATCTACACCGCCATCTGCATAAACATGGAATTATGTACAATGCCATCTGTAGAAAGATGGAAATATCTACACCGCAATCTGTGTAAACATGGAAATATCTACACCGATATCTGCAAAAACAAGGAAATATCTACACTGCTATCTGTATAAACATGGAAATATCTACACCGCCATCTGCATAAACATGGAAATATCTACAATGCCATCAGTAGAAAGATGGAAATATCTACACCACAATCTGTGTAAACATGGAAATATCTACACCGATATCTGTAAAAACATGGAAATATCTACACCGCTATCTGTATAAACATGGAAATATCTACACCGCGATCTGTATAAACATGGAAATATCTACAGCGCCATCTCTATAAACATTGAAATATCTACACTGCCATCTGTAAAACATGGAAATACCTACACATTCATCTGAATAAACATGGAAATATCTACACCACCATCTGTATAAACATGGAAATACCTACAATACCATCTGTTTACACATGGAAATATCTACACAGACATCTCTATAAGTATGGAAATATCTACACCGCCATCTGTATAAACATGGAAATATCTACACTGCCATCTGTAGAAAGATGGAAATATCTACACCGCTATCTCTATAAATATGGAAATATCTATACCGCCATCTCTATAAACATGAAAATATCTACACTGCCATCTCCATAAAGATGGAAGTATCTACTCCGCCATGTGTATAAACACAGAAATATCTACACCACCATCTGTGAAAACATGGAAATATCTACACCGCTATCTGTATAAACATGGAAATATCTACACCGCCATCTGCATGTCCATGGAAATATCTACGCTGCGATCTGTATAAACATGGAAATATCTACACGGACATCTGTGTATAGATGGAAATATCAACAACGCCATCTGTACAACATGGAAATATCTACACCGCTATCTCTATAAACATGGAAATACCTACACCGCTATCTCTATAAACATGGAAATATCTACACCGCTATCTATATAAACATGGAAATATCTACAACGCTATCTGTATAAACATGGAAATATCTACACCGCGATCTGTATAAACATGGAAATATCTACACTGTGATCTGTATAAACATGGAAATATCTTCACCACGATCTGTATAAACATGGAAATATCTACACCGCTATCTGTATAAACATGGTAATATCTACACCACCATCTATATAAACATGGAAATATATTCACCGCCATCTGCATAAACATGGAAATATCTACAATGCCATCTGTAGAAAGATGGAAATACCTACACCACAATCTGTGTAAACATGGAAATATCTACACCGATATCTGTAAAAACATGGAAATATCTACACAGCTATCTGTATAAACATGGAAATATCTACACCGCGATCTGTATAAACATGGAAATATCTACAGCGCCATCTCTATAAACATTGAAATATCTACACTGTCATCTGTAAAAACATGGAAATATCTACACTGTCATCTGAATAAACATGGAAATATCTTCACCACCATGTGCATAAACATGGAAATACCTACAATACCATCTGTATACACATGGAAATATCTACACAGACATCTGTATAAGTATGGAAATATCTACACCGCCATCTGTATAAACATGGAAATATCTACACTGCCATCTGTAGAAAGATGGAAATATCTACACCGCTATCTCTATAAATATGGAAATATCTACACCGCCATCTCTATAAACATGAAAATATCTACACTGCCATCTCCATAAAGATGGAAGTATCTACTCCGCCATGTGTATAAACACGGAAATATCTACACCACAATCTGTGAAAACATGGAAATATCTACACCGCTCTCTGTATAAACATGGAAATATCTACACCGCCATCTGCATGTCCATGGAAATATCTACGCTGCCATCTGTATAAACATGGAAATATCTACACGGCCATCTGTGTATAGATGGAAATATCAACAACGCCATCTGTACAAACATGGAAATATCTACACCGCTATCTCTATAAACATGGAAATATCTGCACAGCCATCTGTAAAACATGGAAATACCTCTACAGTCATCTGTATAAACATGGAAATATCTACAATGCCATCTCTATACACATGGAAATATCTACACCGCCATCTCTATAAACATGAAAATATCTACACTGCCATCTCCATAAACATGGAAATATCTACACCGCCTCTCTATAAACATGAAAATATCTACACTGCCATCTCCATAAACATGGAACTAACTACTCCGCCATCTGTATAAACATGGAAACATCTACACAGCCATCTGTGTGAATAAGGAAATATCTACAATGCCATCTGTATAAAGATATAAATATCTGCACCGCGAGCTGTATAAACATGGAAATATCTACAACGCCATCTATATAAACATGGAAATATCTACACCGCTATGTCTATAAACATGGAAATACCTACACCGCTCTCTCTATAAACATGGAAATATCTACACCGCTATCAGTATAAACATGGAAATATCTACACCGCGATCTGTATAAACATGGAAATATCTTCACCGCGATCTGTATAAACATGGAAATATCTTCACCACGATCTCTATAAACATGGAAATATCTACACCGCTATCTGTATAAACATGGTAATATCTACACCACCATCTATATAAACATGGAAATATCTACACCGCCATCTGCATAAACATGGAAGTATCTACAATGCCATTTGTAGAAAGATGGAAATATCTACACCGCAATCTGTGTAAACATGGAAATATCTACACCGATATCTGTAAAAACATGGAAATATCTACACTGCTATCTGTAGAAACATGGAAATATCTACACCGCGATCTGTATAAACATGGAGATATCTACAGCGCCATCTCTATTAACATTGAAATATCTACACTGCCATCTGTAAAAACATGGAAATATCTACACAGTCATCTGAATAAACATGGAAATATCTACACCACCATCTGTATAAACATGGAAATACCTACAATACCATCTGTATACACATGGAAATATCTACACAGACATCTCTATAAGTATGGAAATATCTACACCGCCATCTGTATAAACATGGAAATATCTACACTGCCATCTGTAGAAAGATGGAAATATCTACACCGCTATCTCTATAAATATGGAAATATCTACACCGCCATCTCTATAAACATGAAAATATCTACACTGCCATCTCCATAAAGATGGAAGTATCTACTCCGGCATGTGTATAAACACGGAAATATCTACACCACCATCTGTGAAAACATGGAAATATCTACACCGCTATCTGTATAAACATGGAAATATCTACACCGCCATCTGCATGTCCATGGAAATGTCTACGCTGCCATCTGTATAAACATGGAAATATCTACACGGCCAACCGTGTATAGAAGGAAATATTAACAACGCCATCTGTACAAACATGGAAATATCTACACCGCTATCTCTGTAAACATGGAAATATCTGCACAGCCATCTGTAAAACATGGAAATACCTCTACAGTCATCTGTATAAACATGGAAATATCTACAATGCCATCTGGATACACATGGAAATACCTACACAGCCATCTGTATAAACATGTAAATATCTACACTGCTATCTCTATAAAATGGAAATATCTACACCGCCATCTCTATAAACATGAAAATATCTACACTGCCATCTCCATAAACATGGAACTAACTACTCCGCCATCTGTATAAACATGGAAACATCTACACAGCCATCTGTGTGAATAAGGAAATATCTACAATGCCATCTGTATAAAGATATAAATATCTGCACCGCGAGCTGTATAAACATGGAAATATCTACATCGCTATCTGTATAAACGTGGAAATACCAACACATCTACCCGTATAAACATGGAAATATCTACAACGCCATCTATATAAACAAGGAAATATCTACACCTCTATGTCTATAAACAAGGAAATACCTACACCGCTATCTCTATAAACATGGAAATATCTACACCGCAATCTGTATCAACATGGAAATATCTACAACGTTATCTGTATAAACATGGAAATATCTACACCGCGATCTGTATAAACATGGAAATATCTACACCGCGATCTGTAGAAACATGGAAATATCTTCACCACGATCTGAATAAACATGGAAATATCTACACCGCTATCTGTATAAACATGGTAATATCTACACCACCATCTATATAAACGTGGAAATATATACACCGCCATCTGCATAAACATGGAATTATCTACAATGCCATCTGTAGAAAGATGGAAATATCTACACCGCAATCTGTGTAAACATGGAAATATCTACACCGATATCTCTAAAAACATGGAAATATCTACACCGCTATCTGAATAAACATGGAAATATCTACACCGCGATCTGTATAAACACGGAAATATCTACAGCGCCATCTCTATAAACATTGAAATATCTACACTGCCATCAGTAAAAACATGGAAATATATACTCAGTCATCTGAATAAACATGGAAATAAATACACCACCATCTGTATAAACATGGAAATACCTACAATACCATCTGTATACACATGGATATATCTACACAGACATCTGTATAAGTTTGGAAATATCTACAACGCCATCTGAAAAAACATGGAAATATCTACACTGCCATCTGTAGAAAGATGGAAATATCTACACTGCTATCTCTATAAATATGGAAATATCTACACCGCCATCTCTATAAACATGAAAATATATACACTGCCATCTCCATAAAGATGGAAGTATCTACTCCGACATGTGTATAAACACGGAAATATCTACACCACCATCTGTGAAAACATGGAAGTATCTACACCGCTATCTGTACAAACATGGAAATATCTACACCGCCATCTGCATGTCCATGGAAATATCTACGCTGCCATCTGTATAAACATGGAAATATCTACATGGCCATCTGTGTATAGATGGAAATATCAACAACGCCTTCTGTACAAACATGGAAATATCTACACCGCTATCTCTATAAACATGGAAATATCTGCACAGACTTCAGTAAAACATGGAAATACCTCTACAGTCATCTGTATAAACATGGAAATATCTACAATGCCATCTGTATACACATGGAAATATCTACACATCCATCTGTATAAACATGTAAATATCTACACTGCTATCTCTATAAACATGGAAATATCTACACCGCCATCTCTATAAACATGAAAATATCTACACTGCCATCTCCATAAACATGAAAGTCACTACTCCGCCATCTGTATGAACATGGAAACATCTATACCGCCATCTGTGTGAATAAGGAAATATCTACAATGCCATCTGTATAAACATATAAATATCTGCACCGCGAGCTGTATGAACATGGAAATATCTACATCGCTATCTGTATAAACGTGGAAATACCAACACATCTGTTGGTATAAACATGGAAATATCTAAAACGCCATCTATATAAACATGGAAATATCTACACTGCAATGTCTATAAACATGGAAATACCTACACCGCTATCTCTATAAACATGGAAATATCTACACCGCTATCTGTATAAACACGGAAATATCTACAACGCGATCTGTATAAACATGGAAATATCTACTCAGCCATCTGTATAAACATGGAAATATCTACACCGCGATCTGTATATACATGGAAATACCTTCACCACGATCTGTATAAACATGGAAATATCTATACCGCTATCTGTATAAACATGGTAATATCTACACCACCATCTATATAAACATGGAAATATCTACACCGCCATCTGCATAAACATGGAAATATCTACAATGCCATCTGTAGAAAGATGGAAATATCTACACCACAATCTGTGTAAACATGGAAATATCTACACCGCTATCTGTAAAAACATGGAAATATCTACCCCGCTATCTGAATAAACATGGAAATATCTACACCGCGATCTGTATAAACATGGAAATACCTACAGCGCCATCTCTATAAACATTGAAATATCTACACTGCCATCTGTAAAACATGGAAATATCTACAAAGTCATCTGAATAAACATGGAAATATCTACACCACCATCTGTATAAACATGGAAATACCTACAATACCATCTGTATACACATGGAAATATCTACACTGACATCTCTATGAGTATGGAAATATCTACACCGCCATCTGTATAAACGTGGAAATATCTACACTGCCATCTGTAGAAAGATGGAAATATCTACACCGCTATCTCTATAAATATGGAAATATCTATACCGCCATCTCTATGAACATGAAAATATCTACACTGCCATCTCCATAAAGATGGAAGTATCTACTCCGCCATGTGTATTAACACGGAAATATCTACACCACCATCTGTGAAAACATGGAAGTATCTACACCGCTATCTGTAAAAACATGGAAATATCTACACCGCTATCTGTATAAACATGGAAATATCTACACCACTATCTGTATAAACATGGAAATACCTACACCGCTATCTCTATAAACATGGAAATATCTACACCGCTATCTGTATAAACATGGAAATATCTACAACGCTATCAGTATAAACATGGAAATATCCACAATGCCATCTGTATACACATGGAAATACCTACACCGCTATCTCTATAAACACGGAAATATCTACAATGCCATCTGTATACACATGGAAATACCTACACAGCCATCTGTATAAACATGTAAATATCTACACTGCTATCTCTATAAACATGGAAATATCTACACCGCCATCTCTATAAACATGATAATATCTACACTGCCATCTCCATAAACATGGAACTAACTACTCCGCCATCTGTATAAACATGGAAACATCCACACCGCCATCTGTGTGAATAAGGAAATATCTACAATGCCATCTGTATAAAGATATATATATCTGCACCGCGAGCTGTATAAACATGGAAATATCTACATCGCTATCTGTATAAACGTGGAAATACCAACACATCTATCGGTATAAACATGCAAATATCTACAACGCCATCTATATAAACATGGAAATATCTACACCGCTATGTCTATAAACATGGAAATAACTACACCGCTATCTCTATAAACATGGAAATATCTACACCGCTATCTACAGAAACATGAAAATATCTACAACGCTATCTGTATAAACATGGAAATATCTACACCGCGATCTTTATAAACATGGAAATATCTTCACCACGATCTGTATAAACATGGTAATATCTACACCGCTATCTCTATAAACATGGTAATATCTACACCACCATCTATATAAACATGGAAATATCTACACCGCCATCTGCATAAACATGGAATTATGTACAATGCCATCTGTAGAAAGATGGAAATATCTACACCGCAATCTGTGTAAACATGGAAATATCTACACCGATATCTGCAAAAACAAGGAAATATCTACACTGCTATCTGTATAAACATGGAAATATCTACACCGCCATCTGCATAAACATGGAAATATCTACAATGCCATCAGTAGAAAGATGGAAATATCTACACCACAATCTGTGTAAACATGGAAATATCTACACCGATATCTGTAAAAACATGGAAATATCTACACCGCTATCTGTATAAACATGGAAATATCTACACCGCGATCTGTATAAACATGGAAATATCTACAGCGCCATCTCTATAAACATTGAAATATCTACACTGCCATCTGTAAAACATGGAAATACCTACACATTCATCTGAATAAACATGGAAATATCTACACCACCATCTGTATAAACATGGAAATACCTACAATACCATCTGTTTACACATGGAAATATCTACACAGACATCTCTATAAGTATGGAAATATCTACACCGCCATCTGTATAAACATGGAAATATCTACACTGCCATCTGTAGAAAGATGGAAATATCTACACCGCTATCTCTATAAATATGGAAATATCTATACCGCCATCTCTATAAACATGAAAATATCTACACTGCCATCTCCATAAAGATGGAAGTATCTACTCCGCCATGTGTATAAACACAGAAATATCTACACCACCATCTGTGAAAACATGGAAATATCTACACCGCTATCTGTATAAACATGGAAATATCTACACCGCCATCTGCATGTCCATGGAAATATCTACGCTGCGATCTGTATAAACATGGAAATATCTACACGGACATCTGTGTATAGATGGAAATATCAACAACGCCATCTGTACAACATGGAAATATCTACACCGCTATCTCTATAAACATGGAAATACCTACACCGCTATCTCTATAAACATGGAAATATCTACACCGCTATCTATATAAACATGGAAATATCTACAACGCTATCTGTATAAACATGGAAATATCTACACCGCGATCTGTATAAACATGGAAATATCTACACTGTGATCTGTATAAACATGGAAATATCTTCACCACGATCTGTATAAACATGGAAATATCTACACCGCTATCTGTATAAACATGGTAATATCTACACCACCGTCTATATAAACATGGAAATATATTCACCGCCATCTGCATAAACATGGAAATATCTACAATGCCATCTGTAGAAAGATGGAAATACCTACACCACAATCTGTGTAAACATGGAAATATCTACACCGATATCTGTAAAAACATGGAAATATCTACACAGCTATCTGTATAAACATGGAAATATCTACACCGCGATCTGTATAAACATGGAAATATCTACAGCGCCATCTCTATAAACATTGAAATATCTACACTGCCATCTGTAAAAACATGGAAATATCTACACTGTCATCTGAATAAACATGGAAATATCTTCACCACCATGTGCATAAACATGGAAATACCTACAATACCATCTGTATACACATGGAAATATCTACACAGACATCTGTATAAGTATGGAAATATCTACACCGCCATCTGTATAAACATGGAAATATCTACACTGCCATCTGTAGAAAGATGGAAATATCTACACCGCTATCTCTATAAATATGGAAATATCTACACCGCCATCTCTATAAACATGAAAATATCTACACTGCCATCTCCATAAAGATGGAAGTATCTACTCCGCCATGTGTATAAACACGGAAATATCTACACCACAATCTGTGAAAACATGGAAATATCTACACCGCTCTCTGTATAAACATGGAAATATCTACACCGCCATCTGCATGTCCATGGAAATATCTACGCTGCCATCTGTATAAACATGGAAATATCTACACGGCCATCTGTGTATAGATGGAAATATCAACAACGCCATCTGTACAAACATGGAAATATCTACACCGCTATCTCTATAAACATGGAAATATCTGCACAGCCATCTGTAAAACATGGAAATACCTCTACAGTCATCTGTATAAACATGGAAATATCTACAATGCCATCTCTATACACATGGAAATATCTACACCGCCATCTCTATAAACATGAAAATATCTACACTGCCATCTCCATAAACATGGAACTAACTACTCCGCCGTCTGTATAAACATGGAAACATCTACACCGCCATCTGTGTGAATAAGGAAATATCTACAATGCCATCTCTATAAAGATATAAATATCTGCACCGCGAGCTGTATAAACATGGAAATATCTACAACGCCATCTATATAAACATGGAAATATCTACACCGCTATGTCTATAAACATGGAAATACCTACACCGCTCTCTCTATAAACATGGAAATATCTACACCGCTATCAGTATAAACATGGAAATATCTACACCGCGATCTGTATAAACATGGAAATATCTTCACCGCGATCTGTATAAACATGGAAATATCTTCACCACGATCTCTATAAACATGGAAATATCTACACCGCTATCTGTATAAACATGGTAATATCTACACCACCATCTATATAAACATGGAAATATCTACACCGCCATCTGCATAAACATGGAAGTATCTACAATGCCATTTGTAGAAAGATGGAAATATCTACACTGCAATCTGTGTAAACATGGAAATATCTACACCGATATCTGTAAAAACATGGAAATATCTACACTGCTATCTGTAGAAACATGGAAATATCTACACCGCGATCTGTATAAACATGGAGATATCTACAGCGCCATCTCTATTAACATTGAAATATCTACACTGCCATCTGTAAAAACATGGAAATATCTACACAGTCATCTGAATAAACATGGAAATATCTACACCACCATCTGTATAAACATGGAAATACCTACAATACCATCTGTATACACATGGAAATATCTACACAGACATCTCTATAAGTATGGAAATATCTACACCGCCATCTGTATAAACATGGAAATATCTACACTGCCATCTGTAGAAAGATGGAAATATCTACACCGCTATCTCTATAAATATGGAAATATCTACACCGCCATCTCTATAAACATGAAAATATCTACACTGCCATCTCCATAAAGATGGAAGTATCTACTCCGGCATGTGTATAAACACGGAAATATCTACACCACCATCTGTGAAAACATGGAAATATCTACACCGCTATCTGTATAAACATGGAAATATCTACACCGCCATCTGCATGTCCATGGAAATATCTACGCTGCCATCTGTATAAACATGGAAATATCTACACGACCATCTGTGTATAGATGGAAATATCAACGCCATCCGTACAAACATGGAAATATCTACACTGCTATCTCTATAAACATGGAAATATCTGCACAGCCATCTGTAAAACATGGAAATACCTCTACAGTCATCTGTATAAACATGGAAATATCTACAATGCCATCTGTATACACATGGAAATATCTACACAGCCATCCGTATAAACATGTAAATATCTACACTGCTATCTCTATAAACATGGAAATATCTACACCGCCATCTCTATAAACATGAAAATATCTACACTGCCATCTCCATAAACATGGAACTAACTACTCCGCCATCTGTATAAACATGGAAAGATCTACACCGCCATCAGTGTGAATAAGGAAATATCTACAAGGCCATCTGTATAAAGATATAAATATCTGCACCGCGAGCTGTATAAACATGGAAATATCTACATCGATTTCTGTATAAACGTGGAAATACCAACACATCTATCGGTATAAACATGGAAATATCTACAACGCAATCTATATAAACATGGAAATATCTACACCGCTATGTCTATAAACATGGAAATACCTACACCGCTATCTTTATAAACATGGAAATACCTACACCGCTATCTGTATAAACAAGGAAACATCTACAACGCTATCTGTATAAACATGGAAATATCTACACCGCGATCTGTATAAACATGGAAATATCTTCACCGCGATCTGTATAAACATGGAAATATCTTCACCACGATCTGTATAAACATGGAAATATCTACACCGCTATCTGTATAAACATGGTAATATCTACACCACCATCTATATAAAGATGGAAATATATACACCGCCATCTGCATAAACATGGAAATATCTACAATGCCATCTGTAGAAAGATGGAAATACCTACACCGCAATCTGTGTAAACATGGAAATATCTACAACGATATCTGTAAAAACATGGAAATATCTACACCGCTATCTGTATAAACATGGAAATATCTACACGGCCATCTGTGTATAGATGGAAATATCAACAACGCCATCTGTACAAACATGGAAATATCTACACCGCTATCTCTATAAACATGGAAATATCTGCACAGCCATCTGTAAAACATGGAAATACCTCTACAGTCATCTGTATAAACATGGAAATATCTACAATGCCATCTCTATACACATGGAAATATCTACACCGCCATCTCTATAAACATGAAAATATCTACACTGCCATCTCCATAAACATGGAACTAACTACTCCGCCGTCTGTATAAACATGGAAACATCTACACCGCCATCTGTGTGAATAAGGAAATATCTACAATGCCATCTGTATAAAGATATAAATATCTGCACCGCGAGCTGTATAAACATGGAAATATCTACAACGCCATCTATATAAACATGGAAATATCTACACCGCTATGTCTATAAACATGGAAATACCTACACCGCTCTCTCTATAAACATGGAAATATCTACTCCGCTATCTGTATAAACATGGAAATATCTACACCGCGATCTGTATAAACATGGAAATATCTACACCGCGATCTGTATAAACATGGAAATATCTTCACCACGATCTGTATAAACATGGAAATATCTACACCGCTATCTGTATAAACATGGTAATATCTACACCACCATCTATATAAACATGGAAATATCTACACCGCCATCTGCATAAACATGGAAATACCTACAATAACATCTGTATACACATGGAAATATCTACACAGACATCTGTATAAGTATGGAAATATCTATACCGCCATCTGTATAAACATGGAAATATCTACACTGCCATCTGTAGAAAGATGGAAATATCTACACCGCTATCTCTATAAATATGGAAATATCTACACCGCCATCTCTATAAACATGAAAATATCTACACTGCCATCTCCATAAAGATGGAAGTATCTACTCCGCCATGTGTATAAACACGGAAATATCTACCCCAACATCTGTGAAAACATGGAAATATCTACACCGCTCTCTGTATAAACATGGAAATATCTACACCGCCATCTGCATGTCCATGGAAATATCTACGCTGCCATCTGTATAAACATGGAAATATCTACACGGCCATCTGTGTATAGATGGAAATATCAACAACGCCATCAGTACAAACATGGAAATATCTACACCGCTTTCTCTATAAACATGGAAATATCTGCACAGCCATCTGTAAAACATGGAAATAACTCTACAGTCATCTGTATAAACATGGAAATATCTACAATGCCATCTGTATACACATGGAAATATCTACACAGCCATCTGTATAAACATGTAAATATCTACACTGCTATCTCTATAAACATGGAAATATCTACACCGCCATCTCTATAAACATGAAAATATCTACACTGCGATCTCCATAAACATGGAACTAACTACTCCGCAATCTGTATAAACATGGAAACATGTACACCGCCATCTGTGTGAATAAGGAAATATCTACAATGCCATCTGTATAAAGATATAAATATCTGCACCGCGAGCTGTATAAACATGGAAATATCTACATCGCTATCTGTGTAAACGTGGAAATACCAACACATCTATCGTTATAAACATGGAAATATCTACAACGCCATCTATATAAACATGGAAATATCTATACCGCTATGTCTATAAACATGGAAATACCTACACCGCTATCTCTAAAAACTTGGAAATATCTACACTGCTATCAGTATAAACATGGAAATATCTACACCGCTATCTGTATAAACATGGAAATATCTACACCGCGATCTGTATAAACATGGAAATATCTACACAGCGATCTGTATAAACATGGAAATATCTACACCGCGATCTGTATATACATGGAAATACCTTCACCACGATCTGTATAAACATGGAAATATCTATACCGCTATCTGTATAAACATGGTAATATCTACACCACCATCTATATAAACATGGAAATATCTACACCGCCATCTGCATAAAGATGGAAATATCTACATTGCCATCTGTAGAAAGATGGAAATATCTACACCACAATCTGTGTAAACATGGAAATATCTACACCGCTATCTGTAAAAACATGGAAATATCTACCCCGCTATCTGAATAAACATGGAAATATCTACACCGCGATCTGTATAAACATGGAAATACCTACAGCGCCATCTCTATAAACATTGAAATATCTACACTGCCATCTGTAAAACATGGAAATATCTACACAGTCATCTGAATAAACATGGAAATATCTACACCACCATCTGTATAAACATGGAAATACCTACAATACCATCTGTATACACATGGATATATCTAAACTGACATCTCTATGAGTATGGAAATATCTACACCGCCATCTGTATAAACATGGAAATATCTACACTGCCATCTGTAGAAAGATGGAAATATCTACACCGCTATCTCTATAAATATGGAAATATCTATACCGCCATCTCTATGAACATGAAAATATCTACACTGCCATCTCCATAAAGATGGAAGTATCTACTCCGCCATGTGTATTAACACGGAAATATCTACACCACCATCTGTGAAAACATGGAAATATCTACACCGCTATCTGTAAAAACATGGAAATATCTACACCGCTATCTGTATAAACATGGAAATATCTACACCGCTATCTGTATAAACATGGAAATACGTACACCGCTATCTCTATAAACATGGAAATATCTATACCGCTATCTGTATAAACATGGAAATATCTACAATGCTATCTGTATAAACATGGAAATATCCACAATGCCATCTGTATACACATGGAAATACCTACACCGCTATCTCTATAAACACGGAAATATCTACAATGCCATCTGTATACACATGGAAATACCTACACAGCCATCTGTATAAACATGTAAATATCTACACTGCTATCTCTATAAACATGGAAATATCTACACCGCCATCTCTATAAACATGATAATATCTACACTGCCATCTCCATAAACATGGAACTAACTACTCCGCCATCTGTATAAACATGGAAACATCCACACCGCCATCTGTGTGAATAAGGAAATATCTACAATGCCATCTGTATAAAGATATATATATCTGCACCGCGAGCTGTATAAACATGGAAATATCTACATCGCTATCTGTATAAACGTGGAAATACCAACACATCTATCGGTATAAACATGCAAATATCTACAACGCCATCTATATAAACATGGAAATATCTACACCGCTATGTCTATAAACATGGAAATAACTACACCGCTGTCTCTATAAACATGGAAATATCTACACCGCTATCTATATAAACATGAAAATATCTACAACGCTATCTGTATAAACATGGAAATATCTACACCGCGATCTGTATAAACATGGAAATATCTTCACCACGATCTGTATAAACATGGAAATATCTACACCGCTATCTGTATAAACATGCTAATATCTACACCACCATCTATATAAACATGGAAATATCTACACCGCCATCTGCATAAACATGGAATTACGTACAATGCCATCTGTAGAAAGATGGAAATATCTACACCGCTATCTCTATAATTATGGAAATATCTACACCGCCATCTCTATAAACATGAAAATATCTACACTGCCATCTCCATAAAGATGGAAGTATCTACTCCGCCATGTGTATAAACACGGAAATATCTACACCACCATCTGTGAAAACCTGGAAATATCTACACCGCTCTCTCTATAAACATGGAAATATCTACACCGCCATCTGCATGTCCATGGAAATATCTACGCTGTCATCTGTATAAACATGGAAATATCTACACGGCCATCTGTGTATAGATGGAAATATCAACAACGCCATCTGTACAAA
Organism: Pan paniscus; assembly: GCF_029289425.2. Lineage (NCBI taxonomy): Eukaryota > Metazoa > Chordata > Mammalia > Primates > Hominidae > Pan > Pan paniscus. The sequence goes on from NC_073259.2 coordinate 3,088,365, forward strand.
CATGGAAATATCTACACCGCTATCTCTATAAACATGGTAATATCTGCACAGCCATCTGTAAAACATGGAAATAGCTCTACAGTCATCTGTATAAACATGGAAATATCTACAATGCCATCTGTATACACATGGAAATATCTACACAGCCATCTGTATAAACATGTAAATATCTACACTGCTATCTCTATAAACATGGAAATATCTACACCGCCATCTCTATAAACATGAAAATATCTACACTGCCATCTCCATAAACATGGAACTAACAACTCCGCCATCTGTATAAACATGGAAACATCTACACCGCCATCTGTGTGAATAAGGAAATATCTACAATGCCATCTGTATAAAGATATAAATATCTGCACCGCGAGCTGTATAAACATGGAGATATCTACATCACTATCTGTACAAACGTGGAACTACCAACACATCTATCGGTATAAACATGGAAATATCTACAACGCCATCTATATAAACATGGAAATATCTACACCGCTATGTCTATAAACATGGAAAAACCTACACCGCTATCTCTATAAACATGGAAATATCTGCACCGCGATCTGTATAAACATGGAAATATCTACATCGCCATCTCTATAAACATTGAAATTTCTACACTGCCATCTGTAAAAACATGGAAATATCTACACAGTCATCTGAATAAACATGGAAATATCTTCACCACCATGTGTATAAACATGTAAATACCTACAATACCATCTGTATACACATGGAAATATCTACACAGACATCTGTATAAGTATGGAAATATCTACACCGCCATCTGTATAAACATGGAAATATCTACACTGCCATCTGTAGAAAGATGGAAATATCTACACCGCTATCTTTATAAATATGGAAATATCTACACCGCCATCTCTATAAACATGAAAATATCTACACTGCCATCTCCATAAAGATGGAAGTATCTACTCCGCCATGTGTATAAACACGGAAATATCTACACCACAATCTGTGAAAACATGGAAATATCTACACCGCTCTCTGTATAAACATGGAAATATCTACACCGCCATCTGCATGTCCATGGAAATATCTACGCTGCCATCTGTATAAACATGGAAATATCTACACGGCCATCTGTGTATAGATGGAAATATCAACAACGCCATCTGTACAAACATGGAAATATCTACACCGCTATCTCTATAAACATGGAAATATCTGCACAGCCATCTGTAAAACATGGAAATACCTCTACAGTCATCTGTATAAACATGGAAATATCTACAATGCCATCTCTATACACATGGAAATATCTACACCGCCATCTCTATAAACATGAAAATATCTACACTGCCATCTCCATAAACATGGAACTAACTACTCCGCCGTCTGTATAAACATGGAAACATCTACACCGCCATCTGTGTGAATAAGGAAATATCTACAATGCCATTTGTATAAAGATATAAATATCTGCACCGCGAGCTGTATAAACATGGAAATATCTACAACGCCATCTATATAAACATGGAAATATCTACACCGCTATGTCTATAAACATGGAAATACCTACACCGCTCTCTCTATAAACATGGAAATATCTACACCGCTATCTGTATAAATATGGAAATATCTACAATGCCATCTGTAGAAAGATGGAAATATCTACACCGCAATCTGTGTAAACACGGAAATATCTACACCGATATCTGTAAAAACATGGAAATACCTACACCGCTATCTCTATAAACATGGAAATATCTACACCGCGATCTGTATAAACATGGAAATATCTACACTGCGATCTGTATAAACATGGAAATATCTACACTGCGATCTGTATAAACATGGAAATATCTACACCGCTATCTGTATAAACATGGAAATATCTACACTGCGGTCTGTATAAACATGGAAATATCTACACCGGTATCTGTATAAACGTGGAAATATCTACACCGCTATCTGTATAAACATGGTAATATCTACACCACCATCTATCTAAACATGGAAATATCTACACCACCATCTGTATAAACATGGAAATATCTACAATGCCATCTGTAGAAAGATGGAAATATCTACACCGCAATCTGTGTAAACACGGAAATATCTACACCGATATCTGTAAAAACATGGAAATATCTACACCGCTATCTCTATAAACATGGAAATATCTACACCGCGATCTGTATAAACATGGAAATATCTACACCGCGATCTGTATAAACATGGAAATACCTACACCGCTATCTGTATAAACATGGAAATATCTACACAGCTATCGCTATAAACATGGAAAATCTACACCGCCATCTGTATAAACATGGAAATATCTACACAGCCATGTGTATATACATGGAAATATCTACACCGCTATCTATATAAACATGGAAATAACTACACCGCTATCTGTATAAACATGGAAATATCTACACCACCATCTACATATCCATGGAAATATCTGCGCCGCCATCTGTATAAACATGGAAATATCTACACGGTCATCTGTGTATAGATGGAAATATCAACACCGCCATTTGTACAAACATGGAAATATCTGCACCGCTATCTGTATAACCATGGAAATATCTACACCGCTGTCTGTATGAATATGGAAATATCTACACCACTATCTCTATAAACATGGAAATATCTACACCATGATCTGTATAAACATGGAAAAATTTACACTGCTATCTGTATAAACATGGAAATTTCTACACCGTAATCTGTATAAATATGGAAATATCTACACCGCTATCTGTATAAACATGGAAACACCTACACTGCTATCAGTATAAATATGGAAATATATACACAGCTATCAATATAAACATGGAAAATCTACACCGCCATCTGTATAAACATGGAAATACTTACAAAGTTATCTGTATAAACATGGAAATATCTACACTGCCATCTGTATAAACATGGAAATATCTACACAGCCATGTGTATATACATGGAAATATCTACACCGCTATCTATATAAACATGGAAATAACTACACCGCTATCTGTATAAACATGGAAATATCTAGACCACCATCTACATATCCATGGAAATATCTGCGCCGCCATCTGTATAAACATGGAAATATCTACATGGTCATCTGTGTATAGATGGAAATATCAACACCGCCATCTGTATGAACATGGAAATATCTACACCGCTATCTGTATAAGCATGGAAATATCTACACCGCTATCTCTATAAACATGGAAATATCTACACCGTGATCTGTATAAACATAGAAAAATTTACACTGCTATCTGTATAAACATGAAAAAATCTACACCGCTATCTGTATAAACATGGAAATATCTACACCGTGATCTGTATAAACATGGAAATATCTACACCGCGATCTGTATAAACATGGAAATATATTCACCATAATCTGTATAAACATGGAAATATCTACAATGCCATCTGTAGAAAGATGGAAATATTTACACCGCAATCTGTGTAAACATGGAAATATCTACACCGATATCTGTAAAAACATGGAAATATCTACACCGCTGTCTCTATAAACATGGAAATATCTACACCGCGATGTGTATAAACATGGAAATATCTACACCGTGATCTGTATAAACATGGAAATATCTACACCGCTATCTGTATAAACATGGAAATATCTACACAGCTATCAATATAAACATGGAAAATCTACACCGCCATCTGTATGAACATGGAAATACCTACAAAGTCATCTGTATAAACATGGAAATATCTACACAGCCATCTGTATAAACATGGAAAAATCTACACAGCCATCTGTATATACATGGAAATATCTACACCGCTATCTGTATAAACATGGAAATAACTACACCGCTATTAGTATAAACAAGGAAATATCTACACCGTGATCTGTAAAAAAATGGAAATATCTACACCGCTATCTCTATAAACATGGAAATATCTACACCCCTATCTGTATAAGCATGGAAATATCCACACCGCTATCTCTATAAACGTGGAAAAATCAACACCGCTATCTCTATGAACATGGAAATATCTACACCGCCATCTCTATAAACATGGAAATATCTACACCACGATCAGTATAAACATGGAAACAGCTACACCGCTATCTGTATAAACATGGAAATATCTCCACTGCTATCTCTATAAACATCGAAATATCTACACCGCCATCTGTATAAACATGGAAATACTTACAAAGTTATCTGTATATACATGGAAATATCTACACTGCCATCTGTATAAACATGGAAATATCTACACAGCCATGTGTGTATACATGGAAATATCTACACCGCTATCTATGTAAACATGGAAATAACTACACCGCTATCTGTATAAACATGGAAATATCTACACCACCATCTACATATCCATGGAAATATCTGCGCCGCCATCTGTATAAACATGGAAATATCTACACGGTCATCTGTGTATAGATGGAAATATCAACACCGCCATCTGTACAAACATGGAAATATCTGCACCGCTATCTGTATAACCATGGAAATATCTACACCGCGGTCTGTATAAACATGGAAATATCTACACCGCTATCTGTATAAACATGGAAATATCTACAATGCTATCTCTATAAACATGGAAATATCTACACCGTGATCTATATAAACATGGAAAAATTTACACCGCTATCTGTATAAACATGGAAATTTCTACACCGTTATCTGAATAAATATGGAAATATTTACACCGCTATCTGTGTAAACATGGAAATATCTACACCGCTATCTGTATAAACATGGAAATATCTACACCGCGATCTGTATAAACATGGAAATATCTACACCACGATCTGTACAAACATGGAAATATCTTCACCACAATCTGTATAAACATGGAAATATCTACACCGCTACCTGCATAAACATGGTAATATCTACACCACCATCTATATAAACATGGAAATATCTACACCGCCATCTGCATAAACATGGAAATATCTACAATGCCATCTGTAGAAAGATGGAAATATCTACACAGCAATCTGTGTAAACATGGAAATATCTACACCGCGATCTGTATAAACATGGAAATATCTTCACCACAATCTGTATAAACATGGAAATATCTACACCGCTACCTGTATAAACATGATAATATCTACACCACCATCTATATAAACATGGAAATATCTACACCGCCATCTGTATAAACATGGAAATATCTACAATGTCATCTGTAGAAAGTTGGAAATATCTACACCGCAATCTTTGTAAACATGGAACTATCTACACTGCTTTCTGTAAACACATGGAAATATCTACACCGCTATCTGTATAAACATGGAAATATCTACACCGCGATCTGTATAAACATGGAAATATCTACACCGTGATCTGTATAAACATGGAAATATCTACACCGCTATCTGTATAAACATGGAAATACCTACACAGCTATCAATATAAACATGGAAAATCTGCACCGCCATCTGTATAAACATGGAAATACCTACAAAGTCATCTGTATAAACATGGAAATACCTACAAAGTCATCTGTATAAACATGGAAATATCTACACAGCCATCTGTATAAACATGGAAATATCTACACAGCCATCTGAATATACATGGAAATATCTACACCGCTATCTCTATAGACATGGAAATAACTACACCGCTATTAGTATAAACAAGGAAATATCTACACCGTGATCTGTTAAAAATGGAAATATCTACACCGCTATCTCCATAAACATGGACATAGCTACACCCCTATCTGTATAAGCATGGAAATATCCACACCGCTATCTCTATAAACGTGGAAAAATCAACACCGCTATCTCTATGAACATGGAAATATCTACACCGCCATCTCTATAAACATGGAAATATCTACACCACGATCAGTATAAACATGGAAACATCTACACCGCTATCTGTATAAACATGGAAATATCTCCACTGCTATCTCTATAAACATCGAAATATCTACACCGCCATCTGTATAAACATGGAAATACTTACAAAGTTATCTGTATAAACATGGAAATATCTACACCGCCATCTGTATAAACATGGAAATATCTACACAGCCATGTGTATATACATGGAAATATCTACACCGCTATCTATATAAACATGGAAATAACTACACCGCTAACTGTATAAACATGGAAATATCTACACCACCATCTACATATCCATGGAAGTATCTGCGCCGCCATCTGTATAAATATGGAAATATCTACACGGTCATCTGTGTATAGATGGAAATATCAACACCGCCATCTGTACAAACATGGAAATATCTGCACTGCTATCTCTATAACCATGGAAATATCTACACCGCGGTCTGTATGAACATGGAAATATCTACACTGCTATCTGTATAAACATGGAAATATCTACACCGCTATCTCTATAAAGATGGAAATATCTACACCGTGATCTGTATAAACATGGAAAAATTTACACCGCTATCTGTATAAACATGGAAATTTCTACACCGTTATCTGTATAAATATGGAAATATCTACACCGCTATCTGTATAAACATGGAAATATCTACACCGCTATCTGTATAAACATGGAAATATCTACACCGCGATCTGTATAAACATGGAAATATCTTCCCCACAATCTGTATAAACATGGAAATATGTACACCGCTACCTGCATAAACATGGTAATATCTACACCACCATCTATATAAACATGGAAATATCTACACCGCCATCTGCATAAACATGGAAATATCTACAATGCCATCTGTAGAAAGATGGAAATATCTACACCGCAATCTGTGTAAACATGGAAATATCTACACCGCGATCTGTATAAACATGGAAATATCTTCATCACAATCTGTATAAACATGGAAATACCTACACTGCTACCTTTATAAACATGGTAATATCTTCGCCACCATCTATATAAACATGGAAAAATTTACACCGCTATCTGTATAAACATGGAAATTTCTACACCGTTATCTGTATAAATATGGAAATATCTACACCGCTATCTGTATAAACATGGAACTATCTACACCGCTATCTGTAAACACATGGAAATATCTACACCGCTATCTGTATAAACATGGAAATATCTACACCGCGATCTGTATAAACATGGAAATATCTACACCGTGATCTGTATAAACATGGAAATATCTACACCGCTATCTGTATAAACATGGAAATATCTACACCGCCATCTGTATAAACATGGAAATACCTATACAGTCATCTATGTAAACATGGAAATATCTACACCACCATCTGTATAAACATGGAAATATCTTCAATGCCATCTGAATACACATGGAAATACCTACACGGCAATCTGTGTATAGATGGAAACATCAACACCTCCATATGTACAAACATGGAAATATCTACACTGCAATCTCTATAAACATGGAAATATCTACACTGCGGTCTGTATAAACATGGAAATACCTACACTGGTATCTGTATAAACATAGAAATATCAACACAATGATCTGTATAAACATGGAAATATCTACAACGCTATCTGTATAAACATGGAAATATCTGCACCGCTATCTCTATAAACATGGAAATATCTACAAAGACATCTGTATAAACATGGAAATATCTACACCACGATCAGAATAAACACGGAAATATCTGCACCGCTATCTGTATAAACATGGAAATATCTCCAATGCTATCTCTATAAACATCGAAATATCTACTCCGCCATCTGTATAAACATGGAAATACTTATAAAGTTATCTGTATAAACATGGAAATATCTACACCGCCATCTGTGTAACCATGGAAATATCTAAACAGCCATGTGTATATACATGGAAATAACTACACCGCTATCCATATAAACATGGAAATAACTACACCGCTATCTGTATAAACATGGAAATATCTACACCGCCATCTACATATCCATGGAAATATCTGCGCTGCCATCTGTATAAACATGGAAATATCTACACTGTCATCTGTGTATAGATGGAAATATCAACACCGTCATCTCTACAAACATGGAAATATCTGCACTGCTATTTGTATAAACATGAAAATATCTACACCGCTGTCTGTATAAACATGGAAATATCTACACCGCTATCTGTATAAACATGGAAATATCTACACCGCTATCTCTATAAACATGGAAATATCTACACCGTGATCTGTATAAACATGGAAATATTTACACCGCTATCTGTATAAGCATGGAAATTTCTAAACCGTTATCTGTATAAATATGGAAATAACTACACCGCTATCTCTATAAACATGGAAATATCTACACCACCATCTGTATAAACATGGAAATACCTATACAGTCATCTGTGTAAACATGGAAATATCTACACCACCATCTGTATAAACATGGAAATATCTTCAATGCCATCTGTATACACATGGAAATACCTACAGGGCAATCTGTGTATAGATGGAAACATCAACACCGCCATCTGTACAAACATGGAAATATCTACACTGCTATCTCAATAAACATGGAAATATCTACACTGCGGTCTGTATAAACACGGAAATATCTACACCGCGATCTGTATAAACATGGAAATATCTTCACCACAATCTGTATAAACATGGAAATATCTACACCGCTACCTGTATAAACATGATAATATCTACACCACCATCTATATAAACATGGAAAATCTACACCGCCATCTGTATAAACATGGAAATATCTACAATGCCATCTGTAGAAAGATGGAAATATCTACACCGCAATCTGTGTAAACATGGAACTATCTACACCGCTATCTGTAAACTCATGGAAATATCTACACCGCTATCTGTATAAACACGGAAATATCTACACCGCGATCTGTATAAACATGGAAATATCTACACCGCCGTCTACATATCCATGGAAATATCTGCGCCACCATCTGTATAAACATGGAAATATCTACACGGTCATCTGTGTAGAGATGGAAATATCAAAAACGCCGTCTGTACAAACATGGAAATATCTGCACCGCTATTTGTATAAACGTGAAAATATCTACACCGCGGTCTGTATAAACATGGAAATATCTACAAAGACATCTGTATACACATGGCAATACCTACACAGTCATGTGTAGGAACATTTAAATATCTCCACTGCCTTCTGTATAAACATAGAAATATCTACACAGCCCTCTGTATAAATATGGAAATATCTGCATAGGCATCTGTGTAAACATGGAAATATCTGCACCGCTATCTGTATAAACATGGAAATACCTACACCGCTGTCTCTATAATCATGGAAATATGTACACCGCTATGTGTATAAACATGGAAATATCTCCACTGCTCTCTGTATAAACATGGAAATATCTCCACCGTTATCTGTATAAACATGGAAATATCAACAGCGCCATCTCTATAAACATTGAATTATCTACACTGCCATCTGTAAAAACATGGAAATATCTACACAGTCATCTGAATAAACATGGAAATATCTTCACCACCATCTGTATAAACATGGAAATACCTACAATACCATCTGTATACACATGGAAATATCTACACAGACATCTGTATAAATATGGAAATATCTACACCGCCATCTGTATAAACATGGAAATATCTACACTGCCATCTGTAGAAAGATGGAACTATCTTCACCGCTATCTCTATAAATATGGAAATATCTACACCGCCATCTCTATAAACATGAAAATATCTACACTGCCATCTCCATAAAGATGGAGGTATCTACTCTGCCATGTGTATAAACACGGAAATATCTACAACACTATCTCTGTAAACATGGAAATATCTACACCGCTATCTGTTTAAACATGGAAATATCTACACCGCCATCTGCACCTCCATGGAAATATCTACGCTGCCATCTGTATAAACATGGAAATATCCACTCCGCTATCTCTATAAACATGGAAAAATCAACACCGCTATCTCTATGAACATGGAAATATCTACACCGCCATCTCAGTAAACATGGAAATATCTCCACCACGATCAGAATAAACATGGAAATATCTACACCGCTATCTGTATAAACATGGAAATATCTCCACTGCTATCTCTATAAACATCGAAATATCAACACCGCCATCTGTATAAACATGGAAATACTTACAAAGTTATCTGTATAAACATGGAAATATCTACACCGCCATCTGTATAAACATGGAAATATCTACTCAGCCATGTGAATATACATGGAAATATCTACGCCGCTATCTATATAAACATGGAAATAACTACACCGCCATCAGTATAAACACGGAAATATCTACACCGCCATCTACATATCCATGGAAATATCAGCGCCGCCATCTGTATAAACATGGAAATATCTACACGGTCATCTGTGTATAGATGGAAATATCAACACCGCCATCTGTACAAACATGGAAATATCTGCACCGCAATCTGTATAAAGATGGAAATATCTACACCGCGGTCGGTATAAACATGGAAATATCTAAACCGCTACCTGTATAAACATGGAAATATCTACACCACTATCTCTATAAAGATGGAAATATCTACACCGTGATCTGTATAAACATGTAAATATTTACACCGCTATCTGTATAAACATGGAAATATCTACACTGTTATCTGTATAAACATGGAAATACCTACAACGCCATCTGTAGAAACATGGAAATATCTACACCACCATCTGTATAAACATGGAAATATCTACAATGCCATCTTTATACACAAGGAAATACCTACACGGCAATCTGTGTATAGATGGAAACATCAACACCGCCATGTGTATAGACATGGAAATATCTACACTGTGGTCTGTATAAACATGGAAATATCTACACCGGTATCTGTATAAACATGGAAATATCTACACAACCATCTGTATAAAACATGGAAATATTTACAACGCTATCTGTATAAACATGGAAATATCTACACCGCTATCTCTATAAACAAGGAAATACCTGCAAAGCCATCTGTTTAAACATGGAAATAACTACACAGTCATGTGTAGGAACATGGAAATATCTACAATGCCATCTGTATAATCATGGAAATATCTACACAGCGCTCTGTATAAATATGGAAATATCTGCATAGGCATCTGTATAAACATGGAAATATCCGCACCGCTATCTGTATAAACATGGAAATACCTACACCGCTGTCTCTATAAACATGGAAATATGTACACCGCTATCTGTATAAACATGCTAATATCTGCACTGCTGTCTGTATAAACATGGAAATATCTCCACCTTTATCTGTATAAACATGGAAATATCTACAGCGCCATCTCTATAAACTTTGAAATATCTACACTGCCATCTGTAAAAACATGGAAATATCTACATAGTCATCCGAATAAACATTGAAATATCTACACCACCATCTGTATAAACATGGAAGTACCTACAATACCATCTGTATACACATGGAAATATATACACAGACATCTGTATAAATATGGAAATATCTACACTTCTATCTGTATAAACATGGAAATACCTACACCGTGATCAGTATAAATATGGAAATATCTACACCGCTATCTGCATAAACATGGAAATATCTCCACTGCTATCTCTATAATGAACCAAATATCTACACCGCCATCTGTATAAACGTGGAAATACTTACAAGTTATCTGTATAAACATGGAAATATCTACACCGCCATTTGTATAAACATGGAAATATCTAAACAGCTATGTTTATATACATGGAAATATCTACACCGCTATCTATACAAACATGGAAATAACTACACCGCTATCTGTATAAACATGGAAATATCTACCCCGCCATATTCATATGTATAGAAATATCTGTGCCGCCATCTGTATAAACATGGAAATATCTACACGGTCATCTGTGTATAGATGGAAATATCGGCACCGCTATCTGTATAAACATGGAACTAACTACAACGCTATTTGTATAAACAAGTAAATGTCTACACCGCCATCTGTTTAAACATGGATATATATACACAGACATCTGTTTATACACGGAAATATCTACACCGCTATCTGTATAAACATGCTAATAACTACACCGCTATCTGTATAAATTTGGAAATATTTGCACCGCTATCCCTATAAACATGGTAATATCAACACAGCGGTCTGTATAAACATGGAAATATCTACACCATGATCTGTATAAACATGGAAACTTCTACACCGTGATCTGTATAAACATGGAAATATCTACACCGCCATCTCTATAAACATGGAAATATCTACACCCCTATCTGTATAAATATGGAAATATCCACACCGCCGTCTCTATAAACATGGAAAAATCAACACCGCTATCTCTGTGAACATGGAAATATCTACACCGCCATCTCTATAAACATGGAAATATCTACACCGCGATCAGTATAAACATGGAAATATCTACACCGCTATCTGTATAAACATGGAAATATCTCCACTGCAATCTCTATAAACATCGAAATATCTACACCGCCATCTGTATAAACATGGAAATACTTAAAAGTTATCTGTATAAACATGGAAATATCTACACCGCCATCTGTATAAACATGGAAATATCTACACAGCCATGTGTATATACATGGAAATATCTACACCGTTATCTATATAAACATGGAAATAACTACACCGCTTTCTGTATAAACATGGAAATATTTACACCACGGTCTGTATAAACATGGAAATTTCTACACCGTTATCTGTATAAATATGGAAATATCTACACCGCTATCTCTATAAACATGGAAATATCTACACTGCCATCTATATGAAGTTGGAAATATCTACACTGCTATCTCTATAAACATTGAAAAAACTACTATGACATCTGTAAAAACATGGAAATACCTAAACAGTTATCAGTATAAACATGGAAATATCTACACCACCATCTGTATAAACATGGAAATATCTACAATGCCATCTGTATACACATGGAAATACCTACACGGCAATCTGTGTATAGATGGAATCATCAACACCGCCATCTGTACAAACATGGAAATATCTACACCGCTATCTCTATAAACATGGAAATATCTACACTGCGGTCTCTATAAACATGGAAATATCTACACCGGTATCTGTATAAACATGGAAATATCTACACCACGATCTGTATAAACATGGAAATATCTACACCGCCATCTGTATAAACATGGAAATATCTACAAAGCCATGTGTACATACATGGAAATATCTACACCGCTCTCTATATAAACATGGAAGCAACTACACCGTTATCTGTACATACATGGAAATATCTACACCGCCATCTACATATCCATAGAAATATCTGCGCCGCCATCTGTATAAACATGGAAATATCTACACGGTCATCTGTGTATAGATGGAAATATCAACAACGCAATCTGTATAAACATGGAAATATCTGCACCGCTATCTGTATAAACATGGAAATATCTACACCGCAGTCTGTATAAACATGGAAATATCTACACCGCTATCTGTATCAACATGGAAATATATACACCGCTATCTCTATAAACATGGAAATACCTACACCGTGATCTGTATCAACATGGAAATATTTACACAGATATCTGTATAAACCTGGAAATTTCTACACCGTTATCTGTATAAATATGGAAATTTCTGCAAAGCTATCTCTATAAACATGGAAATATCTACACCGCCATCTGTATAAACATGGAAATACCTATACAGTCATCTGTGTAAACATGGAAATATCTAAACCACCATCTGTATAAACATGGAAATATCTACAATGCCATCCGTATACACATGGAAATACCTACACGGCAATCTGTGTATAGATGGAAACATCAACACCGCCATCTGTACAAACATGTAAATATCTACACTGCTATCTCTATAAACATGGAAATAACTACAATGCGGTCTGTATAAACATGGAAATATCTACACCGGTATCTGTATAAACATGGAAATATCTAAACTACGCTCTGTATAAACATGGAAATATATACACCGCTATCTGTATAAACATGGAAATATCTGCACCGCTATCTCTATAAACATGGAAATATCTACAAAGCCATCTGTTTAAACATGGAAATACCTACACAGTCATGTGTAGGAACATGGAAATATCTACACTGCCATCTGTATAAACATAGAAATAACTACACAGCCCTCTGTATAAATATGGAAATATCTGCATAGGCATCTGTATAAACATGGAAATAGCTGCACCGCTATCTGTATAAACATGGAAATACCTACACCGCTGTCTCTATTAATATGGAAATATGTACACGGCTATGTGTATAAACATGGAAATATCTCCACTGCTGTCTGTATAAACATAGAAATATCTCCACCGTTACCTGTCTAAACATGGAAATATCTACACCGCCAAAAGTATAAACATGGAATTATCTTCACCGAAATCTGTATAAAAATGGAAATATCTACACCGCTATCTCTATAAACATGCAAATATCTACACCACCATCTGTATAAACATGGAAATATCTACACCACGATCTGTTTAAACATGGAAATATCTACACCGCCATCTGTATAAACATGGAAATATCTACAAAGCCATGTGTACATACATGGAAATATCTAAACCGCTCTCTATATAAACATGGAAACAACTACACCGTTATCTGTATATACATGGAAATATCTACACCGCCATCTACATATCCATAGAAATATCTGCGCCGCCATCTGTATAAACATGGAAATATCTACACGGTCATCTGTGTATAGATGGAAATATCAACAACGCAATCTGTACAAACATGGAAATATCTGCACCGATATCTGTATAAACATGGAAATATCTACACCGCAGTCTGTATAAACATGGAAATATCTACACCGCTATCTGTATAAACATGGAAATATATACACCGCTATCTCTATAAACATGGAAATACCTACACCGTGATCTGTATAAACATGGAAATATTTACACAGATATCTGTATAAACATGGAAATTTCTACACCGTTATCTGTATAAATATGGAAATTTCTGCAAAGCTATCTCTATAAACATGGAAATATCTACACCGCCATCTGTATAAACATGGAAATACCTATACAGTCATCTGTGTAAACATGGAAATATCTAAACCACCATCTGTATAAACATGGAAATATCTACAATGCCATCCGTATACACATGGAAATACCTACACGGCAATCTGTGTATAGATGGAAACATCAACACCGCCATCTGTACAAACATGGAAATATCTACACTGCTATCTCTATAAACATGGAAATATCTACACTGCGGTCTGTATAAACATGGAAATATCTACACCGGTATCTGTATAAACATGGAAATATCTACAGTACGATCTGTATAAACATGGAAATATATACACCGCTATCTGTATAAACATGGAAATATCTGCACCGCTATCTCTATAAACATGGAAATATCTACAAAGCCATCTGTTTAAACATGGAAATACCTACACAGTCATGTGTAGGAACATGGAAATATCTACACTGACATCTGTATAAACATAGAAATATCTACACAGCCCTCTGTATAAATATGGAAATATCTGCATAGGCATCTGTATAAACATGGAAATAGCTGCACCGCTATCTGTATAAACATGGAAATACCTACACCGCTGTCTCTATTAATATGGAAATATGTACACGGCTATGTGTATAAACATGGAAATATCTCCACTGCTGTCTGTATAAACATAGAAATATCTCCACCGTTACCTGTCTAAACATGGAAATATCTACACCGCCAAAAGTATAAACATGGAAATATCTTCACCGAAATCTGTATAAAAATGGAAATATCTACACCGCTATCTCTATAAACATGCAAATATCTACACCACCATCTGTATAAACATGGAAATATCTACACTGTGATCTGTATAAACATGGAAATAACTACACCATCTTCTGTATAAATATGGATATATCTACACTTCTATCAGTATAAACATGTAAATACCTACACCGCTATCTATATAAACATGGAAATATCTACACCAACATGTGTATAAATATGGAAATATCTACACGGCTATCTCTATAAGCATGGAAATATCTACACCGCCATCTGTGTAAACATGGAAATATCTACACCGCTGTCTCTATAAACATGGAAATACCTCCACCGACATCAGTAAAAACATGGAAATATCTACACCGTTATCTGTATAAACATCGAAATATCTACACCACGATCTGTATAAACATGGAAATATCTACACCGCTATCTGTATAAACATGGAAATATCTACCCCTATATCTGTATAAATATGGAAATATCTACACCGCTATCTGTATAAACATGGAAATAACTTCACCGCAGTCTGTATAATCATGGAAATATCTACACAACGATCTATATAAACATGGAAAGATCTACACCACTATCTGTATAAACATGGAAATATCTACACCATTATCTGTATAAACATGGAAATACCTACACCGCTATCTGCATAAAACTGGAAATATCTACACCACCATCTGTATAACTATGGAAATATTTACACCGCTATCTCTATAAACATAGAAATACCTTCACCACCATTTGCATAAACATGAAATTATCTTCACTGCTATCACTGTAAACATGGAAATATCTAAACCGCAATCTGCTTCAACCTGGAAATATCTACAACGCCATCTGTAAAAACATGGAAATATCCACACCACCATCTGTAAAAACATGGAAATATCTACACAGTCATCTGTATAAACATGGAAATATCTACACCACCATCTGTATAAACATGGAAATATCTACAATGCCATCTGTATTCACATGGATATATCTACACAGCCGTCTGTAAACATGGAAATACCTACACCCCTATCTCTTTAAACATGGAAATATCTACACCGCCATCTCTATAAACATGAAAATATCTACACTGCCATCTCCATAAACGTGGAACTAACTACAATGCCATCTCTATAAACATGGAAATATCTATACCGCCATATGTATAAACTTGGAAATATCTACGCCGCCATCTGAAGAAAAATGGAAATATCTACACTGCTATCTGTATAAACATGGATATACCTACACCACTATCTGTATAAACATGGAAATATCTACACAGCTATCTGTATGGACATGGAAATACCTACACCGCTATCTGTATAAATATGGAAAGATCTACACCACGATCTTTATAAACATGGAAATAACAACCCCGCTATCTGTATAAACATGGAAATATCTACAACGCTATCTGTGTAAACATGGAAATGTCTACACCGCTATCTGTGTAAACATGGAAATGTCTACAGCGCTATCTGTGTAAAGATGGAAATATTTACACCGCTTTCATTGTAAAAATGGAAATATCTATACCGCTATCTGTGTAAACATGGAAATATCTACTCTGCTATCTGTATAAACATGGAAATATCTACACCGCTATCTGTATAAACATGGAAATATCTCCACAGCTATCTGTATAAACATGGGAATATCTACACCGCGATCTATATAAACATGAAAATATCTACACCGATATCTGTATAAAAATGCAATTATCTACACCGCTATCTGTATAAACATGGAAATACCTACATCGCTATCTTTATAAACATGGAAATATCTACATTGCTATCACTATGAAGATGGAAATACCTACACCGCCATCTGTATAAACATGCAAATATCTCCACCGCTATCTGTATAAACTTGGAAATATCTACAACAATATCTGTGTAAACGTGGAAATATCTACACAACTATCTGTGTAAACATGGAAATGTCTTCACCGCTATATGTGTAAAGATTCAAATTTCTACACCGTGAGCTCTGCAAATTTGGAAATATCTACACCGCTATCTGTGTAAACATGGAAAGAAGTAAAACGCTATCTGTATAAACATGGAAATATCTACAACGCCATCTGTATAAACATGGAAATATCTTCACCGTCATCTGTATAAAGATGGGAATATCTGCACCGCTAGCTGTACAACATTGGAAATATCTACACCGCTATCTGTGTAAACATGGAAATATCTATACAGCTAACTGTGTAAACATGGAAATATCTACACTGATATCTGTAAAAACATGGAAATATCCACACCATGATCTGCGTATACATAGAAATATCCACATCGCTATCTGTATAAACATTGAAATATCTACACCGCTATCTGTATAAACATGGAAATATCTAAACTGCTATCTCTATAAACTTGGAAATATCTACAACGCTTTCTGTGTAATCATGGAAATATCTACACAGCCATCTGTGTAAACATGGAAATATCTACACCGCTATCTGTGTAAAGATGGAAATATCTACACCGCAATCTGTGCAAAGATGGAAATCACTACATCGCTATCTCTATAAACATGGAAATATCTGCATTGCTATCTGTATAAACAGGAAAATATCTACACCACTATCTCTATAAACATGGAAATACCTACACCACAATATGTATAAACATGGAAATATCTAGGCAGTCATCTGTATAAACATGGAAATATCTACACCGCCATCTCTATAAACTTGGAAATATCTACACGGCCATCTGTATGAACATGGAAAAATCTACACCGCAATCTGTATAAACATGGAAATATCTCCACTGCTATCTGTTTAAATATGGAAATATCTACACAGTCGTCTGTATATACATGGAAATATCTACAACACCATCTCTACAAACATGGAAATATCTACACTGCCGTCTGTATACACATGGAAATATCTACACAGCCATCAGTATATACATGGAAACATCTGCACCGCTATCTCTGTACACATGGAAATACCTACACTGCAATCTCTATAAACATGGAAATATCTACACCACAATCTTTATAAACATGGAAATATCCACACCGCAGTCTCTATAAACATGAAAATATCTACAACGCTATCTCCATAAATATGGAAATATCTACACCGCCATCTCTGTAAACATGGAAATATCTACACTGCTATCTGTATAAACATGGAAATATCCACACTGCCATCCGTATAAAGATGGAAATATCTACACCGCGAGCTGTATAAACATGGAAATATCCACACCGCTATCTGCACAAACATGGAAATACCTACACCGCCATCTCTATAAACATGGAATTATCTACACCGCTATCTCTATAAACATAGAAATATCTACATCGCCATGTCTATAAACATGGAAATATCTACACTTCCATCTGGATATTCATGGAAATATCTATATCGCCCTCTGTGTAAACTTAGAAATATCTACACCGCCATCTGTATAAACATAGAAATATTTTCACTGCCATCTTCTGAAAGATGGAAATATCTACACCGCGATCTGCATAAACATGGAAATATCTACACCTCTACCTGTATAAACATGGAAATATCTTCACTGTTCTCTGTATAAATATGGAAATATCTACACTGCTCTCTGTATAAACATGGAAATGTCTACACCACTATCAGTACAAACATGGAAATATCCACATGGCTATTTCTATAAACATAGAAATATCTACACCGCCATCTGTGTAAGCATGGAAATAACTACACAGTTATCTGTATAAACATGGAACTACCTACACCGCCATCTGAATAAACAAGGAAATATCTACATCAGTATTTGTATGAATATGGAAATATCTGCACCGCTTTCTCTATAAACATGGAAACCTCCACATTGTTATCAGTATAAAGATGGAAATATCTACACTGCTGTCTGTATAAACATGGAAATATCTACACCGCTATCTGTATAAACATGGAAATATCTACACCGCTATCTGTATAAACATGGAAATATCTACACCGCTATCTGTATAAATATGGAAATATCTACAATGCTATCTGAGTAAACATGGAAATATCTAAAGAGCTATCTGTGTAAAAATGGAAATATCTATACCGCTATCAGTATAAACATGGAAATAGCTACTCCGATATCTGTATAAAGACTGAATTATGTACACCGCCATCTGTATAAACATGGAAATAACTACACCGCCATCTGAATAAACATGGAAATACCTACACCGCTATCAGTATAAGCATGGAAATATCTACACTGCTATCTCTATAAAGATAGAAATAACTACACCACTGTCTGTATAAACATGGAAATATCTACACTGCTGTCTCTATAAACATGGAAATATCTATACCGCAATCATTATAAACATGTATATATCTACACAGCTGTCTCTAAAAACACGGATATATCTTCACCGCTGTCTCTATAAACATGCAAATATCTACACCGCTGTCTCCATAAACTTGGAAATATCTACACGGCTATCTCTATAAAGGTGGAAGTATCTACACCGCTGTCTCTGTAAACATGGAAATATCTACACCGCTATCTCTATAAACTTGGAAATATCTACACCGCTATCTCTATAAACGTGGAAATATCTACAACGCTATCAGTATAAACTTGTAAATGTCTACACCGCTACCTGTATAAACATACAAATACTACACCGCTATCTCTATAAAATGGAAATATTTACACCGCTATGTGTATACACGTGGAAATATCTACACCGCTACCTGTATAAACGTGGAAATATCTACACCGCTATCTCTGTAAACGTGGAAATATCTACACCACATTCTGTATAAACGTGGAAATATCTACTCCGATATCTCTGTAAATGACTAAACATTTAAACGGCTATCTGTATAAACAAGGAAATATTTACACTGCTATCTCTATAAACATGGAAGTATTTACTACGCTATGTGTATAAACATGGAAATATGTACACCGCTATCTCTATAAACTTGGAAATAGCTACACTGCCATCTGTATAAAGATGGAAATATCAAGACCACGAGCTGTATAAACATGGAAATATCTACACTGCTATCTGTAAAAACATGGAAAAACCAACTCCGCCATCTGTATAATCATGGAAATATCCACACTGCTATCTCTATAAACATCGAAATATCTACACCGACATCTGTAATAACAAGGAAATATGTACACAGTCATCTGTACAAACATGGAAATATCCACACCTCCACCAGAATAAACATGGAAATATTTCACCTGCCATCTGTATACACATGGAAAAATCTACACAGCCATCAGTATAAACATGGAAATATCTGCACCGCTATCTCTGTAAACGTGGAAATATCTAAACCGCTATCTGTATAAACCTGGAAATATCTTCAACGCTATCGGTATAAACATGGAAATATCTACACCGCTATCTGTCTTAACATGAATATATCTACACCGCCATCTGTATAAACATGGTAAAACCTCCACCGCAATCTCTATAAACCTGGAAATATCTACAACGCTATCTGTGTAAAGATGGAAATATCTACACAGCTATCTGTGAAAACATAGAAATATCTACACCGGTATCTGTATAAACATGGAAATAGCTACACTGCTGTCTCTATAAACATGGAAAGATCTACACCGCTATCATTATTTATATGGAAATATCTATGACGCTGTCTCTAAAAACATGGAAATAACTACACCGCTGTCTCTATGAACATGTAAATATTTACACCGCTTTCCCCATAAACTTGGAAATATCTACACGGCTATCTCTATAAAGGTGGAAGTATCTACAGGGCAGTCTCTATAAACATGGAAATATCTACACCGCTATCTCTGTAAACGTGCAAATATATACAACGGTGTCTCTGTAAACATGGAAATATCTACACCGCTATCTCTATAAACATGGAAATATCTACACCGCTATATCTATAAACGTGGAAATATCTACACAGATATCAGTATAATCGTAGAAATATCTACACCGCTATCTGTATAAACTTGCAAATATCTTCACCGCTATCTCTGTAAACGTGGAAATATCTACACCGCTATGTGTATAAACGTGGAAATATCTACACCACTATCTCTATAAACGTGGAAATATCTGCACCGCTATCTCTGTAAACGTGGAAATATCTAAACCACTTGCTGTATAAACGTGGAAATATCTACACCGCTATCTCTGTAAAGGTGTAAACATTTAAACCGCTCCCTGAATAAACATGGAAATATTTACACAGATGTCTCTATAGACATGGAAATATTTACCACGCTATTTGTATAAACATGGAAATATGTACACCGCTATCTCTATTAACATGGAAATACCTACACTTCCATATGTATAAAGATGGAAATATCAACACTGCGAGCTGTATAAACACGGAAATATCTACACCGCTGTCTGTATAAACATGGAAATACCAACACCGCTACCTGTATAAACACGGAAATATCTTCAACGCTATCTGTATAATCATGGAAATATCCACACCGCTATCTGTATAAACATGGAAATAACTACACCGCTATCTGTATAAACATGGAAATATGTACACCGCTCTCTGTGTAAATATGGAAATACCTACACCGCTATCTGTGTAAAGATGGAAATAACCACACCGCAATCTGTGCAAATATGGAAATATCTACACCGCTATCACTGTAAGCATGGGTATACCTACACCGCTATCTGTTCAAACATGGAAATATCTACACCGCTATCTGTATAAGCATGGAAATATCTGGAACACAATCTGTATAAACATGGTAATATCTACACATGTATCTTTATAAACATGGAAATATCTGTGCTGCTATCTGTATAAACATGGAAATACCTACTCCGCTATCTGTAAAAATATGGAAATATCTACAACGCTATCTGTATAAACATGGAAATGTCTACACCGCTATCTGTATAAACATGGAAATACCTTCACAGTCATCTGTGTAAACGTGGAAATATCTACACCACTATCTGTGTAAACATGGAAATATCTACACTGCCATCTATATATACATGGAAATATCTACAGAGCTATCTCTATAAATATGGAAATATCTACACTGCTATCTCTATAAAATGGAAATAGCCACACCGCTATCTGTATAAACATGGTAATATCTACACCATCATCTGTAAAACAAGGAAATATCTACACTGTCATCTGTATAAATATTGAAATCTCTACACCTCCCTCTGTATAAACATGGAAATATCTACACTGCCATCTGTATACACATGGAAATATCTACACAGCCATCTGTATAAACATGGAAATATCTACAGCGATATCTGCATAAACATGGAAATATCTACACCGCTATCTGTATAAACATGGACATATCTACAACACTTTCTGTGTAAACATGGAAATATCAACACAGCTATCTGTGTAAACATGGAATTATGTACAGTGCTATCTGTGTAAAGATGGAAAAATCTACACCGCAATCTGTGCAAATATGGAAATTTCTACACCGCTATCTCTGTAAACATGGAAATATCTACACCGCTGTCTGTATAAACATGGAAATATCTACACCGCTATCTGTATAAACATGGAAATATCTACACCGCCATCTCTATAAACATTGAAATATCTACACTGCTATCTGTATAAACATGGAAATATATACACCGCTATCTGATTAAATATGGAAATAGCTTCACCGCTATCTCTATAAACATGGAAATGCCTACATAGCTATCTCTACAACCATGGAAATATCTACATGGCTATCTCTATAAACATGGAAATATCTATACCGACATCTGCATAAACATGGAAATACCTACACAGTCATCTGTATAAACATGGAAATATTTACACCGCTATCTGTATAAACATGGAAATATCTACACAGCCGTCTGTAAAAACATGGAATTATCTGCACAGTCATCTGTATAAACGTGGAAATATCTACACATCCATCTGTATAAAAATTTAAATATCTACACAGCCATCTGTATAAGCATGTAAATATCTACACCGCTATCTCTATAAACATGGAAATAACTACACGGCTATCTCTATAAAAATGGAAATATCTACTCCGCTATCTGTAGAAACATGGAAATATCTACACCGCGATCTGTATAAACTTGGAAATATCTACACCGCCATCTGTATAAACATGGAAATATCTCCACCGCCATCTGTATAAACATGGAAATATCTACAGAGCTATCTGCATAAACATGGAAATATCTACACAGTCATCTGCATATACATGGAAATATCTTCACCGCAATCTCTATAAACACGGAAATAGCCACACCGATATCTGTATAAACATGGAAATATCTACAACGCCATCTTTAAAAACATGGAAATATCTACACAGTCGTCTGAATAAACATGGGAATATCTACACCTCCCTCTGTATAAACATGGAATTACCTACACTGCCGTCTGTATAAGCACGGAAATAACTACACCGCTATCTGTATAAACATGGTAATACCTCCACCGCTATCTCTATAAACATGGAAACTTCTACAACGCTATCTGTTTAAAGATGGAAATATCTACACCGCAGTCTGTGCAAAGATGGAAATATCTACAACACTATCTCTATTAACATGGAAATATCTGCACCGCTATCTGTAGAATCATGGAAATATCTACACTGCTAACTCTATAAACATGGAAATATCTACACCGCCATCTCTATAAACATGGAAATATCTACACTGTCATCTGTATATACATGGAAATATATAAACCACCATCTCTATAAACATGGAAATATTTACACTGCCATCTGAATACACATGGAAATATCTACACAGCCTTCAGTATAAACGTGGAGACATCTGCACCGCTATCATCTCTATACACATGGAAATACCTACACCAGAATCTCTATAAACATGGAAGTGCCTACACCGCCATGTCTACAAAAATGGAAATAACTACACCGACATCTGTATAAACATGAAAATATTTACACCCCCACCTTCATAAACATGGAACTATCTACACTGCCATCTGTGTAAACATGGAAATATCGTCACCGCTATCAGTTTAAACATGGAAATACCTTCACAGTCATCTGCATATACATGGAAATACCTACACCGCTATCTCTATAAACATGGAAATAGCCACACCGCTATCTGTATAAACATGGAAATAACTTCACCGCCATCTGTAAAAACATGGAAATATCTACACAGTTATCTGCATAAACATGGGAATATCTACACCTCCATCTGTATAAACATTGAAATATCTGCACCGGTCTCTGTGTAAACATGGAAATATCTCCACCGCTATCTGTATATACATGGAAATATCTACACCGCTGTCTGTATAAATATGGAAATATCTACACAGTCAACTGTATATACATGGAAATATCTACAACACCATCTCTACAAACATGGAAATAACTAAACTGCCATCTGTATACACATGGAAATATCTACACAGCCATCAGTATAAAGATGGAAACACCTGCACAGCTCTCTCTGTACACATGGAAATACCTACACCGCAATCTCTATAAACATGGAAATATCTACACCAAAATCTTTCTAAAACAGGTAAATATATACACCGCCGTCTCTATAAACATGAAAATATCTACAACGCCATCTCCATAAACATGGAAATATCTACACCGCCATCTGTGTAAACATGGAAATATCTACACAGCTATCTGTATAAACTTGGAAATATCTACACTGCCATCTCTATAAAGATGGAAATATCTACACCGCGAGCTGTATAAACATGGAAATATCTACATCGCTATCAGTATAAACAGGGAAATACCAACACCACTATCTGTAAAAACATGGAAATATCTACACCGCTATCTCTATAAACATGGAAATATCTACACCACTACCTCTATAAACATGGAAATACCTACACCGCCATCTCTATAAACATGGAATTATCTACACCGCTATCTCTATAAACATAGAAATATCTACACCGCCATCTCTATAAACATGGAAATATCTAAACTTCCATCTGGATAAACATGGAAATATCTATACCGCCCTCTGTGTAAATTTGGAAATATCTACACCACCATCTGTATAAACATTGAATAATCTACACTGCTCTGTAGAAAGATGGAAATATCTACAATGCGATCTGCATAAACATGGAAATATCTACACCTTTACGTGTATAAACATGAAAATATCTACACTGCTCTCCGTATAAATATGGAAATATCTGCACCGCTAACTGCATAAACATGGAAATGTCTACACCGGTATCTGTATAAATATGGAAATATCCACATGGCTATCTCTATAAACATGGAAATATCTACACCGCCATCTGTATAAACATGGAAATACCCACACAGTTTTCTGTATAAACATGGAAATATCTACACCGCTATCTCTATAAACATGGAAATATCTACACTGCTATCTGTATAAACATGGAAATATCTGCACCGCAATTTGTGCAAAGATGCAAATATATACAGCGCTATCTGTATAAACATGAAAATATCTACACAGTCATCTGAATATACATGGTAATATCTTCACAACCATCTCTATAACCAGGAAAATATCTAAACTGCCATTCGTATACACATGGAAATATCTACACAGCCATCAGTATAAACATGGAAACATCTGCACCGCTATCTCTATACACATGGAAATACCTACACTGCAATCTACATAAACATGGAAATATATACACTGCAATCTCTATAAACATGGAAATATCTACAACTCCATCTCTAAAAACATGAAAATATCTACAACGCCATCTCCATAAACATGGAACTATCTACACCGCCATCTGGGTAAACATGGAAATATCTACACCACTATCTCTATAAACATGGAAATACCTACACTGCCACCTGTATAAAGATGGAAATATTTACACGGTGAGCTGTATAACCATGGAAATACCTACACCGCTATCTGTATACAGATGGAAATAACATCACCAATATCTGTAGAAACATGGAAATATCTACACGGCTATCTGTATAAACTTGGAAATATCTACACCGTTATTGGTATAAACATGAAAATATCTACAACTCCATCTGTATAAACATGGAAATATCTCCACCGCTATCTGCATAAACATGGAACTATCTCCACCACTATCTGTATAAATATGGAAATATCTACACCACTATCTGTATAAGCATGGAAATGTCTACACCACTATCTGTATAAACATGGAAATATATACACCACTATCTGTATAAACATGGAAACATCTGCATTGCTATCTGTATAAACACGGAAATATCTCCACCGCTATCTGTATAATCTTGGAAATATCTGCACAGCTATCTGTATAAATATGGAAATATCTACACCGCTATCAGTATAAACATGGAAATACCTACACTGCTATCAGTATAAACATGGAATTATCTACACCGCTATCTGTGTAAAGATGGAAATATCTACACCGCAATCTGTGCAAAGATGGAAATTTTTACACTACTATCTGTATAAACATGGAAATATCCACAGTGCCATCTGTATAAACATGTAAATATCTACACAGCCGTGTGTATAAACGGGGAAATATCTACACAGCCATCTCTATAAACATGGAAGTATCCTCACCGCTATCTGTATAAACATGGAAAAAGCCACACCGCTATCTGTATAAACATGGAAATATCTACACTGCCATCTGTATACACATGGAAATATCTACACTGCCATCAGTATAAACATGGAAATATCTACACCGCTGTCTCTATAAACATGGAAATACCTACACCACTATCTGTATAAACTTGGAAATATCTACACTGCTATCTGTATAAATTTGGAAATATCTACACGGCCATCTGTATGAACATGGAAAAATCTCCACAGCGATCTGTATAAACATGGAAATATCTACACAGTCATCTGTATATACATGGAAATATCTACAACACCATCTCTACAAACATAGAAATATCTAGACTGCCGTCTGTATACACATGGAAATATCTACACAGCCATCAGTATATACATGGAAACATCTGCACCGCTATCTCTGTACACATGGAAATACCTACACTGCAATCTCTATAAACATGGAAATATCTACACCACAATCTTTATTAACATGGAAATATCTACACCGCCGTCTCTATAAACATGAAAATAACTACAACGCCATCTCCATAAACATGGAAATATCTACACCGCCATCTCTGTAAACATGGATATGTCTATACTGCTATCTTTATAAACATGGAAATATCCACCCAGACATCTGTATAAAGATGGAAATATCTACACCGCGAGCTGTATAAAAATGGAAATATCAACACCGCTATCTGCACAAACATGGAAATACCTACACCGCCATCTCTATAAACATGGAATTATCTACTCCGCTATCTCTATAAACATAGAAATATCTACACCGCCATGTCTATAAACATGGAAATATCTACATTTCCATCTGGATAAACATGGAAATACCTATACCGCCATCTGTGTAAACTTGGAAATATCTACACCGCCATCTATATAAACATAGAAATAATTTACACTGCCATCTGTAGAAAGACGGAAATTTCTACACCGCGATCTGCATAAACATGGAAATATCTACACTTCTACTTGTATAAACATGGAAATATCTACACTGCTCTCTGTATAAATATGGAAATATCTACACCGCTATCTGTATAAACTTGGAAATGTCTACACCGCTATGTGTATAAACATGGAAATATCCACATGGCTATTTCTATATACATGGAAATATCTACACCGCCATCTCTATAAGCATGGAAACACCTACACAGTTATCTGTATAAACATGGAAATAACTACACCGCTATCTCTATAAACATGGAAATATCTACACTGCTATCTGTATAAACATGGAAATAACTTCACCGCAATCTGTGCAAAGATGGAAATATATAGAGCGCTATCTCTATAAAGATGGAAATATCTACACCGCTATCTATATAAACATGGAAATATCTACACCGCCATCTGTATAAACATGGAAATATCTACACAGTCATCTGTATATACATGGAAAAACCTTCACAGCCATCTCTATTAACATGAAAATATCTACACTGCCATTCTTATACACATGAAAATATCTACACAGCCATCAGTATAAACATAGAAACATCTGCACCGGTATCTCTATACACATGGAAATACCTACACTGCAATCTCTATAAACATGGAAATATATACACCGCCATCTCTATAAACATGAAAATATCTACACCGACATCTCCATAAACATGGAATTATCTACACTGCCATCAGGGTAAACATGGAAATATCTACTCCTCTATCTCTATAAACATGGAAATATCTACACTGCCATCTGTATAAAGATGGAAATATCTACACTGAGAGCTGTATAAACATGGAAATATCTACACCGCTATCTGTATACACAGGGAAATACCAACACCAATATCTGTATAAACATGGAAATATCTACACGGCTATCTGTATAAACTTGGAAATATCTCCACCGCTATCTTCATAAACCTGGAAATATCTCCACCGCTATTTGTATAAATATGGAAACATCTACACCACTATCTGTATAAGCATTGAAATATCTACACCACTCTCTGTATAAACATGGAAATATATACACCGCTATCAGTATGAACATGAAAATACCTACATCGCTATATGTATAAACCTGGAAATATCTCCACGGGTATCTGTATAAACATGGAAATACCTACACCACTATCTCTTTAAACATGGAAATATTTACACCGTTATCTGCATAAATATGGAAATATTTACAACGCTATCTGTGTAAACTTGGAAATATCTACACAGCTACCTGTGAAAACATGGAATTATCTACTCCGTTATCTGTATAAACATTGAAATATCTACATCATCGTCTGTATATACATGGAAATATCCACACTGCCCTCTGTATAAACATGGAAATATCTACACCGTTATCAGTATAAACATGGAAATATCTACACCGCTATCTCTATAAACATGGAAATAATTACACCACCATATCTATAAACATGGAATTATCTACACCGCTATCTCTGTAAATATACAAATATCTACACCGCCATCTCTATAAACATGGAATTATCTACACCGCCATCTGAATAAACATGGAAATATTTACACCGCCATCTGTATAAATATGGAAATATCTACACCGCCATCTCTATAAACATGGAAATACCTTCACTGCCTTCTGTAGAAAGATGGAAATACCTACACCGCGATCTGTATAAAGATGGAAATTTCTACACCGCTTCCTGTATAAACATGGAATTACCTACACCGCTATCTGTATAAACATGGAATTATCCACACCACGATTCGTATAAACATGAAAATATCTACACCGCTATCTGTATAAACATGCAAATATCTACACCGCTATCTTTATAAACTTGGAAATATCTACACCGCTATCTGTATAAATATGGAAATATCTACACCGTTATCTCTGTAAACATGGAAATGTCTACACCGCTAACTGTATAAACATGGAAATATCTAAACCGCTGTCTCTATAAACATGGAAATATTACACAGCCATCTCTATACACATGGAAATATCTACACCGCTATCTCTATAAACATAGAAATAACCACACCCCTAACTGTATAAACATGAGAATTTCTACACCGCTATCTGTATAAATATGGAAATAACTACACCGCTATATCTATAAACATGGAAATGTCTACAAAACTATCTGTATAAACATGGAAATATCTAAACCGCTATCTCTGTAAACATGGAAATATCTACAACGCTATCTGTGTAAACAAGGAAATATCTACAGGGCTATCTACATAAACCTTGAAATATCTACACCGCTATCTGTGCAAACATGGAAATATCTACACCGTTATCTGTGTAAATATAGCAATAGCTACACCACTATCAGGGTAAATATGGAAACACCTACACCGCTGTCTGTGTAAACATGGAAATATCTACACCGCTATCTATAGAAATATGGAAATATCTACACGGCTATCTGTGTAAAAATGGAAATATCTACACCACTATCTGCGCATACATGGAAATAAATCCACCGCCATCTGTAAAAACATGGAAATATCTACACTGCCATGTCTATAAACATGGAAATATCAACAACGCTATCTGTATAAACATGGAAGTATCAAAACCACCATCTGTATAAACTTGCAAATATCTACACCGACATGTGTAAACATGGAAATATCTACACCGCTATCTGTATAAACATGCAAATTTCTACACCATGATCTGTATAAACATGGAAAGATCTACACCGCTATCTGTATAAACATGGAAATACCTACACCGATATCTGTTAAACATGGAAATATCTACACAATCATTTGTATAAACATGGAAATATCTACACCACTACCTGTATAAACATGGAAATATCTGCACTGCCATCTGTATACACATGGAAATATCTACACAGCCATCTCTATAAACATGGAAATACCTACACTGCTATCTGTATTAACATGAAAATATCTACAACGGTATCTGTGAAAACAAGGAAATATCTACAACGCTGTCTATCTAATCATGGAAATATCTACTCCGCTATCTTATAAAGATGGAAATATATACACCGCTATCAGTGTAAAGATGGAAATATCTAAACCGCTATCTGTGTAAACATGGAAATATATACACCACTATCTATATAAACATGGAAATATCTACAGCACTATCTGTGCAAACATGGAAATATCTCCAACACTATCTGTGCAAACATGGAAATATCTACGCCACCATCTGTATAAACATGGAAATATCCACACTGCCATCTCTATAAACATGGATATATCTACACAGCCATCTGTAAAACCGTGGAAATATCTACACCGCCATCTGTATAAACATGGAAATATCTACACCACCATCTGTATAAACAGGAAATATCTACAATGCCATCTGTAGAAAGATGGAAATATTTACGCCGCAATCTGAATAAACTTGGAAATATCTGCAGCGCTATCTGTATAAACATGGAAATACCTACAACGCTATCTGTATAAACAAGGAATTATCTTCACCATGATATGTATAAACATGGAAATATCTACACCGCTATCTGTATAAACATGGAAATACCTACAACACTATTTGTATTAACATGGAACTATCTATACAGCTATCTATATATATATGGAAATATCTACACAGCTATCTCAATAAACATGGACATATCTACATCACTATCTGTATGAACATGGAAATATCTACAACGCTATGTCTATAAACATGGAAATATCTATATCGCCATCTCTATGAACATGGAACTATCTACACCGCCACGTGCATAAACATGGAAATAACTACACTGCAATCTGTATACACATGGAAATACTTAAACAGCCGTCTTTATAAACATGGAAATATCTACACCGCTACCTCTATTAACATGGAAATACCTACACCGCAAACTCTATAAACATGGAAATACCTACACCGCCATCTGTATAAACATAGAAATATCCAAACTGCAATCTGCAGAAAGGTAGAAATATCTACACCGTGATCTGTATAAACATGGAAATATCTACACCGCTATCTGTATAAACCTGGAAATATCTACAACGCTATCTGTATAAACATGGAAATATCTACAACGCTATCTCTATAAACATGGAAATGTCTACACCGCCATCCGTATAAACATGGAAATAACCACACAGTCATCTGTATAAACATGGAAATATCTACACCACCACCTGTATTAACATGGAAATATCTACACCGCCATCTGTGTACACATGGAAATATCTACACACCCATCTGTATAAACATGGAAACGTCTAAACCGCTATCTGTATAAACATGGAAATATCTACACCGCCATCTCCATCAACATGGAACTATCTACACCCCCATCTGTATAAACATGGAAATATCTACACCGCTATCTGTATATACATGGAAATATCTACACTGCCATCTGTATAAACACGGAAATACCAACACCGCTATCTGTATAAACATGGAATTACCAACACCGCAATCTGTAAAAACATGGAAATATCTACACCGCCATCTTTATAAACATGGAAATATCTACACCGCTATCTCTATAAACATGGAGATATCTACACCACGATCTCTATAAACATCGAAATATCTACACCGCTATCTGTGTAAACATGGAAATATCTACACCGCTATCTGTATATACATGGAAAAATCTACACCGCTATCTGTATAAACATGGAAATACCTACACGGCCATCGGTATAAATATGGAAATACCTATACCGCTATCTCTGAAAACATGGAAATATATACACCGCCATCTGCATAAACATGGAAATGTCTACACCGCTATCTCTGTAAACATGGAAATATCTACACCGCTATCTGTATAAACATGGAAATATCTACACTGCCATCTGTAAACATGGAAATATGTACAGTGCCATCTGTATAAACATGGAAATATCTACACTGCCATCTGTACACACATGGAAATATCTACACAGCCATCTGTATAACCAGGGAAATATCTCCACCGCTATCAGTATAAACATGGAAATATCTACACCGATATCTGTATAAACATGGAAATATCTACACCGCTATCTGTATAACCATGGAAATATATACAATGCTATCTGTGTAAACATGGGAATATGTACACAGCTATCTGTGTAAACTTGGAAATATCTACACAGCTTTCTGTGTAAAAATGGAAATATCTACACAGCAATCTGTGCAAAGATGGAAATATCTACACCGCCATCTGTATAAACGTAGAAATATCTACACCGCTATCTGTATAAACATGGAAATATCTACACCGCAATCTGTATAAACATGGAAATATCTACACCGCTATCGATATAAATATGAAATATCTAAACATCCATCTCTATAAAAATGCAAATATCTACACTGCTATCTGTATAAACATGGAAATATCTTCACTGCTATCTCTAAGAACATGGATATATCTACACCGCTATCTCTATAAACATGGAAATATCTACACCGCCATCTCTTTAAACATGGAAATATCTACACCGCCATCTGTATAAACATGGAAATATCTACTCCGTTATCTGTATAAACATGGAAATACCTACACCACGATCCATATAAACACGGAAATATCTATACCGCGATCTGTATAAACATGGAAATATCTAGACCGCTATCTGTATAAACATGGAAATATCTACACAGCTATCTCTATAAACATAGAAATATCTACACGGCCATCTGTATAAACATGGAAATACCTACAAAGTCATCTGTATAAATATGGAAATATCTACACAGCCATCTGTATATACATGGAAATATCTACACCGCTATCTGTATAAACATGGAAATATCTACACCGCTATTTGTATAAACAAGGAAATATCTACACCGCCATATGTTTAAACTTGGAAATATATACACAGACATCTGTTTATACATGGAAATATCTACACCGCTATCTGTATAAACATGCTAATAACTACACCGCTATCTGTATAAATTTGGAAATATTTGCACCGCTATCCCTATAAACATGGTAATATCAACACCGCGATCTGTATAAACATGGAAATATCTACACCATGATCTGTATAAACATGGAAACATCTACACCGCGATCTCTATAAACATGGAAATATCTACACCGTGATCTGTATAAACATGGAAATATCTACACAGCCACCTCTATAAACATGGAAATATCTACACCCCTATCTGTATAAACATGGAAATATCCACACAGCTATCTCTATAAACGTGGAAAAATCAACACCGCAATCTCTATGAACAAGGAAATATCTACACCGCCATCTCTATAAACATGGAAATATCTACACCGTGATCAGTATAAACATGGAAATATCTACACCGCTATCTGCGTAAACATGGAAATATCTCCACTGCTATCTCCATAAACATCGAAATATCTACACCGCCATCTGTATAAACATGGAAATACTTACAAAGTAATCTGCATAAACATGGAAATATCTACACCGCCATCTGTATAAACATGGAAATATCTACTCAGCCATGTGTATATACATGGAAATATTTACACAGCTATCTATATAAACATGGAAAGAACTACACCGCTATCTGTATAAACATGGAAATATCTCCACTGCTATCTCTATAACCATCGAAATATCTACACCGCCATCTGTATAAACATGGAAATACTTACAAAATTATCTGCATAAACATGGAAATATCTACACGGCCATCTGCATAAACATGGAAATATCTACAATGCCATCTGTAGAAAGATGGAAATATCTACACTGCAATCTGTGTAAACATGGAAATAACTACACCAATATCTGTAAAAACATGGAAATATCTACACCGCTATCTGTATAAACATGGAAATATCTACAAAGCGATCTGTATAAACATGGAAATATCTACAGCGCCATCTCTATAAACATTGAAATATCTACACTGCCATCTGTAAAAACATGGAAATATCTAAACAGTCACCTAAATAAACATGGAAATATCTACACCACCATCTGTATAAACATGGAAATACCTACAATACCATCTGTATACACCTAGAAATATCTACACAGACAACTGTATAAATATGGAAATATCTACACCGCCATCAGTATAAACGTGGAAATATCTACACTGCCATCTGTAGAAAGATGGAAATATCTACACCGCTATCTCTATAAATATGGAAATATCTACACCGCCATCTTTATAAACATGAAAATATCTACACTGCCATCTCCATAAAGATGGAAGTGTCTACTCCGCCATGTGTATAAACACGGAAATATCTACACCACCATCTGTGAAAACATGGAAATATCTACACCGCTATCTGTATGAACATGGAAATATCTACAACGCCATCGGCATATCCATGGAAATATCTACGCTGCCGTCTTTATAAACACGGAAATATCGACACGGCCATCTGTTTATAGATGGATATATCAATACCGCCATCTGTAAACACATGGAAATACCTGTACAGTCATCTTTATAAACATGGAAATATCTACAATGCCATCTATATACACATGGAAATATCTACACAGCCATCTGTATAAACATGTAAATATCTACACTGCTATCACTATAAACATGGAAACATCTACACCGCCATCTCTATAAACATGAAAATATCTACGCTGCCATCTCCATAAACATGGAACTAACTACTCCGCCATCTGTATAAACATGGAAACATGTACACCGCCATCTGTGTGAATAAGGAAAGATTTACAATGCCATCTGTATAAAGATATACATATGTGCACCGCGAGCTGTATAAACATGGAAATATCTACATCGCTATCTGTATAAACGTGGAAATACCAACACCGCTATTGGTATAAACATGGAAATATCTACAACGCCATCTATATAAACATGGAAATATCTACACCGCTATGTCTATAAACATGGAAACACCTACACCGCTATCTCAATAAACATGGAAATATCTACACCACTATCTCTATAAACATGGAAATATCTACACTGCAATCTGTATAAACATGGAAATATCTACAACGCGATCTGTAGAAACATGGAAATATCTACACCGCGATCTGTATAAACATGGAAATATCTACACCGTGATCTGTATAAACATGGAAATATCTACACCGCCATCTCTAGAAACATGGAAATATCTACACCCCTATCGGTATAAACATGGAAATATCCACACAGCTATCTCTATAAACATGGAAAAATCAACACCGCTATCTCTATGAACAAGGAAATATCTACACCGCCATCTCTATAAACATGGAAATATCGACACCACGATCAGTACAAACATTGAAATATCTACACCGATATCTGCATAAACATGGAAATATCTCCACTGCTATCTCTATAAACATCGAAATATCTACACCGCCATCTGTATAAACATGGAAATACTTACAAAGTTATCTGTATAAACATGGAAATATCTACACCGCCATCTGTATAAACATGGAAATATCTACACAGCCATGTGTATATACATGGAAATATCTACACCGCTATCTATATAAACATGGAAATAACTACACCGCTATCTGTATAAACATGGAAATATCTACACCGCCATATACATATCCATAGAAATATCTGTGCCGCCATCTGTATAAACATAGAAATATCTACACGGTCATCTGTGTATAGATGGAAATATCAACAACGCCATCTGTACTAACATGGAAATATCTGCACCGCTATCTGTATAAACATGGAACTATCTACACCGCGGTCTGTATAAACATGGAAATATCCACACCGCTATCAGTATAAACATGGAAATATCTACACCGCTATCTCTATAAACATGGAAATATCTACAAAGCCATCTGTATAAACATGGAAATACCTACACAGTCATGTGTAGGAACATGGAAATATCTACACTGCCATCTGTAAAAACATGGAAATATCTACACAGCCCTCTGTATAAATATGGAAATATCTGCATAGGCATCTGTATAAACATGGAAATATCTGCACTGCTATCTGAATAAACTTGGAAATTCATACACTGCTGTCTCTATAAACATGGAAATATGTACACCGCTCTGTGTATAAACATGGAAATATATCCACTGGTGTCTGTATAAACATGGAAATATCCACACCACCATCTGTATAAACATGGAAATATCTACACCGCTATCTGAATAAACATGGAAATATCTGCACAGCTATCTCTATAAACATGGAAATACCAACACCGCCAGCTGTATAAACGTGGAAATATCTACAAAGTCACCTGTATAAACATGGAAATATCTACAGAGCCATCTGTATAAACATGGAAATATCTACACAGCCATCTGTATATACATAGAAATATCTACACCGCTATCTGTATGAACATGGAAATAACTACACCGCTATTTGTATAAACAAGGAAATATCTTCACCGCCATCTGTTTAAACATGGAATTATATACACAGACATCTGTTTATACATGGAAATGTCTACACCGCTCTCTGTATAAACATGCTAATAACTACACCGCTATCTGTATAAATGTGGAAATATTTGCAACGCTATCCATATAAACATGGTAATATCAACACCGCGATCTGTATAAACATGGAAATATCTACACCATGATCTGTATAAACATGGAAATATCCACACCGCGATCTGTATAAACATGGAAATATCTACACCGTGATCTGTGTAAACATGGAAATATCTACAACGCCCTCTCTATAAACATGGAAATATCTACACCCCTATCTGTATAAACATGGAAATATCCACACAGCTATCTCTATAAACGTGGAAAAATCAACACCACTATCTCTATGAACAAGGAAATATCTACACCGCCATCTCTATAAACATGGAAATATCTACACCGCGATCAGTATAAACATGGAAATATCTACACCGCTATCTGCATAAACATGGATATATCTCCACTGCTATCTCTATAAACATCGAAATATCTACACCGCCATCTGTATAAACATGGAAATACTTACAAAGTTATCTGTATAAACATAGAAATATCTACACCGCCATCTGTATAAACATGGAAATATCTACACAGCCATGTGTATATACCTGGAAATATCTACACCGCTATCTATATAAACATGGAAAGAACTACACCGCTATCTGTATAAACATGGAAATATCTCCATTGCTATCTCTATAAACATCAAAATATCTACACCGTCATCTGTATAAACATGGAAATACTTACAAAGTTATCTGCATAAACATGGAAATATCTACAACGCCATCTGTATAAACATGGAAATATCTACAATGCCATCTGTAGAAAGTTGGAAATATGTACACCGCAATCTGTGTAAACATGGAAATAACTACACCAATATCTGTAAAAACATGGAAATATCTACACCGCTATCTGTATAAACATGGAAATATTTACACTGTGATCTGTATAAACATGGAGATATCTACAGCGCCATCTCTATAAACATTGAAATATCTACACTGCCATCTGTAAAAACATGCAAATATCTACACAGTCATATGAATAAACATGGAAATATCTACACCGCCATCTGTATAAACAAGGAAATACCGACAATACCATCAGTATACACATGGAAATATCTACATAGACATCTGTATAAATATGGAAATATCTACACCGCCATCAGTATAAACGTGGAAATATCTACACTGCCATCTGTAGAAAGATGGAAATATCTAAACCGCTATCTCTATAAATATGGAAATATCTACACTGCCATCTTTATAAACATGAAAATATCTACACTGCCATCTCCATAAAGATGGAAGTATCTACTCCGCCATGTGTATAAACACGGAAATATCTACACCAACATCTGTGAAAACTTGGAAGTATCTACACCGCTATCTGTATAAACATGGAAATATCTCCACTGCTATCTCTATAAACATGGAAATATCTACACCACCATCTGTATAAACATGGAAATACCTATACAGTCATCTGTGTAAACATGGAAATATCTACACCACCATCTGTATAAACATGGAAATATCTATACCGCTATCTGCATAAACATGGAAATATCTCCACAGCTATCTCTATAAATATGGAAATATCTACACCGCCATCTGTATAAACATGGAAATACCTATACAGTCATCTGTGTAAACATGGAAATATCTACACCACCATCTGTATAAACATGGAAATATCTACAATGCCATCTGTATACACATGGAAATACCTACTCGGCAATCTGTGTATAGATGGAAATATCAACACACCCATCTGTACAAACTTGGAAATATCTACACGACTATCTCTGTAAACTTGGAAATATCTACACTGCGGTCTGTATAAACACGGAAATATCTACACCACCATCTGTGAAAACATGGAAATATCTACACCGCTATCTGTATAAACATGGAAATATCTACACAGCTATCTCTATAAACATGGAAATACCTACACCGCCATCTGTATAAACATGCAAATACCTACAAAGTCATCTGTATAAACATGGAAATATCTACACAGCCATGTGTATAAACATGGAAATATCAACACAGCCATCTGTATATAAATGGAAATATCTACACCGCTATCTGTATAAACATGGAAATAACTACACCACTATTTGTATAAAAAAGGAAATATCTACACCGCCATCTGTTTAAACATGGAAATATATACAGTCATCTGTGTATACATGGAAATATCTACACCGCTATATATATAAACTTGCTAATAACTACACGGCTCTCTGTGTAAATGTGGAAATATTTGCACCGCTATCCCTATTAACGTGGTAATAACAACACCGCGATCTGTATAAACATGGAAATATCTACACCGTGATCTGTATAAACATGGAAATATCTACACCACCATCTCTATAAACATGGAAATATCTACACCCCTATCTTTATAAACATGGAAATATCCACACAGCTATCTCTATAAACATGGAAATATCTACACCGCCATCTCTATAAACATGAAAATATCTACACTGCCATCTCCATAAACATGGACCTAACTACTCCGCCATCTGTATAAACATGGAAACATCTAGACCGCCACCTGTTTGAATAAGGAAATATCTACAATGCCACCGGTATAAAGATATAAATATCTGCACCGCAAGCTGTATAAACATGGAAATATCTACACCACCATCTGTATAAACATAGAAATAGCTACAATACCATCTGTATACACATGGAAATATCTACACAGACATCTGTATAAATATGGAAATATCTACACCGCTATCTCTATAAACATGGAAATATCTACACCGCCATCTGTATAAACATGGAAATACCTATACAGTCATCTGTGTAAACATGGAAATATCTCCACTGCTATCTCTATAAACATCGAAATACCTACACCGTCATCTCTATAAACATGGAAATACTTAAAAAGTTATTGGTATAAACATGGAAATATCTACACCGCCCTCTGTATAAACATGGAAATATCTACACAGCCATGTATATATACATGGAAATATCTACACCGATATCTATATAAAAATGGAAATAACTACACCGCTATCTGTGTAAACATGGAAATATCTACACTGCCATCTACATATCCATGGAAATACCTGCGCCGCCATCTGTAAAAACATGGAAATATCTACACGGTCATCTGTGTATAGATGGAAATATCAACACCGCCATCTATACAAACATGGAAATATCTGCACCGCTGTCTGTATAAACATGGAAATATCTACACCGCGGTCTGTATAAACATGGAAATATCTAAACCGCTATCTGTATAAACATGGAAATATCTACACCGCTATCTCTATAAACATGGAAATATCTTCACCGTGATCTGTATAAACATGGAAATATCTACAACGCCATCTCTATAAACATGGATATATCTACACCCCTATCTGTATAAACATGGAAATATCCACACAGCTATCTCTATAAACGTGGAAAAATCAACACCACTATCTCTATGAACAAGGAAATATCTACACCGCCATCTCTATAAACATGGAAATATCTACACCGCGATCAGTATAAACATGGAAATATCTACACCGCTATCTGCATAAACATGGAAATATCTCCACTGCTATCTCTATAAACATCGAAATATCTACACCGCCATCTGTATAAACATGGAAATACTTACAAAGTTATCTGTATAAACATGGAAATATCAACACCGCCATCTGTATAAACATGGAAATATCTACACAGCCATGTGTATATACCTGGAAATATCTACACCGCTATCTATATAAACATGGAAAGAACTACACCGCTATCTGTATAAACATGGAAATATCTCCATTGCTATCTCTATAAACATCGAAATACCTACACCGTCATCTGTATAAACATGGAAATACTTACAAAGTTATCTGCATAAACATGGAAATATCTACAACGCCATCTGTATAAACATGGAAATATGTACAATGCCATCTGTAGAAAGTTGGAAATATGTACACCGCAATCTGTGTAAACATGGAAATAACTACACCAATATCTGTAAAAACATGGAAATATCTACACCGCTATCTGTATAAACATGGAAATATTTACACTGCGATCTGTATAAACATGGAAATATCTACAGCGCCATCTCTATAAACATTGAAATATCTACACTGCCATCTGTAAAAACATGGAAATATCTACACAGTCATATGAATAAACATGGAAATATCTACACCGCCATCTGTATAAACATGGAAATACCGACAATACCATCAGTATACACATGGAAATATCTACATAGACATCTGTATAAATATGGAAATATCTACACCGCCATCAGTATAAACGTGGAAATATCTACACTGCCATCTGTAGAAAGATGGAAATATCTACACCGCTATCTCTATAAATATGGAAATATCTACACTGCCATCTTTATAAACATGAAAATATCTACACTGCCATCTCCATAAAGATGGAAGTATCTACTCCGCCATGTGTATAAACA
Source organism: Pan paniscus (assembly GCF_029289425.2). Taxonomy (NCBI): domain Eukaryota; kingdom Metazoa; phylum Chordata; class Mammalia; order Primates; family Hominidae; genus Pan; species Pan paniscus. Next base: position 3,130,456 of record NC_073259.2, read on the forward strand.
CGGAAATATCTACAACAACATCTGTGAAAACTTGGAAATATCTACACCGCTATCTGTATAAACATGGAAATATCTCCACTGCTATCTCTATAAACATGGAAATATCTACACCACCATCTGTATAAACATGGAAATACCTATACAGTCATCTGTGTAAACATGGAAATATCTACACCACCATCTGTATAAACATGGAAATATCTATACCGCTATCTGCATAAACATGGAAATATCTCCACAGCTATCTCTATAAATATGGAAATATCTACACCGCCATCTGTATAAACATGGAAATACCTATACAGTCATCTGTGTAAACATGGAAATATCTACACCACCATCTGTATAAACATGGAAATATCTACAATGCCATCTGTATACACATGGAAATACCTACTCGGCAATCTGTGTATAGATGGAAATATCAACACACCCATCTGTACAAACTTGGAAATATCTACACGACTATCTCTATAAACTTGGAAATATCTACACTGCGGTCTGTATAAACACGGAAATATCTACACCACCATCTGTGAAAACATGGAAATATCTACACCGCTATCTGTATAAACATGTAAATCTCTACACAGCTATCTCTATAAACATGGAAATACCTACACCGCCATCTGTATAAACATGCAAATACCTACAAAGTCATCTGTATAAACATGGAAATACCTACAATACCATCTGTATACACATGGAAATATCTACACAGACATCTGTATAAACATGGAAATATCTACACTGCCATCTGTAGAAAAATGGAAATATCTACACCGCTATCTCTATAAATATGGAAATATCTACACCGCCATCTCTATAAACATGAAAGTATCTACACTGCCATCTCCATAAAGATGGAATTATCTACTCCGCCATGTGTATAAACACGGAAATATCTACACCACCATCTGTGAAAACATGGAAATATCTACACCGCTATCTGTATAAACATGGAAATATCTACACCGCCATCTGCATGTCCATGGAAATATCTACGCCGCCATCTGTATAAACATGGAAATATCTACACGGCCATCTGTGTATAGATGGAAATATCAACACCGCCATCTGAATAAACATGGAAATATCTACACCGCTATCTCTATAAACATAGAAATATCTGCACTGCCATCTGTAAAAACATGGAAATACCTATACAGTCATCTGTATAAACATGGAAATATCTACAATGCCATCTGTATACACATGGAAATATCTACACAGCCATCTGTATAAACATGTAAATATCTACACTGCCATCTCCATAAACATGGAAATATCAACACCGACATCTCTATAAACATGAAAATATCTACACTGCCATCTCCATAAACATGGAAATAACTACTCTGCCATCTGTATAAACATGGAAACATCTACACCGCCGTCAGTGTGAATAAGGAAATATCTACAATGCCGTCTTTGTAAAGATATAAATATCTGCACCGTGAGCTGTATAAACATGGAAATATCTACATCGCTATCTGTATAAACGTGGAAATACCAACACATTTATCGGTATAAACATAGAAATATCTACACCAGTATCTGTATAAACATGGAAATATCTACACTGCTATCTGTATAAACATGCTAATAACTACACCGCTATCTGTATAAATGTGGAAATATTTGCACCGCTATCCCTATAAACATGGTAATATCAACACCGCGATCTGTATAAACATGGAAATATCTACTCAATGATCTGTATAAACATGGAAATATCTACACCGTGATCTGTATAAACATGGAAATATCTAAACCGTGATCTGTATAAACATGGAAATACCTACACCGCCATTTCTATCAACATGGAAATATCTACACGCCTATCTGTACAAACATGGAAATATCCACACCGCTATCTCTATAAACATGGAAAAATCAACACCGCTATCTCTATGAACATGGAAATATCTACACCGCCATCTCTATAAACATGGAAATATCTACACCGCGATCAGTATAAACGTGGAAATATCTACACCGCTATCTGTATAAACATGGAAATATCTCCACTGCTATCTCTATAAACATCGAAATATCTACACCGCCATCTGTATAAACATGGAAATACTTACAAAGTTATCGGTATAAACATGGAAATATCTACAATGCCATCTGTATGAACATGGAAATATCTACACAGCCATGTGAATATATATGGAAATATCTACACCGCTATCTATATAAACATGGAAAAACTACACCGCTATCTGTGTAAACATGGAAATATCTACACGGTCATCTGTGTATAGATGGAAACATCAACACCGCCATCTATAGAAACATGGAAATATCTGCACCGCTATCTGTATAAACATGGAAATATCTACACCGCAGTCTGTATAAACATGGAAATATGCACACCGCTCTCTGTGTAAATATGGAAATACCTACACCGCTATCTGTGTAAAGATGGAAATAACTTCACCGCAATCTGTGCAAATATGGAAATATCTACACCGCTATCACTGTAAGCATGTGTATATCTACACCGCTATCTGTTCAAACATGGAAATATCTACACCGCTATCTGTATAAGCATGGAAATATCTGGAACACGATCTGTATAAACATGGTAATATCTACACATGTATCTTTATAAACATGGAAATATCTGTGCTGCTATCTGTATAAACATGGAAATACCTACTCCGCTATCTGTAAAAATATGGAAATATCTACAACGCTATCTGTATAAACATGGAAATGTCTACACCGCTATCTGTATAAACATGGAAATACCTTCACAGTCATCTGTGTAAACGTGGAAATATCTACACCACTATCTGTGTAAACATGGAAATATCTACACTGCCATCTATATATACATGGAAATATCTACAGAGCTATCTCTATAAATATGGAAATATCTACACTGCTATCTCTATAAAATGGAAATAGCCACACCGCTATCTGTATAAACATGGTAATATCTACACCATCATCTGTAAAACAAGGAAATATCTACACTGTCATCTGTATAAATATTGAAATCTCTACACCTCCCTCTGTATAAACATGGAAATATCTACACTGCCATCTGTATACACATGGAAATATCTACACAGCCATCTGTATAAACATGGAAATATCTACAGCGCTATCTGCATAAACATGGAAATATCTACACCGCTATCTGTATAAACATGGACATATTTACAACACTTTCTGTGTAAACATGGAAATATCAACACAGCTATCTGTGTAAACATGGAATTATGTACAGTGCTATCTGTGTAAAGATGGAAAAATCTACACCGCAATCTGTGCAAATATGGAAATTTCTACACCGCTATCTCTGTAAACATGGAAATATCTACACCACTGTCTGTATAAACATGGAAATATCTACACCGCTATCTGTATAAACATGGAAATATCTACACCGCCATCTCTATAAACATTGAAATATCTACACTGCTATCTGTATAAACATGGAAATATATACACCGCTATCTGATTAAATATGGAAATAGCTTCACCGTTATCTCTATAAACATGGAAATGCCTACACAGCTATCTCTACAACCATGGAAATATCTACATGGCTATCTCTATAAACATGGAAATATCTATACCGACATCTGCATAAACATGGAAATACCTACACAGTCATCTGTATAAACATGGAAATATTTACACCGCTATCTGTATAAACATGGAAATATCTACACAGCCGTCTGTAAAAACATGGAATTATCTACACAGTCATCTGTATAAACGTGGAAATATCTACACATCCATCTGTATAAAAATTTAAATATCTACACAGCCATTTGTATAAACATGTAAATATCTACACCGCTATCTCTATAAACATGGAAATAACTACACGGCTATCTCTATAAAAATGGAAATATCTACTCCGCTATCTGTAGAAACATGGAAATATCTACACCGCGATCTGTATAAACTTGGAAATATCTACACCGCCATCTGTATAAACATGGAAATATCTCCACCGCCATCTGTATAAACATGGAAATATCTACAGCGCTATCTGCATAAACATGGAAATATCTACACAGTCATCTGCATATACATGGAAATATCTTCACCGCAATCTCTATAAACACGGAAATAGCCACACCGATATCTGTATAAACATGGAAATATCTACAACGCCATCTTTAAAAACATGGAAATATCTACACAGTCGTCTGAATAAACATGGGAATATCTACACCTCCCTCTGTATAAACATGGAATTACCTACACTGCCGTCTGTATAAGCACGGAAATAACTACACCGCTATCTGTATAAACATGGTAATACCTCCACCGCTATCTCTATAAACATGGAAACTTCTACAACGCTATCTGTTTAAAGATGGAAATATCTACACCGCAGTCTGTGCAAAGATGGAAATATCTACAACACTATCTCTATTAACATGGAAATATCTGCACCGCTATCTGTAGAATCATGGAAATATCTACACTGCTAACTCTATAAACATGGAAATATCTACACCGCCATCTCTATAAACATGGAAATATCTACACAGTCATCTGTATATACATGGAAATATATAAACCACCATCTCTATAAACATGGAAATATTTACACTGCCATCTGAATACACATGGAAATATCTACACAGCCTTCAGTATAAACGTGGAGACATCTGCACCGCTATCATCTCTATACACATGGAAATACCTACACCAGAATCTCTATAAACATGGAAGTGCCTACACCGCCATGTCTACAAAAATGGAAATAACTACACCGACATCTGTATAAACATGAAAATATTTACACCCCCACCTTCATAAACATGGAACTATCTACACTGCCATCTGTGTAAACATGGAAATATCGTCACCGCTATCAGTTTAAACATGGAAATACCTTCACAGTCATCTGCATATACATGGAAATACCTACACCGCTATCTCTATAAACATGGAAATAGCCACACCGCTATCTGTGTAAACATGGAAATATCTTCACCGCCATCTGCAAAAACATGGAAATATCTACACAGTTATCTGCATAAACATGGGAATATCTACACCTCCATCTGTATAAACATTGAAATATCTGCACCGGTCTCTGTGTAAACATGGAAATATCTCCACCGCTATCTGTATATACATGGAAATATCTACACCGCTGTCTGTATAAATATGGAAATATCTACACAGTCAACTGTATATACATGGAAATATCTACAACACCATCTCTACAAACATGGAAATAACTAAACTGCCATCTGTATACACATGGAAATATCTACACAGCCATCAGTATAAAGATGGAAACACCTGCACCGCTCTCTCTGTACACATGGAAATACCTACACCGCAATCTCTATAAACATGGAAATATCTACACCAAAATCTTTCTAAACAGGTAAATAAATACACCGCCGTCTCTATAAACATGAAAATATCTACAACGCCATCTCCATAAACATGGAAATATCTACACCGCCATCTGTGTAAACATGGAAATATCTACACAGCTATCTGTATAAACTTGGAAATATCTACACTGCCATCTCTATAAAGATGGAAATATCTACACCGCGAGCTGTATAAACATGGAAATATCTACATCGCTATCAGTATAAACAGGGAAATACCAACACCACTATCTGTAAAAACATGGAAATATCTACACCGCTATCTCTATAAACATGGAAATATCTACACCACTACCTCTATAAACATGGAAATACCTACACCGCCATCTCTATAAACATGGAATTATCTACACCGCTATCTCTATAAACATAGAAATATCTACACCGCCATCTCTATAAACATGGAAATATCTAAACTTCCATCTGGATAAACATGGAAATATCTATACCGCCCTCTGTGTAAATTTGGAAATATTTACACCACCATCTGTATAAACATTGAATAATCTACACTGCTCTGTAGAAAGATGGAAATATCTACAACGCGATCTGCATAAACATGGAAATATCTACACCTTTACGTGTATAAACATGAAAATATCTACACTGCTCTCCGTATAAATATGGAAATATCTGCACCGCTAACTGCATAAACATGGAAATGTCTACACCGGTATCTGTATAAACATGGAAATATCCACATGGCTATTTCTATAAACATGGAAATATCTACACCGCCATCTGTATAAACATGGAAATACCCACACAGTTTTCTGTATAAACATGGAAATATCTACACCGCTATCTCTATAAACATGGAAATATCTACACTGCTATCTGTATAAACATGGAAATATCTGCACCGCAATCTGTGCAAAGATGCAAATATATACAGCGCTATCTGTATAAACATGAAAATATCTACACAGTCATCTGAATATACATGGTAATATCTTCACAACCATCTCTATAACCAGGAAAATATCTAAACTGCCATTCGTATACACATGGAAATATCTACACTGCTATCTGTATAAACATGGAAATACCTTCACCGCAATCTGTGCAAAGATGGAAATATATAGAGCGCTATCTCTATAAAGATGGAAATATCTACACCGCTATCTATATAAACATGGAAATATCTACACCGCCATCTGTATAAACATGGAAATATCTACACAGTCATCTGTATATACATGGAAAAACCTTCACAGCCATCTCTATTAACATGAAAATATCTACACTGCCATTCTTATACACATGAAAATATCTACACAGCCATCAGTATAAACATAGAAACATCTGCACCGGTATCTCTATACACATGGAAATACCTACACTGCAATCTCTATAAACATGGAAATATATACACCGCCATCTCTATAAACATGAAAATATCTACACCGGCATCTCCATAAACATGGAATTATCTACACTGCCATCAGGGTAAACATGGAAATATCTACTCCTCTATCTCTATAAACATGGAAATATCTACACTGCCATCTGTATAAAGATGGAAATATCTACACTGAGAGCTGTATAAACATGGAAATATCTACACCGCTATCTGTATACACAGGGAAATACCAACACCAATATCTGTATAAACATGGAAATATCTACACGGCTATCTGTATAAACTTGGAAATATCTCCACCGCTATCTTCATAAACCTGGAAATATCTCCACCGCTATTTGTATAAATATGGAAATATCTACACCACTATCTGTATAAGCATTGAAATATCTACACCACTCTCTGTATAAACATGGAAATATATACACCGCTATCAGTATGAACATGAAAATACCTACATCGCTATATGTATAAACCTGGAAATATCTCCACGGGTATCTGTATAAACATGGAAATACCTACACCACTATCTCTTTAAACATGGAAATATTTACACCGTTATCTGCATAAATATGGAAATAATTACAACGCTATCTGTGTAAACTTGGAAATATCTACACAGCTACCTGTGAAAACATGGAATTATCTACTCCGTTATCTGTATAAACATTGAAATATCTACATCATCGTCTGTATATACATGGAAATATCCACACTGCCCTCTGTATAAACATGGAAATATCTACACCGTTATCAGTATAAACATGGAAATATCTACACCGCTATCTCTATAAACATGGAAATAATTACACCACCATATCTATAAACATGGAATTATCTACACCGCTATCTCTGTAAATATACAAATATCTACACCGCCATCTCTATAAACATGGAATTATCTACACCGCCATCTGAATAAACATGGAAATATTTACACCGCCATCTGTATAAATATGGAAATATCTACACCGCCATCTCTATAAACATGGAAATATCTTCACTGCCTTCTGTAGAAAGATGGAAATATCTACACCGCGATCTGTATAAAGATGGAAATTTCTACACCGCTTCCTGTATAAACATGGAATTACCTACACCGCTATCTGTATCAACATGGAATTATCCACACCACGATTCGTATAAACATGAAAATATCTACACCGCTATCTGTATAAACATGCAAATATCTACACCGCTATCTTTATAAACTTGGAAATATCTACACCGCTATCTGTATAAATATGGAAATATCTACACCGTTATCTCTGTAAACATGGAAATGTCTACACCGCTAACTGTATAAACATGGAAATATCTAAACCGCTGTCTCTATAAACATGGAAATATTACACAGCCATCTCTATACACATGGAAATATCTACACCGCTATCTCTATAAACATAGAAATAACCACACCCCTAACTGTATAAACATGAGAATTTCTACACCGCTATCTGTATAAATATGGAAATAACTACACCGCTATATCTATAAACATGGAAATGTCTACAAAACTATCTGTATAAACATGGAAATATCTAAACCGCTATCTCTGTAAACATGGAAATATCTACAACGCTATCTGTGTAAACAAGGAAATATCTACAGGGCTATCTCCATAAACCTTGAAATATCTACACCGCTATCTGTGCAAACATGGAAATATCTACACCGTTATCTGTGTAAATATAGCAATATCTACACCACTATCAGTGTAAATATGGAAACACCTACACCGCTGTCTGTGTAAACATGGAAATATCTACACCGCTATCTATAGAAATATGGAAATATCTACACGGCTATCTGTGTAAAAATGGAAATATCTACACCACTATCTGCGCATACATGGAAATAACTCCACCGCCATCTGTAAAAACATGGAAATATCTACACTGCCATGTCTATAAACATGGAAATATCAACAACGCTATCTGTATAAACATGGAAGTATCAAAACCACCATCTGTATAAACTTGCAAATATCTACACCGACATGTGTAAACATGGAAATATCTACACCGCTATCTGTATAAACATGCAAATTTCTACACCATGATCTGTATAAACATGGAAAGATCTACACCGCTATCTGTATAAACATGGAAATACCTACACCGATATCTGTTAAACATGGAAATATCTACACAATCATTTGTATAAACATGGAAATATCTACACCACTACCTGTATAAACATGGAAATATCTGCACTGCCATCTGTATACACATGGAAATATCTACACAGCCATCTCTATAAACATGGAAATACCTACACTGCTATCTGTATTAACATGAAAATATCTACAACGGTATCTGTGAAAACACGGAAATATCTACAACGCTGTCTATCTAATCATGGAAATATCTACTCCGCTATCTTATAAAGATGGAAATATATACACCGCTATCAGTGTAAAGATGGAAATATCTACACCGCTATCTGTGTAAACATGGAAATATATACACCACTATCTATATAAACATGGAAATATCTACAGCACTATCTGTGCAAACATGGAAATATCTCCAACACTATCTGTGCAAACATGGAAATATCTACGCCACCATCTGTATAAACATGGAAATATCCACACTGCCATCTCTATAAACATGGATATATCTACACAGCCATCTGTAAAACCGTGGAAATATCTACACCGCCATCTGTATAAACATGGAAATATCTACACCACCATCTGTATAAACAGGAAATATCTACAATGCCATCTGTAGAAAGATGGAAATATTTACGCCGCAATCTGAATAAACTTGGAAATATCTGCAGCGCTATCTGTATAAACATGGAAATACCTACAATGCTATCTGCATAAACAAGGAATTATCTTCACCATGATATGTATAAACATGGAAATATATACACCGCTATCTGTATAAACATGGAAATACCTACAACACTATTTGTATTAACATGGAAGTATCTATACAGCTATCTATATATATATGGAAATATCTACACAGCTATCTCAATAAACATGGACATATCTACATCACTATCTGTATGAACATGGAAATATCTACACCGCTATGTCTATAAACATGGAAATATCTATATCGCCATCTCTATGAACATGGAACTATCTACACCGCCACGTGCATAAACATGGAAATAACTACACTGCAATCTGTATACACATGGAAATACTTAAACAGCCGTCTTTATAAACATGGAAATATCTACACCGCTACCTCTATTAACATGGAAATACCTACACCGCTAACTCTATAAACATGGAAATATCTACACCACTATCTCTATAAACATGGAAATACCTACACCGCCATCTCTAAAAACATGGAAATATCTACACTGCCATCTGTATAAACATGGAAATATCTACACCGATATCTGCATAAACATTGAAATACCTACACCGCTATCTCTAAAAACATGGAAATATGTACACCGCCATCTCTATAAACATGGAAAAATCTACACCACCATCTATATAAAAAAGGAAATATCTACACCGCCATCTGTATAAATATGGAAATATCTACACCGCCATCTGTATAAACATAGAAATATCCACACTGCAATCTGCAGAAAGGTAGAAATATCTACACCGTGATCTGTATAAACATGGAAATATCTACACCGCTATCTGTATAAACCTGGAAATATCTACAACGCTATCTGTATAAACATGGAAATATCTACAACGCTATCTCTATAAACATGGAAATGTCTACACCACCATCCATATAAACATGGAAATAACCACACAGTCATCTGTATAAACATGGAAATATCTACACCACCATCTGTATTAACATGGAAATATCTACACCGCCATCTGTGTACACATGGAAATATCTACACACCCATCTGTATAAACATGGAAATGTCTAAACCGCTATCTGTATAAACATGGAAATATCTACACCGCCATCTCCATCAACATGGAACTATCTACACCCCCATCTGTATAAACATGGAAATATCTACACCGCTATCTGTATATACATGGAAATATCTACACTGCCATCTGTATAAACACGGAAATACCAACACCGCTATCTGTATAAACATGGAATTACCAACACCGCAATCTGTATAAACATGGAAATATCTACACCACCATCTTTATAAACATGGAAATATCTACAACGCTATCTCTATAAACATGGAGATATCTACACCACGATCTCTATAAACATCGAAATATCTACACCGCTATCTGTGTAAACATGGAAATATCTACACCGCTATCTGTATATACATGGAAAAATCTACACCGCTATCTGTATAAACATGGAAATACCTACACGGCCATCGGTATAAATATGGAAATACCTATACCGCTATCTCTGTAAACATGGAAATATATACACCACCATCTGCATAAACATGGAAATGTCTACACCGCTATCTCTGTAAACATGGAAATATCTACACCGCTATCTGTATAAACATGGAAATATCTACACTGCCATCTGTATAAACATGGAAATATCTACAGTGCCATCTGTATAAACATGGAAATATCTACACTGCCATCTGTACACACATGGAAATATCTACACAGCCATCTGTATAACCAGGGAAATATCTCCACCGCTATCAGTATAAACATGGAAATATCTACACCGATATCTGTATAAACATGGAAATATCTACACCGCTATCTGTATAACCATGGAAATATATACAATGCTATCTGTGTAAACATGGGAATATGTACACAGCTATCTGTGTAAACTTGGAAATATCTACACAGCTATCCGTGTAAAAATGGAAATATCTACACAGCAATCTGTGCAAAGATGGAAATATCTACACCGCCATCTGTATAAACGTAGAAATATCTACACCGCTATCTGTATAAACATGGAAATATCTACACCGCAATCTGTATAAACATGGAAATATCTACACCGCTATCGATATAAATATGAAATATCTAAACATCCATCTCTATAAAAATGCAAATATCTACACTGCTATCTGTATAAACATGGAAATATCCTCACTGCTATCTCTATGAACATGGATATATCTACACCACTATCTCTATAAACATGGAAATATCTACACCGCCATCTCTTTAAACATGGAAATATCTACACCGCCATCTGTATAAACATGGAAATATCTACTCCGTTATCTGTATAAACATGGAAATACCTACACCACGATCCATATAAACACGGAAATATCTATACCGCGATCTGTATAAACATGGAAATATCTAGACCGCTATCTGTATAAACATGGAAATATCTACACAGCTATCTCTATAAACATAGAAATATCTACACGGCCATCTGTATAAACATGGAAATACCTACAAAGTCATCTGTATAAATATGGAAATATCTACACAGCCATCTGTATATACATGGAAATATCTACACCGCTATCTGTATAAACCTGGAAATATCTACACCGCTATTTGTATAAACAAGGAAATATCTACACCGCCATATGTTTAAACTTGGAAATATATACACAGACGTCTGTTTATACATGGAAATATCTACACCGCTATCTGTATAAACATGCTAATAACTACACCGCTATCTGTATAAATTTGGAAATATTTGCACCGCTATCCCTATAAACATGGTAATATCAACACCGCGATCTGTATAAACATGGAAATATCTACACCATGATCTGTATAAACATGGAAACATCTACACCGCGATCTCTATAAACATGGAAAAATCTACACCGTGATCTGTATAAACATGGAAATATCTACACAGCCACCTCTATAAACATGGAAATATCTACACCCCTATCTGTATAAACATGGAAATATCCACACAGCTATCTCTATAAACGTGGAAAAATCAACACCGCAATCTCTATGAACAAGGAAATATCTACACCGCCATCTCTATAAACATGGAAATATCTACACCGTGATCAGTATAAACATGGAAATATCTACACCGCTATCTGCGTAAACATGGAAATATCTCCACTGCTATCTCTATAAACATCGAAATATCTACACCGCCATCTGTATAAACATGGAAATACTTACAAAGTAATCTGCATAAACATGGAAATATCTACACCGCCATCTGTATAAACATGGAAATATCTACTCAGCCATGTGTATATACATGGAAATATTTACACAGCTATCTATATAAACATGGAAAGAACTACACCGCTATCTGTATAAACATGGAAATATCTCCACTGCTATCTCTATAACCATCGAAATATCTACACCGCCATCTGTATAAACATGGAAATACTTACAAAATTATCTGCATAAACATGGAAATATCTACACGGCCATCTGCATAAACATGGAAATATCTACAATGCCATCTGTAGAAAGATGGAAATATCTACACTGCAATCTGTGTAAACATGGAAATAACTACACCAATATCTGTAAAAACATGGAAATATCTACACCGCTATCTGTATAAACATGGAAATATCTACAAAGCGATCTGTATAAACATGGAAATATCTACAGCGCCATCTCTATAAACATTGAAATATCTACACTGCCATCTGTAAAAACATGGAAATATCTAAACAGTCACCTAAATAAACATGGAAATATCTACACCACCATCTGTATAAACATGGAAATACCTACAATACCATCTGTATACACCTGGAAATATCTACACAGACATCTGTATAAATATGGAAATATCTACACCGCCATCAGTATAAACGTGGAAATATCTACACTGCCATCTGTAGAAAGATGGAAATATCTACACCGCTATCTCTATAAATATGGAAATATCTACACCGCCATCTTTATAAACATGAAAATATCTACACTGCCATCTCCATAAAGATGGAAGTGTCTACTCCGCCATGTGTATAAACACGGAAATATCTACACCACCATCTGTGAAAACATGGAAATATCTACACCGCTATCTGTATGAACATGGAAATATCTACAACGCCATCTGCATATCCATGGAAATATCTACGCTGCCGTCTTTATAAACACGGAAATATCGACACGGCCATCTGTTTATAGATGGATATATCAATACCGCCATCTGTAAACACATGGAAATACCTGTACAGTCATCTTTATAAACATGGAAATATCTACAATGCCATCTATATACAGATGGAAATATCTACACAGCCATCTGTATAAACATGTAAATATCTACACTGCTATCACTATAAACATGGAAACATCTACACCGCCATCTCTATAAACATGAAAATATCTACGCTGCCATCTCCATAAACATGGAACTAACTACTCCGCCATCTGTATAAACATGGAAACATCTACACCGCCATCTGTGTGAATAAGGAAAGATTTACAATGCCATCTGTATAAAGATATACATATGTGCACCGCGAGCTGTATAAACATGGAAATATCTACATCGCTATCTGTATAAACGTGGAAATACCAACACCGCTATTGGTATAAACATGGAAATATCTACAACGCCATCTATATAAACATGGAAATATCTACACCGCTATGTCTATAAACATGGAAACACCTACACCGCTATCTCAATAAACATGGAAATATCTACACCACTATCTCTATAAACATGGAAATATCTACACCGCAATCTGTATAAACATGGAAATATCTACAACGCGATCTGTAGAAACATGGAAATATCTACACCGCGATCTGTATAAACATGGAAATATCTACACCGTGATCTGTATAAACATGGAAATATCTACACCGCCATCTCTAGAAACATGGAAATATCTACACCCCTATCTGTATAAACATGGAAATATCCACACAGCTATCTCTATAAACATGGAAAAATCAACACCGCTATCTCTATGAACAAGGAAATATCTACACCGCCATCTCTATAAACATGGAAATATCTACAACGCTATCTGTATAAACATGGAAATATCTACAACGCTATCTCTATAAACATGGAAATGTCTACACCGCCATCCATATAAACATGGAAATAACCACACAGTCATCTGTATAAACATGGAAATATCTACACCACCATCTGTATTAACATGGAAATATCTACACCGCCATCTGTGTACACATGGAAATATCTACACACCCATCTGTATAAACATGGAAATGTCTAAACCGCTATCTGTATAAACATGGAAATATCTACACCGCCATCTCCATCAACATGGAACTATCTACACCCCCATCTGTATAAACATGGAAATATCTACACCGCTATCTGTATATACATGGAAATATCTACACTGCCATCTGTATAAACACGGAAATACCAACACCGCTATCTGTATAAACATGGAATTACCAACACCGCAATCTGTATAAACATGGAAATATCTACACCACCATCTTTATAAACATGGAAATATCTACAACGCTATCTCTATAAACATGGAGATATCTACACCACGATCTCTATAAACATCGAAATATCTACACCGCTATCTGTGTAAACATGGAAATATCTACACCGCTATCTGTATATACATGGAAAAATCTACACCGCTATCTGTATAAACATGGAAATACCTACACGGCCATCGGTATAAATATGGAAATACCTATACCGCTATCTCTGTAAACATGGAAATATATACACCGCCATCTGCATAAACATGGAAATGTCTACACCGCTATCTCTGTAAACATGGAAATATCTACACCGCTATCTGTATAAACATGGAAATATCTACACTGCCATCTGTATAAACATGGAAATATCTACAGTGCCATCTGTATAAACATGGAAATATCTACACTGCCATCTGTACACACATGGAAATATCTACACAGCCATCTGTATAACCAGGGAAATATCTCCACCGCTATCAGTATAAACATGGAAATATCTACACCGATATCTGTATAAACATGGAAATATCTACACCGCTATCTGTATAACCATGGAAATATATACAATGCTATCTGTGTAAACATGGGAATATGTACACAGCTATCTGTGTAAACTTGGAAATATCTACACAGCTATCCGTGTAAAAATGGAAATATCTACACAGCAATCTGTGCAAAGATGGAAATATCTACACCGCCATCTGTATAAATGTAGAAATATCTACACCGCTATCTGTATAAACATGGAAATATCTACACCGCAATCTGTATAAACATGGAAATATCTACACCGCTATCGATATAAATATGAAATATCTAAACATCCATCTCTATAAAAATGCAAATATCTACACTGCTATCTGTATAAACATGGAAATATCCTCACTGCTATCTCTATGAACATGGATATATCTACACCACTATCTCTATAAACATGGAAATATCTACACCGCCATCTCTTTAAACATGGAAATATCTACACCGCCATCTGTATAAACATGGAAATATCTACTCCGTTATCTGTATAAACATGGAAATACCTACACCACGATCCATATAAACACGGAAATATCTATACCGCGATCTGTATAAACATGGAAATATCTAGACCGCTATCTGTATAAACATGGAAATATCTACACAGCTATCTCTATAAACATAGAAATATCTACACGGCCATCTGTATAAACATGGAAATACCTACAAAGTCATCTGTATAAATATGGAAATATCTACACAGCCATCTGTATATACATGGAAATATCTACACCGCTATCTGTATAAACCTGGAAATATCTACACCGCTATTTGTATAAACAAGGAAATATCTACACCGCCATATGTTTAAACTTGGAAATATATACACAGACGTCTGTTTATACATGGAAATATCTACACCGCTATCTGTATAAACATGCTAATAACTACACCGCTATCTGTATAAATTTGGAAATATTTGCACCGCTATCCCTATAAACATGGTAATATCAACACCGCGATCTGTATAAACATGGAAATATCTACACCATGATCTGTATAAACATGGAAACATCTACACTGCGATCTCTATAAACATGGAAAAATCTACACCGTGATCTGTATAAACATGGAAATATCTACACAGCCACCTCTATAAACATGGAAATATCTACACCCCTATCTGTATAAACATGGAAATATCCACACAGCTATCTCTATAAACGTGGAAAAATCAACACCGCAATCTCTATGAACAAGGAAATATCTACACCGCCATCTCTATAAACATGGAAATATCTACACCGTGATCAGTATAAACATGGAAATATCTACACCGCTATCTGCGTAAACATGGAAATATCTCCACTGCTATCTCTATAAACATCGAAATATCTACACCGCCATCTGTATAAACATGGAAATACTTACAAAGTAATCTGCATAAACATGGAAATATCTACACCGCCATCTGTATAAACATGGAAATATCTACTCAGCCATGTGTATATACATGGAAATATTTACACAGCTATCTATATAAACATGGAAAGAACTACACCGCTATCTGTATAAACATGGAAATATCTCCACTGCTATCTCTATAACCATCGAAATATCTACACCGCCATCTGTATAAACATGGAAATACTTACAAAATTATCTGCATAAACATGGAAATATCTACACGGCCATCTGCATAAACATGGAAATATCTACAATGCCATCTGTAGAAAGATGGAAATATCTACACTGCAATCTGTGTAAACATGGAAATAACTACACCAATATCTGTAAAAACATGGAAATATCTACACCGCTATCTGTATAAACATGGAAATATCTACAAAGCGATCTGTATAAACATGGAAATATCTACAGCGCCATCTCTATAAACATTGAAATATCTACACTGCCATCTGTAAAAACATGGAAATATCTAAACAGTCACCTAAATAAACATGGAAATATCTACACCACCATCTGTATAAACATGGAAATACCTACAATACCATCTGTATACACCTGGAAATATCTACACAGACATCTGTATAAATATGGAAATATCTACACCGCCATCAGTATAAACGTGGAAATATCTACACTGCCATCTGTAGAAAGATGGAAATATCTACACCGCTATCTCTATAAATATGGAAATATCTACACCGCCATCTTTATAAACATGAAAATATCTACACTGCCATCTCCATAAAGATGGAAGTGTCTACTCCGCCATGTGTATAAACACGGAAATATCTACACCACCATCTGTGAAAACATGGAAATACCTACACCGCTATCTGTATGAACATGGAAATATCTACAACGCCATCTGCATATCCATGGAAATATCTACGCTGCCGTCTTTATAAACACGGAAATATCGACACGGCCATCTGTTTATAGATGGATATATCAATACCGCCATCTGTAAACACATGGAAATACCTGTACAGTCATCTTTATAAACATGGAAATATCTACAATGCCATCTATATACACATGGAAATATCTACACAGCCATCTGTATAAACATGTAAATATCTACACTGCTATCACTATAAACATGGAAACATCTACACCGCCATCTCTATAAACATGAAAATATCTACGCTGCCATCTCCATAAACATGGAACTAACTACTCCGCCATCTGTATAAACATGGAAACATCTACACCGCCATCTGTGTGAATAAGGAAAGATTTACAATGCCATCTGTATAAAGATATACATATGTGCACCGCGAGCTGTATAAACATGGAAATATCTACATCGCTATCTGTATAAACGTGGAAATACCAACACCGCTATTGGTATAAACATGGAAATATCTACAACGCCATCTATATAAACATGGAAATATCTACACCGCTATGTCTATAAACATGGAAACACCTACACCGCTATCTCAATAAACATGGAAATATCTACACCACTATCTCTATAAACATGGAAATATCTACACCGCAATCTGTATAAACATGGAAATATCTACAACGCGATCTGTAGAAACATGGAAATATCTACACCGCGATCTGTATAAACATGGAAATATCTACACCGTGATCTGTATAAACATGGAAATATCTACACTGCCATCTCTAGAAACATGGAAATATCTACAACCCTATCTGTATAAACATGGAAATATCCACACAGCTATCTCTATAAACATGGAAAAATCAACACCGCTATCTCTATGAACAAGGAAATATCTACACCGCCATCTCTATAAACATGGAAATATCGACACCACGATCAGTACAAACATTGAAATATCTACACCGATATCTGCATAAACATGGAAATACCTCCACTGCTATCTCTATAAACATCGAAATATCTACACCGCCATCTGTATAAACATGGAAATACTTACAAAGTTATCTGTATAAACATGGAAATATCTACACCGCCATCTGTATAAACATGGAAATATCTACACAGCCATGTGTATATACATGGAAATATCTACACCGCTATCTATATAAACATGGAAATAACTACACCGCTATCTGTATAAACATGGAAATATCTACACCGCCATATACATATCCATAGAAATATCTGAGCCGCCATCTGTATAAACATAGAAATATCTACACGGTCATCTGTGTATAGATGGAAATATCAACAACGCCATCTGTACTAACATGGAAATATCTGCACCGCTATCTGTATAAACATGGAACTATCTACACCGCGGTCTGTATAAACATGGAAATACCTATACAGTCATCTGTGTAAACATGGAAATATCTACACCACCGTCTGTATAAACATGGAAATATCTACAATGCCATCTGTATACACATGGAAATACCTACACGGCAATCTGTGTATAGATGGAAACATCAACACCGCCGTCTGTACAAACTTGGAATTATCTACACTGCTATCTCTATAAACATCGAAATATCTACACTGCGGTCTGTATAAACATGGAAATATCTACACCGGTATCTGTATAAACATGGAAATATCTAAACCACGATCTGTATAAACATGGAAATATATACAACACTATCTGTATAAACATGGAAATATCTGCACTGCTATCTCTATAGACATGGAAATATCTACAAAGCCATCTGTATAAACATGGAAATACCTACACAGTCATGTGTAGGAACATGGGAATATCTACACTGCCATCTGTATAAACATAGAAATATCTACACAGCCCTCTGTATAAATATGGAAATATCTGCATAGGCATCTGTATAAACATGGAAATATCTGCACCGCTATCTGTATAAACATGGAAATACCTACTCCGCTGTCTGCATAAACATGGAAATATGTACACCCCTATGTGTATAAACATGGAAATATCTCCACTGCTGTCTGTACAAACATGGAAATATCTCCACCGTTATCTGTATAAACATGGAAATATCTACAGCGCCATCTCTATAAACATTGAAAAATCTACACTGCCATCTGTAAAACATGGAAATATCAACACAGTCATCTGAATAAACATGGAAATATCTACACCATCATCTGTATAAACATGGAAATACCTACAATACCATCTGTATAAACATGGAAATACCTACAATACCATCTGTATAAACATGGAAATATCTACACAGACATCTGTATAAACATGGAAATAACTACACTGCCATCTGTAGAAAAATGGAAATATCTACACCGCTATCTCTATAAATATGGAAATATCTACACCGCCATCTCTATAAACATGAAAGTATCTACACTGCCATCTCCATAAAGATGGAAGTATCTACTCCGCCCTGTGTATAAACACGGAAATATCTACACCACCATCTGTGAAAACATGGAAATATCTACACCGCTATCTGTATAAACATGGAAATATCTACACCGCCATCTGCATGTCCATGGAAATATCTACGCCGCCATCTGTATAAACATGGAAATATCTACACGGCCATCTGTGTATAGATGGAAATATCAATACCGCCATCTGTATAAACATGGAAATATCTACACGGCCATCTGTGTATAGATGGAAATATCAACACCGCCATCTGTATAAACATGGAAATATCTACACCGCTATCTCTATAAACATAGAAATATCTGCACTGCCATCTGTAAAAACATGGAAATACCTATAGAGTCATCTGTATAAACATGGAAATATCTACAATGCCATCTGTATACACATGGAAATATCTACACAGCCATCTGTATAAACATGTAAATATCTACACTGCCATCTCCATAAACATGGAAATATCAACACCGACATCTCTATAAACATGAAAATATCTACACTGCCATCTCCATAAACATGGAAATAACTACTCTGCCATCTGTATAAACATGGAAACATCTACACCGCCGTCAGTGTGAATAAGGAAATATCTACAATGCCGTCTGTATAAAGATATAAATATCTGCACCGTGAGCTGTATAAACATGGAAATATCTACATCGCTATCTGTATAAACGTGGAAATACCAACACATCTATCGGTATATACATGGAAATATCTACACCAGTATCTGTATAAACATGGAAATATCTACACTGCTATCTGTATAAACATGCTAATAACTACACCGCTATCTGTATAAATGTGGAAATATTTGCACCGCTATCCCTATAAACATGGTAATATCAACACCGCGATCTGTATAAACATGGAAATATCTACTCAATGATCTGTATAAACATGGAAATATCTACACCGTGATCTGTATAAACATGGAAATATCTACACCGTGATCTGTATAAACATGGAAATACCTACACCGCCATCTCTATCAACATGGAAATATCTACACGCCTATCTGTACAAACATGGAAATATCCACACCGCTATCTCTATAAACATGGAAAAATCAACACCGCTATCTCTATGAACATGGAAATATCTACACCGCCATCTCTATAAACATGGAAATATCTACACCGCGATCAGTATAAACGTGGAAATATCTGCACCGCTATCTGTATAAACATGGAAATATCTCCACTGCTATCTCTATAAACATCGAAATATCTTCACCGCCATCTGTATAAACATGGAAATACTTACAAAGTTATCGGTATAAACATGGAAATATCTACAATGCCATCTGTATGAACATGGAAATATCTACACAGCCATGTGAATATATATGGAAATATCTACACCGCTATCTATATAAACATGGAAAAACTACACCGCTATCTGTGTAAACATGGAAATATCTACACGGTCATCTGTGTATAGATGGAAATATCAACACTGCCATCTATAGAAACATGGAAATATCTGCACCGCTATCTGTATAAACATGGAAATATCTACACCGCAGTCTGTATAAACATGGAAATATCTAAACCGCTATCTGTATAAACATGGAAATATCTACACCACTATCTCTATAAACATGGAAATATCTACACCGTGATCTGTATAAACATGGAAATATTTACACCGCTCTCTGTATAAACATGGAAATTCCTACACCGTTATCTGTATAAACATGGAAATATCTACACCGCTATCTCTATAAACATGGAAATATCTACACCGTGATCTGTATAAACATGGAAATATTTACACCGCTCTCTGTATAAACATGGAAATTTCTACACCGTTATCTGTGTAAATATGGAAATATTTACACCGCTATCTCTATAAACATGGAAATATCTACACCGCCATCTGTATAAACATGGAAATACCTATACAGTCATCTGTGTGAACATGGAAATATCTACACCACCATCTGTATAAACATGGAAATATCTACAATGCCATCTGTATACACATGGAAATACCTACACGGCAATCTGTGTATAGATGGAAACATCAACACCGCCATCTGTACAAACTTGGAATTATCTACACTGCTATCTCTATAAACATCGAAATATCTACACTGCGGTCTGTATAAACATGGAAATATCTACACCGGTATCTGTATAAACATGGAAATATCTAAACCACGATCTGTATAAACATGGAAATATATACAACACTATCTGTATAAACATGGAAATATCTGCACTGCTATCTCTATAGACATGGAAATATCTACAAAGCCATCTGTATAAACATGGAAATACCTACACAGTCATGTGTAGGAACATGGAAATATCTACAATGCCATCTGTATAAACATAGAAATACCTACACAGCCCTCTGTATAAATATGGAGATATATTCATAGGCATCTATAGAAACATGGAAATATCTGCACCGCTATCTGTATAAACATGGAAATATCTACACCGCGGTCTGTATAAACATGGAAATATCTAAACCGCTATCTGTATAAACATGGAAATATCTACACCACTATCTCTATAAACATGGAAATATCTACACCGTGATCTGTATAAACATGGAAATATTTACACCGCTCTCTGTATAAACATGGAAATTTCTACACCGTTATCTGTGTAAACATGGAAATATCTACACCGCTATCTCTATAAACATGGAAATATCTACACCGTTATCTGTATAAACATGGAAATATTTACACCGCTCTCTGTATAAACATGGAAATTTCTACACCGTTATCTGTATAAACATGGAAATACCTACTCCGCTGTCTGCATAAACATGGAAATATGTACACCGCTATGTGTATAAACATGGAAATATCTCCATTGCTGTCTGTATAAACATGGAAATATCTCCACCGTTATCTGTATAAACATGGAAATATCTACAGCGCCATCTCTATAAACATTGAAAAATCTACACTGCCATCTGTAAAACATGGAAATATCAACACAGTCATCTGAATAAACATGGAAATATCTACACCATCATCTGTATAAACATGGAAATACCTACAATACCATCTGTATACACATGGAAATATCTACACAGACATCTGTATAAACATGGAAATATCTACACTGCCATCTGTAGAAAAATGGAAATATCTACACCGCTATCTCTATAAATATGGAAATATCTACACCGCCATCTCTATAAACATGAAAGTATCTACACTGCCATCTCCATAAAGATGGAATTATCTACTCCGCCAAGTGTATAAACACGGAAATATCTACACCACCATCTGTGAAAACATGGAAATATCTACACCGCTATCTGTAGAAACATGGAAATATCTACACCGCCATCTGCATGTCCATGGAAATATCAACACCGCCATCTGTATAAACATGGAAATATCTACACCGCTATCTCTATAAACATAGAAATATCTGCACTGCCATCTGTAAAAACATGGAAATACCTATACAGTCATCTGTATAAACATGGAAATATCTACAATGCCATCTGTATACACATGGAAATATCTACACAGCCATCTGTATAAACATGTAAATATCTACACTGCCATCTCCATAAACATGGAAATATCAACACCGACATCTCTATAAACATGAAAATATGTACACTGCCATCTCCATAAACATGGAAATAACTACTCTGCCATCTGTATAAACATGGAAACATCTACATCGCCGTCAGTGTGAATAAGGAAATATCTACAATGCCGTCTGTATAAAGATATAAATATCTGCACCGTGAGCTGTATAAACATGGAAATATCTACATCGCTATCTGTATAAACGTGGAAATACCAACACATTTATAGGTATAATCATGGAAATATCTACACCAGTATCTGTATAAACATGGAAATATCTACACTGCTATCTGTATAAACATGCTAATAACTACACCGCTATCTGTATAAATGTGGAAATATTTGCACCGCTATCCCTATAACCATGGTAATATCAACACCGCGATCTGTATAAACATGGAAATATCTACTCAATGATCTGTATAAACATGGAAATACTTACAAAGTTATCGGTATAAACATGGAAAAATCTACAAAGCCATCTGTATGAACATGGAAATATCTACACAGCCATGTGAATATATATGGAAATATCTACACCGCTATCTATATAAACATGGAAAAACTACACCGCTATCTGTGTAAACATGGAAATATCTACACGGTCATCTGTGTATAGATGGAAATATCAACACTGCCATCTATAGAAACATGGAAATATCTGCACCGCTATCTGTATAAACATGGAAATATCTACACCGCGGTCTGTATAAACATGGAGATATCTAAACCGCTATCTGTATAAACATGGAAATATCTACACCGCTATCTCTATAAACATGGAAATATCTACACCGTGATCTGTATAAACATGGAAATATTTACACCGCTCTCTGTATAAACATGGAAATTTCTACACCGTTATCTGTATAAATATGGAAATATCTACACCGCTATCTCTATAAACATGGAAATATCTACACCGCCATCTGTATAAACATGGAAATACCTATACAGTCATCTGTGTAAACATGGAAATATCTACACCACCATCTGTATAAACATGGAAATATCTACAATGCCATCTGCATACACATGGAAATACCTACACGGCAATCTGTGTATAGATGGAAACATCAACACCGCCATCTGTACAAACTTGGAATTATCTACACTGCTATCTCTATAAACATGGAAAAACTACACCGCTATCTGTGTAAACATGGAAATATCTACACGGTCATCTGTGTATAGATGGAAATATCAACACCTCTATCTATAGAAACATGGAAATATCTGCACCGCTATCTGTATAAACATGGAAATATCTACACCGCGGTCTGTATAAACATGGAAATATCTAAACCGCTATCTGTATAAACATGGAAATATCTACACCGCTATCTCTATAAACATGGAAATATCTACACCGTGATCTGTATAGACATGGAAATATTTACACCGCTCTCTGTATAAACATGGAAATTTCTACACCGATATCTGTGTAAATATGGAAATATCTACACCGCTATCTCTATAAAGATGGAAATATCTACACCGCCATCTGTATAAACATGGAAATACCTATACAGTCATCTGTGTAAACATGGAAATATCTCCACTGCTATCTCTATAAACATCGAAATATCTACACCGCCATCTGTATAAACATGGAAATACTTACAAAGTTATCGGTATAAACATGGAAATATCTACACCGCCCTCTGTATAAACATGGAAATATCTACACAGCCATGTATATACACATGGAAATATCTACACCGATATCTATATAAAAATGGAAATAACTACACCGGCATCTGTGTAAACATGGAAATATCTACACTGCCTTCTGCATATCCATGGAAATACCTGCGCCGCCATCTGTAAAAACATGGAAATATCTACACGGTCATCTTTGTATAGATGCAAATATCAACAACGCCATCTATACAAACACGGAAATATCTGCACCGCTATCTGTATAAACATGGAAATATCTACACCGCGGTCTGTATAAACATGGAAATATCTAAACCGCTATCTGTAGAAAGATGGAAATATCTACACCGCCATCTCTATAAACAAGAAAATATCTACACTGCCATCTCCATAAAGATGGAAATATCTACTCCGCCATGTGTATAAACACGGAAATATCAACACCACCATCTGTGAAAACATGGAAATATATACACTGCTATCTGTATAAACATGGAAATATCTACACCGCCATCTGCATGTCCATGGAAATATCTACGCTGCCATCTGTGCAAACATGGAAATATCTACACGTCCATCTGTGTATAGATGGAAATATCAACGCCATCTGTACTAACATGGAAATATCTACACCGCTATCTCTATAAACATGGAAATATCTGCACAGCCATCTGTAAAACATGGAAATACCTCTACAGTCATCTGTATAAACATGGATATATCTTCAATGCCATCTGTATACACATGGAAATATCTACACACCCATCTGTATAAACATGTAAATATCTACACTGCTATCTCTATAAACATGGAAATATCTACACCGCCATCTCTATAAACATGAAAGTAACTACACTGCCATCTCCATAAACATGGAACTAACTACTCCGCCATCTGTATAAACATGGAAACACCAACACCGCCACCTGTGTGAATAAGGAAATATCTACAATGCCGACTGTATAAAGATATAAATATCTTCACCGTGAGCTGTATAAACATGGAAATATCTACACCATCATCTGTAAAACAAGGAAATATCTACACTGTCATCTGTATAAATATTGAAATCTCTACACCTCCCTCTGTATAAACATGGAAATATCTACACTGCCATCTGTATACACATGGAAATATCTACACAGCCATCTGTATAAACATGGAAATATCTACAGCGCTATCTGCATAAACATGGAAATATCTACACCGCTATCTGTATAAACATGGACATATTTACAACACTTTCTGTGTAAACATGGAAATATCAACACAGCTATCTGTGTAAACATGGAATTATGTACAGTGCTATCTGTGTAAAGATGGAAAAATCTACACCGCAATCTGTGCAAATATGGAAATTTCTACACCGCTATCTCTGTAAACATGGAAATATCTACACCACTGTCTGTATAAACATGGAAATATCTACACCGCTATCTGTATAAACATGGAAATATCTACACCGCCATCTCTATAAACATTGAAATATCTACACTGCTATCTGTATAAACATGGAAATATATACACCGCTATCTGATTAAATATGGAAATAGCTTCACCGTTATCTCTATAAACATGGAAATGCCTACACAGCTATCTCTACAACCATGGAAATATCTACATGGCTATCTCTATAAACATGGAAATATCTATACCGACATCTGCATAAACATGGAAATACCTACACAGTCATCTGTATAAACATGGAAATATTTACACCGCTATCTGTATAAACATGGAAATATCTACACAGCCGTCTGTAAAAACATGGAATTATCTACACAGTCATCTGTATAAACGTGGAAATATCTACACATCCATCTGTATAAAAATTTAAATATCTACACAGCCATTTGTATAAACATGTAAATATCTACACCGCTATCTCTATAAACATGGAAATAACTACACGGCTATCTCTATAAAAATGGAAATATCTACTCCGCTATCTGTAGAAACATGGAAATATCTACACCGCGATCTGTATAAACTTGGAAATATCTACACCGCCATCTGTATAAACATGGAAATATCTCCACCGCCATCTGTATAAACATGGAAATATCTACAGCGCTATCTGCATAAACATGGAAATATCTACACAGTCATCTGCATATACATGGAAATATCTTCACCGCAATCTCTATAAACACGGAAATAGCCACACCGATATCTGTATAAACATGGAAATATCTACAACGCCATCTTTAAAAACATGGAAATATCTACACAGTCGTCTGAATAAACATGGGAATATCTACACCTCCCTCTGTATAAACATGGAATTACCTACACTGCCGTCTGTATAAGCACGGAAATAACTACACCGCTATCTGTATAAACATGGTAATACCTCCACCGCTATCTCTATAAACATGGAAACTTCTACAACGCTATCTGTTTAAAGATGGAAATATCTACACCGCAGTCTGTGCAAAGATGGAAATATCTACAACACTATCTCTATTAACATGGAAATATCTGCACCGCTATCTGTAGAATCATGGAAATATCTACACTGCTAACTCTATAAACATGGAAATATCTACACCGCCATCTCTATAAACATGGAAATATCTACACAGTCATCTGTATATACATGGAAATATATAAACCACCATCTCTATAAACATGGAAATATTTACACTGCCATCTGAATACACATGGAAATATCTACACAGCCTTCAGTATAAACGTGGAGACATCTGCACCGCTATCATCTCTATACACATGGAAATACCTACACCAGAATCTCTATAAACATGGAAGTGCCTACACCGCCATGTCTACAAAAATGGAAATAACTACACCGACATCTGTATAAACATGAAAATATTTACACCCCCACCTTCGTAAACATGGAACTATCTACACTGCCATCTGTGTAAACATGGAAATATCGTCACCGCTATCAGTTTAAACATGGAAATACCTTCACAGTCATCTGCATATACATGGAAATACCTACACCGCTATCTCTATAAACATGGAAATAGCCACACCGCTATCTGTGTAAACATGGAAATATCTTCACCGCCATCTGCAAAAACATGGAAATATCTACACAGTTATCTGCATAAACATGGGAATATCTACACCTCCATCTGTATAAACATTGAAATATCTGCACCGGTCTCTGTGTAAACATGGAAATATCTCCACCGCTATCTGTATATACATGGAAATATCTACACCGCTGTCTGTATAAATATGGAAATATCTACACAGTCAACTGTATATACATGGAAATATCTACAACACCATCTCTACAAACATGGAAATAACTAAACTGCCATCTGTATACACATGGAAATATCTACACAGCCATCAGTATAAAGATGGAAACACCTGCACCGCTCTCTCTGTACACATGGAAATACCTACACCGCAATCTCTATAAACATGGAAATATCTACACCAAAATCTTTCTAAACAGGTAAATAAATACACCGCCGTCTCTATAAACATGAAAATATCTACAACGCCATCTCCATAAACATGGAAATATCTACACCGCCATCTGTGTAAACATGGAAATATCTACACAGCTATCTGTATAAACTTGGAAATATCTACACTGCCATCTCTATAAAGATGGAAATATCTACACCGCGAGCTGTATAAACATGGAAATATCTACATCGCTATCAGTATAAACAGGGAAATACCAACACCACTATCTGTAAAAACATGGAAATATCTACACCGCTATCTCTATAAACATGGA